>NC_135657.1:59660046-59984915 GCF_964188315.1 Podarcis muralis
CAACAAATTTAAGCAACAAAAACAACTACTGTAATTTAGGTTACCAGTGCCTTTGCTTACTGAGGAGTTCCATTTTCCTCATAGGGAGAGTGACAGTGACCTACCTTACAGGGTTGGTCTTAGGTTGTGCATAACACATTACCCTCCTCCAGTCAAACACAATCCATCTGCCAAGTCATTTGGCCTGCTGGGGTTTTCAGAACAGACGTAGCCCAAAGTCTCTTTAGACAGAAGTGTGCGGCCTATTGTGCTCCTTAGGGATTACTCCCAGGTGATTGTGTGATTGACCTGCCTTCCCTAGGAGGACACCATCAGAGGTTGTTAGCACCTTATAGGCCATGGTACATGCCTCGTGAGCTGTGCTTGGCCTGGTGGGTCATACAAACCATGCAGGTCACTTGTAAGGATTACTGAGCTAATGTACATTATGTGCTCTGAATGCTCTGAAGTGCCATATAAATGCTCTGAATTATTACACTACCGATCATCTCAGGCAGAAATTGGGACAATTAACTGAAAAGACAGATACCACAAGCCATTTAAGGTTTCAAGAGAGAGCAGTAGGTCTCTGTACAAATGTGCAGAAGTGGGCATAGTTGCAGCAGAGTGGTGTGTTGTTTTCAGCCATTCTGTATCACAGCACAGTCACTGATGACTTTGTGCTCCCTAATGACTCGGTTCCAACATCTCAGGCTGGCGCAGAATCTCACCTGCATAGCCAGGGAGTTTTTCATCTGCAGCAGCAGCTGATGGGGCTGTGTGCAATCTGATGTTCTTGTGTTTACTTACAAAATCAGGAACAATCAGCTTAAAGCTGTATGCAAACACAGCTCAGGAGTAAATTCCCCCATTTGAAATATCATTTGCACTATTTGCCTTAAGAGCTAAAGCAAAGCTTTCAAACAGAGGAGCAGGAAAGCCAAGAGGGACAGCCCACCTCATTTGACAGCCAGTGTGAGTGCTTTGATGTTATGAGCTGGTGGCAAATGCAGAGCAACATGGGACACAGGAGCTGTGCTATTCTGAGAAAAAAATGCAATCAAAAGACCATGGTGGGCACCTGAAAAAAAATGTTCCCAAGCTAGTGCAGTGCAGTGCAGTGAAACCATCATTCTCATTTGAGATAGATGCTTGGAGAGTTAATCTGAGATGGGTGTTTATTAACAAGACATATATATTTTTTTTAGTTCTAGTGGGTGGCAACCACCTTGGTACAAGTAAATAATAATAATAATAATAATAATTTATATCCTGCCCTCCCCAGCCGAAACCGGGCTCAGAGCGGCTAACAACAGTAAAATGATACAACATTCTAAAATCATTTCATTATAAACTCAGTTCAAATCAGATTAATGGCAACCATTGGGCTAGAGTTCTGTGAGGATTGCCAGAGGAGGGGGTCAGGCTATGCCCTGGCCAAAGGCCTGGTGGAACAGCTCTGTCTTGCAGGCACTGCGGAAAGATGTCAAGTCCTGCAGGGCCCTAGTCTCTTGTGACAGAGCATTCCACCAGATTGGAGCCACAGCTGAAAAAGCCCTGGCTTTCGTTGAGGGCAGCCTAACCTCTCTGTGGCCTGGGACCTCCAAGGTGTTTTTGTTTGAAGACCGTAAAGTCCTCCGTGGGACATACCAGGAGAGGCGGTCCCGTAGGTATGAGGGTCCTAGGCCATATAGGGATTTAAAGGTTAAAACCAGCACCTTAAACCTGATCCTGTACTCCACCGGGAGCCAGTGCAGCTGGTATAGCACTGGGTGAATGTGATCCCGCAGTGAGGACCCCGTAAGGAGTCTCGCTTCAGCATTCTGCACCCGCTGGAGTTTCTGGGTCAGTCTCAAGGGAAGCCCCACGTAGAGTGAGTTACAATAATCCAGTCTGGAGATGACCGTTGCATGGATCACAGTGGCTAGGTCAGGGCGAGAAAAGTAAGGAGCCAACTGCTTAGCTTGGCGGAGATGAAAAAATGCCGCCTTTGTTATAGCTGCAATCTGATCTGCGCCTCCATGGAAAGGGAGGTGTCAAAGATTACACCCAAACTCTTAACGGACGGAGCTGGCACTAATTGCGCCCCCACAAGAGATGGGAGTTGCCTCCCCAATTTCCATATCACGAGTTTCCTGTTGGAGGTATTGGGGCTTAGGCGGACACTTAGGAGAAAATTATGAAAGCAGATGCAAAAGGGTCCCTCTTGGAAAACTACAAATTATTGGTGGATATGGGGTGGGTGAGTGGTGGAGAATAGTAAGCAGAGCAAAATGGGAAAGAGAGTTAGGTAGGAACATCTGGAATAAAATGTGGATACAGGTGGCTAAATCTTCAAATAATTTATCAATTAAGGCAGAGCTTTCCAAACTGTGCGCCACAACATGTTAGTGTGCCGGCTGTAGGCCGGCACTCCTCCCAGGACTGGAAAGGGGTTAGTTTCACCTCTGGTTTGATAGTAAAAATGAATTACTGTGTTGTGAAATGATGCAAAACTGAATTACTCTGTGACGAAATGATGTGTGTCTAAAAACCAACATGAAAAGTTTGGAAAACTCTGAATTGAGGGGGCACAGTACAGATTATTTTTGGTGATATTTAATGCCTGCAAGAATCAATAGAATCTACAGGGGCTGGTCATTTTTCTTCCGACCAATAGGGCCAAAATGTAGCCCAGCAGACTTCCTCTGCACACGCAGCTCCCTGCCGATCTCGGAAACGTTCTCCTGCCCCCCTGGCCGGTTTAGCAGAGCGATACGCAACAGTGAAAACTGCTGCAGTGTGTGGGTAATAAATCAGGCTTGCACACTGGCTTCTCTTATCTCTAATAGCCTTTATTCCGGTAGCAAAACATCGTAAATTCAGTCTTTAATTCCCGGAGAAAATTCTCCCATCTTTCCTCTCCGGCAGTCGGGAAAGAAGAACAACACACAGAAACCACTCCCGTCTGTGTAACTAACCACGCCTCAAGATGTGAGACGTCATACCAGAACGTCACCCAGAAATGTTAACCCTGTACGTTCTGGAACCATTAACAATTTTAAGTGCCAGAAGTGCCAGCCAGGCAGTGTGCATCTACTTCACATGTGGCGGGAATGCTCTAGAGTGACAAATGATTTGGGAGTAATAACTTTTCTGAGGTAACAGAATATTCTTGAACTTATTAGTAATTCAGTTTCTACCTTAAAATGTCCACAGTCTCCACCTTAAGAATTTCAATCCCCCACAGAGTTCTCGCTTGTCAAACCTCATTCCTTTCCTACAGAGGAGATGTGACATAGAAAAAATACTTTTGATTTGAAGACATCGGGAAAACAGAATTAAAAATTAAAAATTCTTAGCATCCAGAACTCTCGATCTTTTAAAACTTTCTTGGTTCAAACAATTAAGACATACTTTTTGTTCCGCCTCCAGTCTTTTAATGATTAACTCTTCTTAAAGATAGAAAGTAGTTCACACACTACATGTAGATTTCAAGTAGCAAACAGAAAAACCTCTTGGTTGTAAATTGTAACAGTTTAAAGGTAATTGGAGACAGGGAGGATTTTCAACCTAATGCCCTTCAGACTTCTTACATAGTTTTTGGGCAAGATGTTGATTCCTCCACTCTGAGTTGCTCACCTCCGTCCGGGTTCCCAGGAGCTGACAGTTTCTCAGTCTCCTGATGTAGCAAATGGCTTTTTCAGAGCATCAGAGGTTAATCCCTTGCTTACTCTTATCTCCAGGGTGAACTCAATAGTCAAGATTTTATGTCTCAGCTATCATCAATGACCATGTAATTATCTCTGTGGGCAAGCTGCCTAAAGAAGACATTCAGTCCCCCATGTTCCTCCTCTGGAAGTCTGGTTTAGTATGCATTTCTCATTCATAGTTTTGTAGGCATTTTTGCCTAATTCACTCATTTTTGCAATATCCCTTAATATAATGCATAATTGTATTTTATTTTCTATGTGCATTTTAAAATACTTTCCCCTCAAATATGTGCAATTTTGTACACAATACTTGAAGGAGAACTGTTTCGCAAAATTCAGAGAAATGTGAATTCAGAAGAATACCTGTGTTTCAATTTTCATGTTGTTTTGGGAAGTGAGAAAATAATAATAGTAATGTTAGTAATAGTAGTAGTAGTAGTAGTAGTAGTAGTAGTAGTAGTAGTAGTAATAATAATAATAATAATAATTTAGTTATATCCCACCCATCTGGCTGGGTATCCCCAGCCACTCTGGGTGGCTTCCAACAAAATATTATAATACAATAGTCTGTTAAACATTAAAAGCTTCCCTAAACAGGGCTGCCTTCAGATGTCTTCTAAAAGTCTGATAGTTGTGTTTGTCTTTGACATCTGGTGGGAGGGTCTCAGCTATCATCAATGACCATGTAATTATCTCTGTGGGTAGGGAGGGTGCCACTACCAAGAAGGCCTTCTGCCTGGTTCCCTGTAACTTAACTTCTCACAGTGAGGGAACTGCCAGCAGCTCCTTAGAGCTGGACCTCAGTGTCCGGGCTGAATGATCGGGGTGGGGACGCTCCTTCAGATATACTGGACCGAGGCTGTTTGGGGCTTTAAAGGTCAGCACCAACACTTTGAATTGTGCTTGGAAACGTACTGGGAGCCAATGTAGATCTTTCAAGACTGGTGTCATGCGGTCTTGGCGGCCACTCCCAGTCACCAGTCTAGCTGCCGCATTGTGGATTAGTTGTAGTTTTTGGGTCACCTTCAAAGGTAGCCACACATAGAGCACATAGAGGTAGGTTCCCATTAAAATGCAAACTTAACTGAATCACTCCCCCACCCCTACCAGCCATTACTCAGAATGAAGGGGCTGTGCAGACTTCATATGTATTCAACAAACCATTCCTTTCCTACCCAACCCAACCCATAGGTTCAATCATGTTCTGGGCTGGGCTCCTGAAGCAGCAGAGAATTGGAGTGCCAATGCCTATGTGGGAAAAGATCATACCCCCAAATCATTTGAGAACTATTTGAGAACTACAGCTTAATAGTCCTCATGATGACTGAACATGTTATAGCCCCATCATGAGAACCAGAGGCATGCAGTGTGCTTTTGGTCACCACAATATACAACAAGAAGGTTGTGTTTTTGCAGTGCCTTCTTCTTAGTCACAGGGTGCTTTGGGAAATCAGTGTTCATAGAAAGCTCTGGGAAACTAATCAGGCAAAATCTGTCATTGTTCATCTGGCACCACTTGTCGTTATTTGATGTCATTGTTCATCAGTGTTCCATTTGTCACATTTCAGATGTTTAACAAGATCGGAAATGGAATGAGATTCCCCCCTAAGCAATGGGAACAAGGGGAAAGCATATATGTATATAAGCAAGCTTATTTTTCCATTAGAAATTGAAGATATTTACTATTTTATATTAGAAGGTACATGGATATGAAGCATGCTTTACTTATTCTAGTTGATCTCCTATCCTTCTGTTAAAAATAATACTCAAAAAATGGTCTGGTGGAATAAGTATCTGGATGGTTGACCATCTAGGAGTGCTATGTAAGTCACTCTTCCCTCTCTAGGAAAATGTAATAAATGCAATAAATAAATACGAATCAATAAAACACTATCTATTACCTTAGCAAATAGTGTTTCTTTCTCCAGTTTGAGATTATTAGTACTGGAAAAGAGAGAGAAGACTCCTTAGATATGTCATTGGTATATAACCTCAAGCTTATGAATACCCCTCCTTTATATAACTAGAATTTAAGAGGACTTTTAATCTTTTCTTTTGTGTGCCTATCTTCTGGGGATGGTGCTAATTGAGAAGGAGACCTATGTTGACTTTGTAGGACATTATAAGTACAAGGTCAGATGATCAGCAACAATGAAGAGAGAGCCAGTGTGATGTTGGTGGCTAACTATGTCCTGTGAAGTCCTTTGTTCACCTTGGCCAACCATGAATTCACTGGGTTGCCTTAAGCAAAGTGTTGTTGCTTCAGCTTTAAATTCTCATCTACAAGAAGAGGAGGATTATAATACCAGTCTACTTTACTAATATGATGAGAATAATAATTGGTCTCTCACATAAGACTGTTGTTACTTGAGAGAATGTGTAGGAATAGTCTCGGGCTCTTGCAATCTGGCATGAAATTGCTAAACATTATTAAATAGACTCCTTGGATCTTAATATATACCTACAAATTGATTTATGTCACAGAATTTGGTGACCTGATCCCTCCTGCTAATTTGCCACTTCTATTTTTTAAAAAAATGCTACATTATTCTTTATGTTACTAAAAGCTTCAAATTTCATAGCCATATGCTAAGATTTTTGGTTTCACTAGCATAGGTATATAAAACAGAATATGTATGATCTTGTCTGACCTTGAGTTCAATAATATCTAGGCAATGTATTTTGTTTTGACATATTTCAAGGTGGTGTGTGTGTGTGTGTGTGTGTGTGTGTGTGTCTTTCTAAAGATCCCACTAAATAATTATTACAAAGTCAGCGTAAACAATGAGTAACCAAGAAGAAAAATGGATTGGCTTGAAACAAAAATAATCAGATCAAAATATTTTGACATGCCCAGTTGATAGTCAAACACAATCTCCAAGTGAATAAAGTCAATGCAGTTTGCTTCATTTCGGACAATCAACAGATGTTTCTGGCTGTGATAGGACATGCAATTGTAAAGCGTAGGGATCATCAACTGACAGATTCTGAGGCACAGCTCAGCTTGAAGTACAACCTTGGTGGTTCCTCTGCAAGGTACTGGGACTTGGCCTGGAGAAGAAAGGAGGGAAGAAGAGGAAATACTGACACAAAATCCTAGAATTGTTGGAAGGGAACCAAGGGTCATCCAGTCCAATCCCCTGCAATGCAGGAATCTACATAAATGTAGATTGAATCAATAATCAGAAGCAACTGAGGAGAAAGCAAATATGGAACTGATCTCTTAACAAAGCAGAACTGGTTAACCTAGGGCTTCTGTTCTCACATGAAAAGTTGCCCCTTTGATAAGGTGAAACTTTTTTTTGTGAAAAAAGAAAAGAAAACATGAAAGAGAGAGACTAATAAGTTTCATAGGTAGGCCCAGTCCTATAATCAGACAGAGTGTAGCAGCCACCTCTGGCAGAAGGTTCTGCAGGTGCAAAGCTGCAGCAAGGTGTTGGAGGACAATGTTGTGTGTGCTATGTGGACTACATTATGACTCCTAAGCTTGTATGTTGCCTTCAGATGCCACAGAATAAAGGAACATAGGAAGTTGCCTAATACTGCATCAGACTATTGGTCCATCTAGCTCAGTGTTGTTTCCACTGGCAACAGCTTACCAAGCTTTCAGATATACTTCTGTCTCAGTCTCTCTTAACTACATAATACCAGGGATTGAACCTGAGACTTTCTGCATGTCAAGCAGATGATCTACCAGTGCATGATAGCCCTTCCCAACATCACCATTGCTGAAGTAGAATTCAAGTTCCTACTGTGTCTGGATAGCTTCAGTATGTGGAAGGCGAAGGATGCCATCTTGTCCTATGCTTCAGGCAGCAAAATGTCTTGGGTTCACCTTGTTTGCAAAGAGCACCTTTCCAGCATTGGTGCTGGGAAGTACTGAAGCAATCCATAAATAAATACATCTGGAGAGTGTGCAGTCCCTACTTGGACCTCTTAGAAACCAAGGTTGGAGATGCTCTACAATCTTGTCCAAAAAAGCTGTGTGGAATCCTAAAGGGACAAAATATTTGAAGGAGAAGCTGCCAGTCCTCAAACTAGCACAAAAGGGAGCTTAGCTTTGGGGTGCCACCCCATCTCCAAGGATAAAATTGTGTGATCCCTGAGCCAGTCCCGAAGAGACCAGCTCAGAAAAGCTCCCTGACCTGACTGGTCCAGGGACAAAGATGTGGGGCTTCCATGGGATTGCCCATTTAGGGGTTGTGAGCAATACCAGCTGGTAAGGCTAGTGTAATCTTGTAAACCTATAACAATGAATGACATTAAGAAAGAAGTCTGACTGATAGACTCCATGGTCCTAAATAGAAATGGATGGGATAAATTGCGTGTCTGTGTGTGTCTTGGTGCAGGGGCAGCGTGTGGCCAAACAATTAGGGGAACAGAGAAGAAATCTGAACCTATATGTACATTAAGCTGTGTGTGTGTAGTTTCAGCTCAGATCAGTCTCCTCTGCCCAACACATAGCTGCAAGTGCAAAATTCTCTTCAGGCACTGGGGAATTATTCTACACATGGATAATTTGCTTGCAGACCTTCAGGTAAAATGACTTGAACTTAGATCTACTGTAATATGATTCAGATGTTACCAGCCCAAAAGGGAGATTGAAAGAATTTCCACACAGTAAAACATCTAGTTCATTGTAATAGAAATATTAACTTCCCAGGCCTCCTAAGATAATCAAAACATATTTTCTGGTTATCATTATAACATTTGCTTGAATCAGCTAGGTCAGTCAATTTGGTCAATGGTCTCAGCAAGAGAATTAGGGAATTCATTAAGAAATGGTGGAAAGGAAATGTATATGTCTCTATGCTCCCATTACAAGGATGACAGAATTTGTCCAATCTGTACACAAGTTTCCCCTTTGTTTACTGACTGCAGTATGCATATGGACTTGTATACTATTTTAAAACGAAATGTTTAGACCTTTAATAAAATAAAATAAAATAAAGATTTCATGGGAAGTGGCTGTTTACTGAATAGCAATCAGTGTTAACTAAAATCAGCAACAGATGTTTATGCATGACAATTAACGTGAAGAGGAAGAGAGGGGCCTTTATTTATTAAACGCACGCCTGTCAAATTGCATGCAGCCAGCCTCAGTTACTTTGAGTTTGTTAGTGTGGCCATCAAAGGGGCAATTGTACGGAAGTTTCACCCCTCCATTTCTGATATGTTGGGGGCAAGGAAGAATGAGATGTAATTCTGAAAAGAAGGCAAAAGGAAAATGGTTAATGAGCTGGAGAGAGTAGTTAATGAGAGTTGCAAGAGGGATTGCTGTTTAATCAAGATAGCTTGGTATCCTTATCTAATGAATCATATTAAGCTGCAGTGGTGTGTAGAAGAAGTGATTTTTAAATTATTATTATCAGCGGCCATAACTGCTGCTGCTGGCATGGTTGCTCCCATGAACAACCCAAAACCATAGGGTAGTGCTGTGCATGGTCTGTTCTTCCCCCAACCCCTTGGGCTAGCCCATGAGATTTTGCAGCTGGGGATGAAGGGCAAGATTCCCCCCTTCCACATACAGAAACTGACTAGACTAGCTGTTGACTTTTCTATGAAGGTGGTGGGTCATCCACCACATCAGGCTAGCAAAGAGAGTCCACATAGCTTCCAACAGAGGGAAGCTGTCACAGGGCTGAGGAGGAGCAACCAGGCGAAGTAATGCTGCTGTTTTCTTCCTGCATCTGACCCTGACTCTGCTGCCAAAGTCACCTGCCTCATTCTAATAGTAGGACCAGCCCTCCAGCCGTCTGCACAATTTATCCCCTAAACAACCCTGTGCATTGTTTAGGGACTGGCCCAAGGTCACAGAGTGAGCTTCATAGCAGAGTGAGGGTTTTCATTCAGGTCTCCCCAGGCCTAGTCTGACATGCTTAAGTACTTCACCGTGCTGACTCTTAAATGGATATTTAATGATCAAATGATGGTGATGCAAAGCAAGCATTTTCACTTACATCACAAAATCAAATTTCTCTCTCGCTGTGTGTGTGCTTTGGGATTGCTGCTCATATGAGGAGCATGATTGTCTTGCATGCCCCTGGCTTTTAATGGAACTGCTGGTGGAGATGTTTTCAGAGACCAGCCTGAGTTCATTAAGGCCCTGAGCTCCGCAAGGAAGCCAGCTGTGAGGAATTACATACACACACTAAGCCCATATGAGACTGAAGCATATGCCTTCCTCCTGAGCTTTAGACTAGTCTACTTCCTTTTAGGCTTTGATCAGATTACCACAATTATGTTATAGTTTTATACTCACTTCCTCCAAAGGATGACAGCTGATTAGTTCATGTTTACATACTACCTTAGGAATAAACATGGATATACGTAAACTCACATGTACCTCCATTGGCCACATGTCACTCCAAATTCCCCCAGCCAAGTTTATCTTCAAAATGCATTTTTAACCTGCAATCTATTTCCTCTAACATTGTCTCCAGGAAGCTCATTCAAGTCTGTGGGAGTGATCTGACAGTGAAATTTGTATTGCATTGTCTTAATAGGTATCATACCTTTTTATACATACTGTAACCAAAGAAGTTCCTAAAGGGTTATCTAGATTATTATTATTTTGTATAGTCTTTATTCATTACATATATCGCAGTGCAAATTGTCAGTTGCAGATTGTCTGCTAATCCCATAGACTCACTTGTACCAGCACTATGCATTTAATTGATTTGCTGTGGAATTGTACTAAACTAGTGGAGGAATCTCAAAAGAATTGTGTCATTCACTTTACAAAATGACTAAAAGTACGGACCAAACAAATATGGACCATTGAAATATTGTATTAGTGGGTGGGTGGGAAATCATAAAACAGAAAAATATCTTTGTTATTTATTCCTGAGAAATTGATAAAAGCAGAACAGAGATCTAACTGAAGATGGGATGGATCAGCACATAGTGATTGTGATGGCCTAGTATTCTGAAGCTGTCAATTCAGTCTGCCCAGAAAGATACAATGGTCGGTGGTGTCAAAAGCCATTGAAAGATTGAGGAGAATCAGCAATGGGTGAATGAGTTGTATCCAATGCAGTGCTAAGTCAAAGTTCCTTAGCAGTATACTTATTCTGCTAGGGAAATGTTTTGTGTCAGTTGAACATGGTTGCTCAAGAGAATGCAGAAGCAGGTTGAACAGTAGATTGCACAAATCTGTTGCACAATGCGTTTCTTCTAGCACAACTGCTGCACCAGATTCTCCTACTGCCCAACATTAAAACTCACCCATACACTGATGTCAGATCTCTTGTGTTAGTGGACAGAGAATGCTGGCTATAGCCTCATGTGTTTCACAGGAGGCAGGAGTCAATTGCTGAGAGGTGGAACACGACTCTTGCATTCACAATGTCCCAGGTCATAGATGAAAAGTGTCCTAGATGGCAGGATGAGGAAGAACAAATGCTCTTGCAGAGCCACTGCCATTCAAAACAGACATTTTTTTGGCCTGGATAGACCAATACACCGACTAGATATAATGCAGCTTCATATGTTCTATCAAATGAGCTGTTGTGACTCCAGATGGTTATGCTTGAAGAACAAATCCTTGCTCTGTGGTGGGCATGCCAATTCTCTAAGGCTACCTCTGCCCTCAATGCAATGCACCTAGTCAGCGATGCCAAACTGTACAGTAAACTGGGAGGGGTGTGTGTCTATTTTTATCTCGGCACATAGGAAATGCATCTATAATAAGCACACCTTCCCCCGTTAGTTAGCGGCATATGTAACTTGCACTGTATTGCTTTGGGCTTAGTCAGCACAGAGGGTGGATGCTTGACACAGCAGCTCCTGATCTAACCAGACACAATGTGACCCACACATCAAATTGTACCAAAATATATTATGCTCCCGTAATAGACAAGAGGAGGCAATGCCTTTGACAAGAGCATTTGCAGCTGCCCTTTCGTGATGGAACTGCCATTTAATAGGTACTTGGCACTGGATCCTCATGCTGTATATGTAAGTCTGTTTGAAATTATCTGTGCAATGCTTTGGATATATTTAACAGCCATTGTAGCAGAAAAGTCTCATAAGGAGAGAGGGAAGGAGGGGAGGGTTTGGACATTACAGCAGTTTTCACCAGAATGATAATGTAGCCACTGAAAGCTGTTTTTCCACATCCTGGTGATGCTTTTCCATGCCTGGCAGCCATTTGGATTCAGTGTGCCCACATTGCAAGCTTCTATTCCGCCCTCTTCCAAAGGAAATGGGGTACCAGCATAGAGTCAGTTTCTGTGAGATAGAAGTGCAACATGTTGATAAATATGAAAGGGCTGAAAGGTTAATTATTTCTTGTTTCCTATAGTGAACACTAGTTGCACATATCCACCCCCCTTCTGGTGATTGTGGGATTCAGGCATATAATCTACTCTGATTAAACCTTGGCTCCATCTGTGCTTTGCTAGGGTTGGGGGAGAAATTCACTTCAGTTCGCATTTAAAAGTGATCTTGCATCCTTCAAAATCTGCTCTTCTCTGAATTCTTGCCATGCAGTTCTCTAGGCAAGGAATGGGTACAAAAAAAAGTGCATACTAGGGTAAAGTATACATGAAAATGCAAATATTAGTGAAAATAATACAAAAAACACATTATATTGGATAAAATTGGTTTGTATAAAAATGTGTATATCAGGCAAGAGTGCATACAGAAATGTTTATATAATGAGAAATCCACACTAAAATGCTTACAGCTGAGCTGAGATTTAAGAAGGGCATGTATAAGAAATGGAAAAAAGGGGAAATCATGTAGGAAGAGTATACACAAGTAGCCAACAGTTGCAGAAAGAAGGTTAGGCAGGCCAAGATGTTCAAGGTTCTGGAAAGCAAGCCTTGTGAGGAATGGTTGAGGGAGTTAGGTATGTTTAGCCTGGAAAATATGAGACTGGGAGGAAATATGATGGCCATCTTCAACTATCGAAAGGACTGTCCCATCGATGATGGAGCAAGCTTGTTTTCTCCTGCTCCGGAGGGTAGGACCCAAACCAATGAATGTGAGCTACAAGAGAGGATATTTCAGCTAAACATCAGGAATAACTTTCTGATGGTGAGAGCTGTTTGACAGTGGAACGGAGTCCCATGAGAGGTGGTGGAATCTCCTTCCTTGGAGGTTTTAAAGCAGAGGTTGGCTACATCTGTAATGTATGATCTAGTTGAGATTCCTAGATGACCCTTGGGGGTACCTTCCAACTCTATGATTCTATGGAAAAAATAACTAAAACGGACAGCGCAAAAAGTGCAAACGAGCAAGTATGCCATGGGGTAGCATCCAATGGTAGCTTTTCTTGGCGTGGAACCATTGAATTTGATGGGCATGACTCAATTTCAATGGTCCACTCTGAGTATAACTTAGCTGCATATAACCCATGGATGCAGTTGACCTGGTATAAGGACCAGGTCTCCTGATTTTGGAAAAGAAATGGTAAAGGCATGATATTGTATCATGAGGTTGGCTGGCCATCTGTCATGGATGCTTTAGTTGAGATTCCTGCACTGCAAGGGGTTGGATGAGATGGGCCTTGGGGTCCCTTCCAGTCCTACAATTATATAATTCTATTATTTTATGGGTGTGACACACAACCTAAGGTAATGTGCTGCTCTCAGGTCTGGTGGACACCACCTAGTAACCAGTGCTGAAGTAAGATTTAACTGTCACTCTTTGGGGCTTCTGTACATGGATTATATGGCATGTGATCTCTTGTCCTTTTCCTCAGGCAGCTCTTGGGCAAGCCCTGTTTCTGTGTTAAATGATGGTGAGCTCTAGCCCATGAAATCTTATTTCATACTATTTATTAGTTTCAGTGTGCCACTCAGAAATGTGTTCCTCCTCCCTTTACAACAGACAAACACAGTTACCTTTTGCTCATGTGCCACTGTTAGGCATCTCTGTCCTCTATGCAAAATAAATTCATGTTTGTTTATGTAATTAAAGCATTTTCCCTTCACTCATCTGCCAAAATAGCTCCCGCACTGCTTACAGATCAATAAAATAACACGACAACCCCTGCCTTCAGGTTTACAATCTTAAGACATGAGACAAAATGACAATGGGATGTGGAAGGAGGAGAGAGAGAGGAAAAAAAAACAACAAAAACAAGTACCGGTCCTTAAAGTTACATTCCTTATGACAACCAGCTGGGATGGACACAGCTCAAGGAGCCTGGTGGAATGGCTGCTGCTAGGCAACAGTTGAGGCAGCCCAGGGAGAGCCAAAGGAAGATGGAAAAGCCCTGCTTCCCATTTCCCCCCCTGGAATCTCACATCACCTGGCTTTCTGATCCTATGACTAAGGGGTTTTTCCTTTCTTTCTTTTTTCTTCTTTTTAAATGCCAATTTATCTGAGCAAGTGACACCAGGGTGTTATGGTTTTCCGGTTCCACTTCCCAAGGCAATCCCAGTCCTGTCCTTTGCTTTTGGTTATGACCAGCAAAGATTTGAGACGACTTCTAACACTCTTACGGACAAAAAAAGTAAAGAAGTGGTGGGGAGAGGAATGAATTGGGTTGATTAGAGTCCACAGTTGTTTGATGGCCCCTGAATTCTGCACTTCTGCCCCATGAAACTGAGATGGAATAAATGGATGAGGGAGAAAGGTGGGTATCTTCCAGACTGCTAGAACCCTAGCACTGGCTCCTCCCATGGAGATTCTCCTGGTGCCTTCATCACGTATCTTTAGGTGCCAAGCAAAAACATTACTCTTCAACCAGGCATTCAGCCACTTAACATTCTATGGCTTCTTAAATGTGTTTCTGGCACAGAGGTTATTGGCTTTTTTAATGTATTTTGTATTTTCATTTTGTCTTTTCCTGTTGTGAACCGCCCAGGGAACTTCAGATGAAGGGCGGTATACAAATTCAATAAATCACCACCACCACCACCACCACCACCATAATAATAATAATAATAATAATAATAATAATAATAATAATTTATTATGTATACCTCGCCCATCTGGCTGGGCTTCCCCAGCCATTCTGGGCGGCTTCCAAAAAATATTAAAATACTGTGATACATCAAACATTAAAAGCTTCCCTAAACAGGGCTGCCTTCAGATGTCTTCTAAAAGCCTGTAGTTGTTGTTCTCTTTGACATCTGGTGGGAGGGCGTTCCACATGGAGGGTGCCACTACCGAGAAGGCCCTCTGCCTGGTTCCCTGTAACTTGGCCTCTCACAGTGAGGGAACCGCCAGAAGGCCCTCGGTGCTGGACCTCAGTGTCCGGGTAGAACAATGGGGGTGGAGACTCAACCGAGGCCGTTTAGGGCTTTAAAGGTCAGCACCAACACTTTGAATTGTGCTCGGAAACGTACTGGGAGCCATCATCATCATAGCTGTGGATTACAGAATGGTGCACCCCAGGAAAGCACAATGCAATCTTATGGGTCCCATCACCATCATTCACGGCCCTGTAGCATAGACTGCATGCAAACTGGGTGGGAGGGAATACATGGCTTTGGAAAAGACAAAAACATCTCCCTAATGACTCGCAGAAGCTCAACTCCTAGCAACACCAGCTGCAGAATGCCAAAGAGTCGCAACAGTTACATCAAATGCTAGCAGCCCAGGCTGCTCTCAGACTTGCAGATATTATTTATCATCCCCACCGACGTAATTGAATTACTGCTTGCCTTCTGGTACATCGAAGGACTCGCCTCTTAGCCTCATCCCACTGCCATGCTAAAAGTGTAGATAACAGGAATATTGGTTTTCCTCCCCTCCCTGCAGTAGTTCAAAGACAACTGAACATCCTTGACACCGAACAGCATAATGCACTTGTCTACACACGCACAACGTTTTCTGTGCCTGCCAAGAGAGCAGCTGATAACAACAGGAGGCCAGAACCTCGGTAAGGCATCTGTGCTCTGAATGCCCATTGTTATTGGCCAGGGCCAATAGTTCAAGTACTGCTCATAATGTATAGAGGCATAATGAGAGATGGCAGGGGGAGGAAGCTGGGCCTTTGCAGTACCTTCATGTATTGCTTCAGCCCCCAGATGCCTGCTGCTAGCACAACACACCGGGCTCAAGGAGCACAGAGTACAGTTTCACATCTTGCTTCCAGCGAATGTCCTGTCCAACCCTTCTGTGATCTCTTTATTGCAGCATTCGGTTTTGTACATGGCATGCCACTGGGGGCTATTCAGAAAGCTTTTTAAGCAAGGACATTTTAATCCAAGAGAAGTTTGGTGCCTCCGGAGCTGAAAAGGCAGCCTCTCGCAGCAAGGAAATGACATTGTAGAGGCAGAAGGAGTTACATCTTCGGACATGGTGCGATGGAAACAATTAGTCGTTCTGGATGCGAAAGGCTTGCTTTGCTCTCTTTCTGCAGTAAAGATGAGTTTCTTTTTTTAAATTGCTGTGCACAATAGGGTCATTGTCCTTTTCTTTTTCGCTCCACCCCATACCTGAGGAGCAGCCCATTAAAAGGATTTTGTAGGAAGAAGTACTGCTAAGATATGCCCGCTTGATTCTTTGGGGAATCAGGTGATTGCATCTGCAAAAGGACATTATTTTACCATCTAATTGATAAAACAAAATAAAATATGGACAGGTTTTACATGCTTAAGTACTCTTTGCCTTCCTCCCACCCCAGCACACACTCTGTTATAATAACCTACATATTTCTGGCCAAATGCATGGTGATGGGGGAGGTGTACATTCATTTTTAAAATAAATGGAGAAATGAAATAAGTAACCCACATTAGTTGTTTTCATTAGAATTTAGAAAAATGACCTGTGAATCATTTTTTTCATTTGTTTGATATACTTTCATTCATTTCTATTCTATTGGGATGAAAAATTGAAGCCATCTGAAACAACCTGTGCTGATAGATTATGGAAAGAAAGGATGTGGTGATTTTGAGCAATATAAAATGGGGACCCTGTGGCCAATCCTGCTGAATTTTGGCAGGTCTGATGTCTAGTGGGTGGGAAGGAGAGCAATGCTTGTAAATTTCATGTTTTCTAGAACAAAAAACATAGAAATTACAGGCAGCAGAAAACTGGGTCTCCTGTTAAAACCAGTGTGAAACTTGAAATAAAAGGGGGGGAAAAAAAAGCAGTTCTAACTTAAAAATGAACATAAATGGAGAAAACTTCCAGAGTTTTTGAGTAGATGCAGAACACAATGAAAACATGCTGTTGATTCACTTGTTTAACTGACCTGTTTGTTTTTGAATACATGCACAGCTCCAGGGATGAAATTTTCTGAAAATTGTGGTGTCAAACCTATCTGCCTAGATATTTTTCTAACTCTTCTCCCAAAATAATATTGATAAGAAGCGAGTCCCTCCCTACAAATCACATAAAAATATTGCATAAAAACTTTATAATATTAGTCACATGCTGTACACATATATGTTCCAGGTTTCCTAAAAAAAAGTCACTGGTAGAGCCCAAATCAGCTCAGGCTTAGGGCTTGGGCAAATCCAGGGCACAGCCCTAGTAACCAGCATATAAACAGGTAAGTGTGGCAATGCATATAACTATATAGCAATACTTAGTTATTAATATGCTAATAATAATATTATTGTTTATACCCTGGTTTCCCCAGCCACTCTGGGCGGCTTCCAGCAAAATATAAAAAATAATAAAATGTCAGACATTAAAAACTTCCCTGAACAAGGCTGCCTTCAGATGTTTTCTAAAAGTTGTGCAATTCTTTATCTCCCTGACAGCTGATGGGACAGCATTTTACAGAGAGGGCGCCACTGCATATTTTTGCATATAATTAGTTGGGGCTTCAAAAATACACACGAATAGCTCAGACTTGTGGCTGCTTGATGTAAGAGGCGGTCTGTTGTAAGTACAGTGGTACCTCAGGTTCAGTACTTAATTCGTTCCGGAGGTCCGTACTTAACCTGAAACTGTTCTTAACCTGAAGCACCACTTTAGCTAATGGGGCCTCCTGCTGCTGCCACGCTGCCGGAGCACGATTTCTCTTCTCATCCTGAAGCAAAGTTCTTAACCTGAAGCACTATTTCTGGGTTAGCGAAGTCTGTAACCTGAAGCGTATGTAACCTGAGGTACCACTGTATAGGGGTATTACTGAACCACACAGTTCCTACCATTCCTGGCCATTGGCCAGGCTTGCTGGTGCTGATGGGAGTTGTAGTTCAGCAACTTCAGCACAGGGCCCCTGTGCCTGAGTATACACAGGAATTTCCTTAAGGTAAACTCACATGCTCACATGCTCTTACTGTAAGTGATGTAGGGTGTACCACAATTTTATTCCGATCCGGGTACCTACTAACTCTTCAAAATGTCCTGGGTTCCACTCAGCAGAATGAGAAAGAGCTTCCGAAAATGAACATGGGCTCTTTTACCACATGTTGAAGTGACATAATGCACATTACCATCTAAAGAGGGGGGAGTGCATAAGATCATGAAGACCACAGTCTAAAATTTCATAATTGTGCCATAGGCTGGGAGCAGAGCATCTCAGTGATTTCCATCAGTGATGATACAGTGGACTCCTGAACTGAGCCTTGGGTGAATCTGACAGCAGGGAGCATCATCTAGAAAAGAGGGAATATTTATACTGTTTGCATATTCTTGTAGCATGACATTTTAATAAATATGAGAATATTAAATGAATTAAAATATTCATAAATTATTGTCTTTTAATTTATTACAGAATACTCACTCCATTTACGAGATGGCTTCCTTGCCGAAAACGTCATAATACTCCTATAGCGCCTATTAATTTTTACTGATGGAATTTGGTTATCATCAAGAAAAGCAAAAGTTAAAAATAAAATACAAAAAGCCAGTTGTTATAATTAATGGGAGCAGCAGCAAAGCACATAGAATTAATGAGAAAGATTACCTTTTTTTTAGTACTCATATAAACTGCTAGATTGAAGGGATGTGCAAAATGAATAATGCATTTGCATAAATATCCACCAAATGATTATGCATTTGCTGATTTATGTAAGGCACTCAGATGCTATGGTGATGAGCAAAGTATAAATAAAATAGAAAGGTGATTGGTAGATAGTTGTCTCAATGAATATCAATTGAAAGTCAACGCTAAATAGAATATCAATTGGAAGAAAGAATGCTGCTGGATATCTAGTTCCATGAACACAGAAATGTTCTTCTCAATTTTTCATGCAATGTTCCAGGTCTGTGTCTTGACATTCTGTGGGATGTTATTATGGACTGTAGATATAAATCACAGATTTACATTATTTATATTTAGCTATAGAAACATTTATGTACCACATTTTTGAGGCCATAAAGGAGTTCAGAACAATACAACCAATCAAGCTCACCATCATAGAAGAATAAACAAATAAAATCTTCTTTGGCGATCACTTGTAGCTGAGTAAGATTGTCTTCCATAAATACAGTTTTAACAGTGAGTCCGTAAGTGACTGTGGAGGCCAATTCTGAATCCACACGTCCTTCCACAGTGGGGACATTGGTTTGATCACAGTGTGAATTTGCCAAGCGTGCCTTCCTCTTAGCATGTTTCTCCCTTGCGTCCTGAGTTTGAGTGTCTTCAAAACCCATGACACCTTTGGTAAAGGCCATTCTCCAACTGGAGTGCTCGCAGGCAAGTGTTTCCCAATTGTTCGTGTTTATACTACATTTTATTAGATTTGCCTTGAGACAGTCTTTAAACCTCTTTTGTTGACCACCAGCATTACGCTTTCCATTTTTAAGTTCGGACTAAAGTATTGAGGAGGCTCTTAGGAGAGAGTTGGGAGTCGCCACTAAGAAGTCCCTATTTTGTGTTAGCACTAGGCACACCTCTTTGGAACACAGAGCAGGGTCTCCAATGAAGACTGCAACTGGCAGCCTTATAGAGGAAGAGGCCGCCTTTCAGATTATCCTGGCACCAAGCCAATATAGCTTATTGGCAATAGGCAGCACACTGAATTGGACCAGGAAATGAAGAAGCAGGTAGTGCTGAAGGGTCAGGGATGAGGTAATGTAATCTGGTCAACCGAAAGCACCTTGACCACCATTGCTTCTAAGCACTCTTCAAAAGCCATCCCACACAGAGTTCATTAATCTAATCTGGAGGCATTATTTTACCCTGTCTCAATCATATGCAGTTGTGATTATGTATATAGCAGTAGCTGTTATGTAGAATGACCGTAGTCTAGTTTTTCTGCACAATGTTGCCTTGCTAGGCTGATTATGAATCACCACTGCTACAGATTCAGTAAGTAAAATTTATTTGATAAAACCACTCTTCATCACAAGGATACAAGCAGTATTAAGGTACATTTTAGCATAGGTAGTGCACTGGGCTCCCTGCTGTACAATGAAATTTTGTCTAATCCTTTGGGCTGCAAAGGCAAGCATAGAAACCATATATGTAGTGTGTTTATCCCCATCCATTAGCAAAAAGCACATTTTCTCCCTACTAGCTTCTCTAAAGAACTCTCTAAAGAATTCATTGGAGAAATCTATCCCTAGGAGAATTATACAGGGAGCAGCACAGTACATAATGAATAATGTTTTCCACCTCTGCATAGTCACAGATACATAAATGACAATTTACAGGTATTCTGGCATATCTCCCTTCTAAATATGCTGCGGGCATAGTTTGGAATCTCAAAGCTGTAAATGCGTTCCTCATTGCATCAATAAGTCAAAAAGGTAATCTGGAAGACCATAATCAGATCTCACGGATTCATAAAATGGTAATAATTGCATAGTTTGGAGTTTATATCTAACTAATAGAAGGTCTTATTCTTTAACTTTATTTTTTAATAAACTGCTCTGCAATTTGCTGGCCCAACTTAAGTGGTATAATCATAGACTCATAGAATGGTAGAGCTGGAAGGGTTCCCAAGTGTCATCTAGTCCAACCCTCTACAATGCAGAACTCCTGCCCACAGCCTTCACACCACCAACCTGTTTGTTAACAATTAGATGTACTAACCCATTGCACCACAGTTTTCAGCACTGAAGTAGCCAGTGGGACTGTGTCGCTCACCTGGCTTCCCAGTTAAGAATTTGCTCCCATTTACCAAAAGGGAGAATGGAGAAAGAGGGGAGAGACCATTGGAAGGTTAGCACAGTATGTGCATAGCAGCAGAGCCAATTCAACACTTTTGCCACTGCACCCTCACCATATCAAGCTCCTTGCCGCCTTGCCCCTCTTCCTGTTGGTTACTGGCAGTGACCACATTGGGAAGCCAGGTAAGCAATGATGCCCCACCCCACTGGCTACTCCTGCCCAACTTTGTACAGATCTATTAGAAATTTGCTCTGTTTTCTGTGATTATGAAAAATGAAACATAAAAACTTATGTTTATCATGGCTGTACAGATAAGAGCCAACCCAAAAAATGAGTGTGCATTTAAAAAAAGAGATTCTGACTATTAGGAGTTGGTAACTGGGACATAATTGCAGCAGTGCAGTTTTATCATGAGTCTTCCTGCAAGAAATTGACAATTATCAACAGACTACAAGATTATTGACAATCATGCAGTAATGCATTTTATAGCAGAGTTTAAACATTTTTGTGCTAAGCCATTTGGGTGCATCATAACTGGTCTTGGAGGTGGTATAGAGGACTCCCAGACTGCTGATTTGGGGAAACTTCAGTGTTCATGCTGAGGTGATTGGCTCTGGGTTGGCTCACAACTTTGTGGCTGCCATGACGATTATGGGGCTGTCCCAACTTGTCAGAGACCCAATGCATGCGGCAGGCCACACTCTGAAACTTGTTTTCTCAACTAGGCAGAAAGGGTGATCTGAAAGTTGGGGATACTGACATCAGTCCCTTGTCATGGTCAGATCACTTCCTGTTGAGATTGAGGCTCTCCGCACCTTTCCCCCTCTGCAGAGGCAGGGGACCGAGGAGGAGAAGGAAGATTTTATTTATATCCTGTCATGTATTAAATAAAACATCAAACATTGGGGAGGGGGGTTTGCCTTCCTTCACTTACTTTAACAAAGTCTGTCAGACGCATCACATTTACTTCCCCCCCGGTTTTAATTATCCAGTTTTCCACAGTTGGAGTCCTTTAGTTATTCAAGAAAATGGATACGTTCTGTCTAGATTAAGATTATTGCTGGGATGTATATTGCTATTATTATTTGCTCTCAACTTATTTGTATTTTTTCTTTTTATTTCTTTCTTACCATATTTTGATTGGATATATATATATATATATATGCTTTCGTAGATTTTCACGGGTATAGGAATGCAGGTTTTGGTGTCCTCGGGTGTCTTCCCGTGTAAAAGTTGGGGTGTCTAGGCGACGTTTCGACGAGGTCTCACTCGTCATCTTCAGGCTGGTGCTTTCGGCTTCTTGTTACTGGAACAGAAGCCGAAAGCACCAGCCTGAAGATGACGAGTGAGACCTCGTCGAAACGTCGCCTAGACACCCCAACTTTTACACGGGAAGATACCCGAGGACACCAAAACCTGCATTCCTGTACCCGTGAAAATCTACGAAAGCATATATATATATATATATATATATATATAATGTCACAATGCTGAAAGACAAGCTAATGGGCTTGAGATGAGGACTTGTGGACCGCATACATTAAACCTCCTTAATGAAAGAGGAAAGGTCTGATTGGCTGCATTTACTTCTAGTGGATTATAAGAGTTGGGCTGAATATTCCCTGGGATTTAAATCCTACTTCATTTCCCCCCAAAGAACAACAGCATGAGGGTGAACTCACAAGTTATTTTGTACTCCTCCCCCTTCAATCTACAGCATTTTTTTTTAATTAAAAAAATCCTCTAGCCATTTAGTGTTCTTTATGCTTTAGATCTGTCAACCCCAGCTGTAATCTTATTTGCTTTTTTAATACATCCACTGTATTTCATACTTCATGCTGTATCATTGCTCTGTTCTGGATGCTTAACAAAATCACTCATCTTAACAAAGGTTACATTTTTTTCAAACTTTGCTACTATAACAACATTGAAGGCAACTGAAGAATAAAAGAAAATCTGATCTTTATCAGATTCATGCAACCAGAGCATTAATTAGCATATTTTGTTCCACTGGAGTGTTGCAATTAGGAAAATGCTAGTGTCCTGATGTCTATTCCAACTAATGCACTTTCTAAATTTAAGGTAGGGTAACATATTTTTTGTATCATAATTTGAAAAACAAAGAAGAAGATTTTCCATAGGACACTGAGTTGTTCACCATCTGTTCATTCAATAGATGCCAGCATTCTAAATTTATGAATGCTGATCTCTGGTAATTAAGGAAAAACTGCAAATATAAAACTTTATCTTATGGTTATCAAATGCACAAGATTGGAATGACTACACCATGTGACCATTTCTCTATGTGAAGTATCAGCTAAAATCCAAAACAGCACAAAATAAGAAAAGAAAACACTCCCAAACACATTTTCAATAACTTTGTCTAATGCTTTGCTTAAAAATTCTCATTTACACGTTATACATTTAGAGCTTTGTGACACTAGTTTAATCAGTCATGGAGACAGAAGACCTCTGTTTCCCTCACAGAACTATAATTCTCAGAGTTCTCCGGGAAAAGGGTTTGATTGTTCTGAGAATTGCAGCTCTGTGAATGGAATAGGGGCCTCCTGAGTCTCAACAATGTCCAGCAACCTTAACAAACTACAGTACCCAGGATTCCTTGAGGGAAGCCATTAAGGTGGGATCCTTGTGTTTTAAAAAGCATAGCACAGATGTGGCTATAGACTCCCCCTGCCCCCGCATGTGCACACTTTAACTAAGGAAGGTTTCTCCACAACTGATACTTTGAACCTATCCTACACCAAGCCTACATACAGCTTAGTACTCAGAAGAAAAAGAAATAATAATAATAATAATAATAAATAATAATAATAATAATAATAATAATAATAATAATAATAATAATAATAATATATTTATACTCCGCCCACTCTGGGCAGCTTCCAACAAAATATTAAAATACAATAGTCTGTTAAACATTAAAAGCTTCCCTAAACAGGGCTGCCTTCAGATGTCTTCTAAAAGTCTGGTAGTTGTTTTTCTCTTTGACATCTGGTGGGAGGGCATTCCACAGGGTGGGTGCCACTACCAAGAAGGCCCTCTGCCTGGTTCCCTGTAACTTGGCTTCTCGGAGCGAGGGAACTGCCAGAAGGCCCTCGGCACTGGACCTCAGTGTCCAGGCAGAACGATGGGGGTGGAGATGCTCCTTCAGGTATACTGGACCGAGGCTGTTCAGGGCTTTAAAGGTCAGCACCAACACTTTGAATTGTGCTCGGAAACATACTGGGAGCCAATGTAGGTCTTTGTGTTATGTAGGTGTTATGTGGTCTTGGTGGCCACTCCCAGTCACCAGTCAAGCAGCCACATTCTGGATTAGTTGTGGTTTCCGGGTCACCTTCAAAGGTAGCCCCACATAGAGTGCATTGCAGTAGTCCAAGCGAGAGATAACTAGAGCCTGCACCACTCTGGCGAGACAGTCCGCAGGCAGATAGGGTCTCCGCCTGCGTACCAGAGGGAGCTGGTAGACAACTGCCCTGGACACAGAATTGACTTGTGCCTCCATGGACAGCTGTGAGTCCAAAATGACTCCCAGGTTGCGCACCTGGTCCTTCAGGGGCAGTTACCCCATTCAGGACCAGGGAGTCCTCCATACCTGCCTGCCTCCTGTCCCCCCAAAACAGTACTTCTGTCTTGTCAGGATTCAACCTCAATCTGTTAGCCACCACCCATCCTCCAACTGCCTCCAGACAGTCACAAAACAAATAAAACCCACCAGCTATGTACTGCACTATGACATGCCAAGCATTGGTTGTCCCTCCCCAGCTCTCGGGATTTTGAGTTTGAGGCAAGCATCAAAAACCCGGTGAAAGGTGACTGAGTCTGCAGCAAGCTGGATATATATTCCTTAGACTGTGCTAGGGTCCTCCCTTTTCAAAGGGTTTTCTTGTCCAAGTCCAGTATAAAGATAAATAACCCTAAGAAGAAAGAGAAAGGGCTGGGACAGGTTTCACCTAATGGCCCCATCAGCAGAAGCTTTGTGCAAGGACTTCTGCTTCCACAACGGGGCTTCCCTCTACACCCTATGCCCCTGAAATTGGCTTTTTGGGGGGAGCAGAGGGAGTCGGAGATGGGAATGGTGGTTCATAAGTCCATCGTGGGCATGGGGGCTACCCCTGTGCTAGCGTATCTTTAACCAGAAGAGCAAACACTAGCTTGGTTTTAAAACTGTACTGGACAGACAAAGTAAATTATATGCACCTGCCAGACTATGGGTGCCTCTCAGGTAGGGCTGTGGTCTAAACCACTTAGCCTCTTGGGCTTGCCAATCGGAAGGTCAGCAGTTCGAATCCGTGTGATGGGGTGAGCTCCCATTGCTCTGTCCCAGCTCCTGCCAACCCAGCAGTTCAAAAGCATGCCAGTGCAAGTAGATAAATAGGTACTGCTCCGATGGGAAGGTAAACGGCATTTCTGTGCGCTCTGGTTTTGTCATGGTGTTCTGTTGCACCAGAAGCGGTTTAGTCATGCTGGCCACATGACCCAGAAAGCTGTCTGTGGACAAATGCCAGCTCCCTTGGCCTGATGGGTGCCGCAACCCCATAGTTGCCTTAACCATCCAGGGGTCCTTTACCTTGACATTTTACCTCTCCTATCTGAGGTAAGACCGACATCAACGAAGGTGAGGACGTTGGGGCTGTGGTGCCCCAGCTATGGAATATCCTCTTCCTAGAGATGTTCACCTGGAACCACCACTGCTATTGTATAGGGGCCAAGCAATAACATTTTTATTTACATTTTAATGTTGTTCCTGATCTGTTCTGAGCTTTTAACTGTTGCTTTTAATCTTCGGTTTGTGTTTATTGAATTGCTTTTTTGTGTGCTTTCTACACTGCTCTGAAATTTACTTATGACAATGGTGGCATATCAATGTTTTGATTATTTAAATAAACGGGAAATAAAAGAAGTAGCTGTATTTCCTATGTGAATGGGCCCTATGATTAGGGGAGTTTTTTTATTTTTAAATGAATTGTATAAATAGTCTTCTGTTTAAACCTCATGCTAATTTCCCCCGGTAACCTTTCTCAAAGCAGCAGTGTGAAGAAGGGATTCTTAACAAGTTAATGAAAGCACTACATGCAATTTGCTAATAGCTGTGTTGGGGCAGAGATGGCCAATTGGTTGTGAAAAGTCTGATATTTTGAAGCAACCAAATATTTTCTAAAAGTAGCTCTTAAAACATATGGGCACATTTTGCTAGTACATAGCTGTGAAGAATCCACCTGTATTTCAATTAGCCTCCTGCTAATTCATCTGTGATATTCTTAATTTATTCATTTACAGTGATTAAACCTTCAGCAGGTACCATCTCAGACTCGACATTCACAGCCTCTGGTACAGCATCTGTAATACTTGGAGCACTCTTGCTTGCTTCAAGTATTGCATCCATTGTGGAGTGGCAAGCGCTGATGTTTTAATATGGATGCCAGGTATGCGCTTCATGTTAGCACAGCACCTAAGAACTCAATAAGACAGGTGGCGAAAGGTATTTAGCATGCATCTCAGTATAAATGTCAGAAAGCGAGGACTATAAAATGCTGGGAGCATATTTCCCCCCCTCTGTCAGATTTCAAGTGACTTACCTCATCCAAATGGCAAACTACAACTCAGTGGCTTTTTTTTTGCAAGGCCGAAAAAATAAAAATAAAAAGATTAAAAATAAGCATAGCTACCTTAGCAATGCTTTGAGAGAAAAGCAGGCTATATGAGACTGACTTTAAACACCCTGTTCACCAACTAAGTCAGGGATAGGGGATCTGTGGTCCTTCAGATGTTGTTGGACTCAAACTCCCAGCTGCCCTAGCCAGGGTGGCCGATGGGAGCTGTCGTCCAGCAACATAAGAAAAAGAAATCTCCTGGTTGCATCTGTGCAGACAGCCCAAGCTCCAAGTACCAGGCAAACACAATTGAATGTGTTTGACTTATTTTGATGTCCCCAGCAAATAAGGTTTCACAATGCAAACATTACAGAAACTGGGTACATCCAACTCTTCGTTGCGAGTCTGGGCCAGTGGCGATGATGAAAGAAAGTTCTGTTGAGCAGCTGAGCAGCTACACTGCATTTGGATGCAATTACAAAACAGATGTGAAGTGGGAAGAAAAAATCAATTGTTCCTGGTACTCAATGGCTAATTTTCTACAGTCAGAAGGAAGAATGCAATATGAGGCATTTGAAATGAAGAGCTAATTGTTTCTCCTCTGTTTATTGTTGTAATGCAGCTCCATCCGTTTTCATGAGCTGACACTTATTCATAGTTCTCCGCGTTTCTTCAATGCACAGACAGCCTGATCCTGCCGTTCTGCTATGCCAGCAGTTGTTGTGCTAGCATACTGTAGCTGCAGTCCTAGGCACTCCCAGTGGGAAGCAGAAAGCAAAACAACACCAGGAGAAACAAGAAGGAATGTGGAAATGCTGACAGTGATTCCAGATGCCTGCTTCCCTCCCCCCACCCCCCGCTGTTGCCGTGATCACTCTGCTACCACCCACCAAGCTCAATAGTTTGCACTGCCAACACTTGCCATGGTGGAACATAATATTGTGATAGTGGGACATAATCTGCAGGCCCAGGAGCAGTGAGACGGGCATCACTGGGGTTTGGAGGCCGGGAGGTACCAATAATGGCAGGACAACAACTTGCGATTGAAATGGCCACAACTTTTACTGATTACAGATGTTAAGTAGGCTTTGGCATAGGCAGCGGGTATCAGCCTAGCCCCATGGCTGGCTAATTGTTCCACTAGAGTTGATCCTAGTTTAAAGGATCCCCCTCCCCAACGTAGATCAAATGGGACAAACCTACCAGGCTGCCTCTTAATGAGTTTTATGGCCCATTACTCCCCATTTGGGCCTTCAACTCAAACTTTCCTCATGGACCCCTTTAACCGGGGTATTCTAAGCCTTTGTTTTGATTTTGGCTAAGGATCCAAAAGTCGTGACAGTTGCTATGAGGTAGGCAACCCCACACCTCCTGTAAAATAGATTAGGCTGAGAGGCAGTGACTGGCTCAAGGTCACCAGGTGAGCTGCACCAGGTGAGTGAAGATTAGAAAATGGTCTCCAAGGTCCTGGCCCAACACTCTAACCACTACATAATACTCCACAGAATGCATGCATAGTGAGGGCTGTGTGAGGTGGGCAAGCATTTGTAATGGAGGAGGTAATATGGACCATGAAAAAGATGGTACAGCAGTGAGATCAGTGCAAGTAGTGCCTAGAACCACCAATGAAAGAAGCACTGGTAATGCTGCACACTTCTCCAAATTTTGCAGTACAGTTTTCCAAACAAGTAATGTGAACAAAGATGTATATACCGGTACTCTGGTAAAATCTGTGTAAAATGAATATATTAGTGAAAATAGCATACACAAATGTATCACATGAGGGGAGATTGCTCTGCAAAAATGTGTATATTGAGAGATATTCACACTAAAACACTGGTGAATTTGTATATGGGTATTAAAATAATAATAATTCAAACCTATGTGGAAATGTGGAGAATAAATTTAAGAGTGGGAAAACGAGAAGCCAAAAGAATCCAAAACTGACAGATTCACCCATCCCTATGCATGCACACACTATATTTATTTTATTTTATTTAAAGCCTTTCTACTCTGCCTTTCAGGAAAACAGCTTCCAAGGGGGATAAGAACAAACATTAAAATAATCAATTTTAAACAACTCAAGCAATAAAAATGACTCAACAGCAGTCAGAAGAATGCAACAGTAAAAACAGTTGAAGATGTGAATGGATGGGGGAAATTGCATGCTGCTGCCTTCAAATTGTAAATAATGGATAGCAGGTGGAAACTTTGCATTTCAGACCCAGAAGTCAGAGATGGCCCAGAGAATTCTACATTCTGAGCAGACAGCTGAGCATTAAGTTGTTATGCTACTTTATTCCTCTGCATAGCACTTTTGGTTCAATCACAGTAGTGGGGGGAGGGGAGCCAGGCTCAACACACAAAGCTCTGCAGATTTTGGTAAAGGTGAAAGCATTTTCAGAGCAATGTTTTGTGGCTGTCAAAACTTTTATATTCAGGCCAAATGTCACTTCTTGCAAATGAGTTCAGCTGATGTCCCTGAGGATTTTCACTTTCCAAGAACGGCTTGTTAATAATAGGGCATGTATTTTAACTAGCAGGGCTGTGCAAAAGCTTCTGGGATGGTGCTTGTGACACATTATAATCTGAACCATATAAATTAATTTGATTCCCAGATGACTGACTGAAAGGTACATATAGTAAAAATAAAGCCCCACACCACCCTGTCCTCCAAAACACTCCAAACCCCAATTCTGCCGTCTCTCAAATGCTGAATAAAAGGTGAGCTTGGAAATGAGGTTTTACCACCCACATACTTCAAGCTGGTATGTCTCTCTCTGATTAGGACATCTAGTTCTGAGTAAACATGTATTTATTTGTCATTTGTGGCATCTTTATTGGGTTTTTAAGTGTCTTTTGTATTAGAAACCACTGTGGACATTTTAATGGAAAGACAGGGGAGATATATATATATAGCAATAGTTTATTTTATTTCTAAAAATAATTTTTCAGTACCATTTGAAACATTTCCTCTTTTCACCACCAATACCTTGTATTTGATGCCCCCCCCTTTTTGTCTTTGTTCTTCTCCTCAGGTTCTGAGTTCACTGTTGCGTTTCTTGCCCCTAAAATATTTGTGTGGGTGTCTTTGCCCATGTCTTTTCATCCTGCTTATTCTTTTAGAAAATAAATGACTTTATTTTTTATGGCACCATCAATTGCATGAACAGAAGTGGACCAGTCTCATGGAGCTTACAATCTAAAATTTGAGAGGGGAGGGAATTGCCTGCACTTTTCTGGGTATTGTCAGTTTTTCTTCTGTAAAATGGGAGGGTTTTTTTTGGTACCATCAATAGTGTTTTTTTTATTTCTCCAGGCCAATAAATGTTGAGGGCTTCTGTTATGTACCCAATGGTCATAGGATCTGTCTTTAATAACTATCTGCCTAAATTATGTTTCAAAAACCAGTACATACATATTGATGAGCTATGTTATTCTGTTTTTAAGTTTTATCTCCAGAAATTGGACTTTGATCATTTAATACCCCTACCCCTTAATTACTTTATGAAGCAAGGTTTGTTTTAGACATTTACAAGCCAGACACTGTCAATTTCCCCTCTATAATGATATACAATGAAAGTAAGGATGAATTTGCCTAGGCTTTGTTAGGCTTCAGATTTAGTGGTAAATCTCAGAAAAATTCTGGATATTTTCTTCTGGGTTCCTAAAAGCTTAGGAATTACCCCCAACATTTACAAGGTTTCTGGAACAGACAGTGGAACAGAGGAACAGACTCTCACGAGAGGTGGTGGACTCTCCTTCCTTGAAGGTTTTTAAGCAGAGATTGTATGGTCATATACCAGGGATGCTTTAGCTGAGATTCTGCATTGCATGGGGTTGGACTAGATGACCCTGAACCCCTTCTAAGATTCTATGACATTCACCATAACACACAATACCTTCCCTGTCCTTATTGTTCAAATAAGATCTGTGGGCTTATGTAATTTCTGTGTACACCAACAGAAACATAACCAATGACAATAAAAAATATATATATTTGGATAAAGTTCTTTCTTATCTTCCTTGGATAGTATGGATTGTAAATTAAAGTAATGTATTCAGAACATATGCATACCAGAAGGGATTGTGCAAGAGCCCATATTTATCTGAGTTAATCTAATCATGTTTCACCTTTATTTGCTTGTGACCCCTGTGCTCTCTTCTTTGGCAGGTAATGGCATAAAAATCCCCAAGAGTCCAGGCGAGCATTGCGATTCTTTGCAGGCAGTGAATGAAAGGCAGCCCATTGATTTGGGTGTCATTTCGCAGGGCAGCCATGCAAAAACAATGTTGCACACCAGAGTCAGATCAGGGAGAGCAGAGACAGTCCTGTTTGATTGGGAAAATATGTAAATGTTATATACCCCTTTATTATGGGTCAGGGAGGCTTGGGAAGCTAACATTGTGCTGTTTGTGGTTAGAAAAGCTGGCCAACACCCCCACTCCCAAGAACTACCCTAGCTTAGCCTGTCAGCCAGTGAGACAATTGCCATTGATTTGTCCACAGAATTTTTAAAGTGAATGAGATGCAACATCTGACTGTAAACACTGGGCTGGGGGTGCAGGATGATGTAGGCAGAAGAAGGGAGAAAAGCAGACACTTGAGGTTTTTCCCCAAGCATGATTCTTTGTCTTCTTGAACTCTGATTTCAAGGTTGCCTAGCAACCAAAGCAGTAACAGCTGGGACACCCTTGATCTTGTTGTGTAAACTATTAAAAATAGGTGATGGAGATGGGCACCATGGAAACAATGACAATTCCAGTGCAGGTGTCTGCAATGCCTCTTTGCAGGTTAATGTCAGAGGTGCAAATTGCAAAGCACCTTCCCTCCTCTAATCTGAGGCTTCGGGGAGGAGGGATTATTATATTACCTTCAATTTTATCTAATCTGAGTGCAATAACATTGCCTCCTTTGTGGCACTGATACCTGATTTATTGTTTTACATAGGTGGTGCCAAGGCTGAAAGGGGAAGCTTTCGGAATTTTAGTTTTCTTTCTATGCTAGGGTTGCGCCACAAACTATTGAATATTCACACCGTTAATCTCTGTTGGGAGCAGGAACATAACCTGGATTTCAAAGTTGAACCCTTCACTCTGGATTATTGCTCTTTTAATAGTAACTTGAGAGTGTTTCCATTTTATGGAGTAATAACCATATCCTTGGCTGAATGAGCAGAGAAAATAAGGACTGGTTTGCTTGTTGCAAATAATGGTGAGACGTTTCAAGCAAGTACCAGGCAGGGCTATTATTTAATGTGGTCTTGTTTTTCAAAAGTTGAGTGCATCTGTGTGTATGTTCATAAATATCTCCTGAAAAAATGTGGGGCCCCTGAGATTAACCATTTTCAGATTGATTGGCATGCTTCTCTAAGGCTACTAGGGAAGAGTGAACACAATGGGTCACATTTCTGAATAATCATGCATATTGCTCAGCACAAAAGCCTAAAGCAACAGTTTCTGGAGGCTAGCATTGCTGGTACATCAGCACATCAGAGGTCCCATCCTCTGCCTGAATTAATTTATAACCTGTAGCCATGCCTTCTATCATGGAATTTTGCATTACGGAAGGAAATCAAAGTGGTTGTGTGGAGGAGCCAACAGTGATGGACTTTGCCTCTTTCCTCACATTATTGTTTAGTGGAATTGTTTTTGCTAAACTGATGCTTCATTGGCCTTGTTTAGATTTGGGCCTTAAGTAGCCTTCTGAAGGTCATGCTTTTTAATTCCTAGGTTGAAGAACTTCAAATTGAGATAGTAATGGCCATCACCTTGGCGGACTTTGAAAGAGAATTAGACAAATTCAGGGAGAATAAGGCTATGTCCTACCTCCAGTGTCAGAGGCAGAATGCATCTGCATACTGGTTGCTGAGATTTGTTAGTGGGGAGAGTGCTTGCATCCTGCTTGCAGGCTTCCCATAGGTACCTGGTTGGCCACTGTGAGATGGGCCTTTGGTCTCACTGAACAGGACTCTTTATGTTCTTAGATTACTTTATCAAGCACCAGCCAAACACAGCTCTATGCCTAAAATGATGTGGGTAATAATCCAGGCATCTGCCAGTCCATGCCTCTGGTTCTTTTCCAGTGCTCCATAGATTACCATGCTATACTGACTTATGAACATTGGTATTGGCAAAATGGTTCCATCTCAAGGAGAGATGCCCAGAATTAATACAAAACCTTATAGTTTCATTTAATGAATGAAGGAGATTGCCCACATGCTTCATCCATAACGTGGTGATCCATAATTTTGGATCGATCTTTTTCTACAAATCATATAGAAAAAGGATCACACTAGATGTATGTTGGCAATGAAACCAATATCTGGATGGGCAAAATGGTTTGTCAGTGTTCCGTTATAAATAATTCAGTATCTGCCTAGCAACAGCATCATTGCTAATTCACAAAGGAAATCTCTTAAATAGAAATTTCATCAGGTAATGATGTTTATTTAAAGTAGTTACAGATCTAAGAAAGTATTGAGGCTGGTGGATACCAAGAGGGCCTGGCCTTTTGGGAAATAGCAGTCTGCTTGAGATGAAACTATTTAAACATAAAAATGAATGGAAAGTTCGCCTACAAATGTTCCCCTTAAGAACACTGGCGTTGCATGGTGCAGAATTCTGATACTTAATGAGAAGTTGGCTTGTTGTTGTTGTTGTTATTTTGTTAAGGTAAAGGTGTTATCTGGAATCCAAGGAACATTCCACAATGCAACCTTCTGGCTTGCAGAACTACATTACAAAATTCAAAGAAGTGTGAGATTTGAAAGGTAGCTGCATTTCAGTTCATGTATTGATTTGGGAACTGCAAATTAGGTCAGCTCGCTTTAAAGTATAAACCGAATTAATCTCTCCCCATTCCTACTCTTTATTCTAAACCTTCCACCTTTATACCACTTAGGCTCTATTGATCTGCCTGGCAACTTTCAACCCCATTAAAATGAAATAGTCATGAATCAGTGCATCTCAAAATTTAAAACAGATATTTCAAGTATTATCAGAAATGCATTATAGCTTGCATGTCCAGTGACCCATGATTTCATGCATTTCACCATGTGCTTCTATTCTCCTAAATTCCTCTTGCCTCTGCTTACTGAGTATCTCAGTGTCACTATCCCTTTGAGCCTCCCTCTAGTTATTGTCCACATACCTGGGAAATGCTGACTAAGCACAAGACTTAGGGCCATCCTGGGAAAGAGTGACAAAGCATAAGACCATCTCTACACTTCATCTAGCCCCTTCCCCCTTTATACCTTTATACCTACCTGGAGGCTCAGTCTTAATCCACTTTTCTCCATGTTTGGCAGGCAGCTCTTCTTCCCTCAACTGTCCCAGCTATAACCCAGTTGCCAGTCCTTTTTAAAATTCCATGTATTAATCCATATAAGTACTGTATTTTTTCGTGTATAACACACCCCCGTGTATAAGACGCCCCCTATTTTGGGGGACTCCAAATTAAGAAAATGGGGGGAGAATGCCCAGAGTTGCTGAGATTTTTTGGGGGGGGGGGGGTTGATTTTCAGAGGGAGAAATTGCTTACCCGCCTGAACTACGCATCGCAAAAGCCACCTATTGCCTGTCCCATCACCAGCAGAAGCCGCCAATCATCCGCCCGCCTGCCCAATTGACACAGCAACAGCCAATCAACACTAGCCCTTGCCGCAGCAACCAATAACACACCCAATCGCCGGCCCGCGGAAGCAACCAATCCCACATCCCCCCTATGCACTATCCATGTACAAGACAACCCCCAATTTTTAACATATTTTTTTAGTAAAATTTCCTTGTTTTATACACAGAAAAGTACGGTGTGTATTTGGCACAAAACTGCGTATTTTGATTCTGAGCATTGGTCTGTTGTCTGGATATTAATTCGCACTTTTACTAGTGTGCATTATAAATCTCCCCATGGTGCACTGAGATTCTAAGTTAAATATTTCATTGTGTGTGTGTGTGTGTGTTGAGTTTACATGTGCACATTCATGATCATGTGATCAGGGACATATGGCACTGCCTTGCAAGGGTCTCCAATGACTACTACCTGGGCCTGTTCTGGAAAAGATTCAGCAGGTCCAAATGTTTATAGAGCAGTGGATGTCCTCATCATTCCCTGTAGTTAAAGGTGGTGGTGGTTGACAGGATTTCCCTGCATTTTGCAGCCCAGAGATTGAAGGAGATGTCACAGATTATTTACACTCATATTTTTAAAGAGTGTTCTGGCTGCTTTTCCGCAGCAAGCAAGAGATCCATTTCCCTTCCCACTGGGTTCTGCACTTCCCCTCCCCCACTGCCTCTCGTACATTTGCTGCATTCAGCATTTTCACAGGCTGTATGTGTTGCTGTTTTCTGTACAAGCTGGCAAATAAACATATGGAGCAACCCAACAAGCCCATGCTCTTGCTGATTTCTCTGCCTGCTGGGCAGCATAATGAATCACTGAGTAAACCGCTTGCCTGTAATATTTTAGCTTTATTTTTTAAGAAGACAAAATAAAACAATCAACCTGTGCCAAGAGAGGAGAGGATTAAAGCCTATCTTAGCCTTATAGCCTGATCTTTAAGGGTGGGGGGGGGGTGAAGGTGCTTAAAAATAATAATTCTGTATTACGAAAACAGTCATCACTTCCTTCTTGCTGTTACTCGACAGCTGTCTCCCCACCAGGACTGGGAATTGCACTCCAGAAATTAATCAAATGTGTTGGATAAATTTAGAAAAATGTTCCTTTTCAAGTGTTTGTGTGACTCTAGCTTGGATTTTTCCAGTGTTTGGGGAAATAGTCTTTCCTTTTACCAAACACAGGAAAGCCTATGCTATCTTAATATTTATTTTGAAAGAAACAAAGGTAGACCTGCAGATCCTGGTCAGTTATTACAATGGCAATCTGTCTAAATCAATTTTTTAAATCATTCTTCACTCTCGTCTTAGTAGAAAAAATATATATGGAAAAGATAAAAAGCAGGGATGGGGAACCGATATCTGGTTGGACATTCAGTGTTTGAACTAACCCCATCCATGGAAGGGAGTCTCCTGGGTTGCTGTCATGGAAAGATCAGAAGCTGTCTTATACTAAGTCAGACTCTTCAAACATCTAGCTCAGTATTGCCCACCCAAGCTGGTAGCAGCTTTCCAGGGTTGGGGACAGGGGACATTTCCAGCCCTGCGTAGAGATGCCAGGGTTTGAAGCTGCATGCAAAGCAGATGTTCTACCACTGAACTATGGTCCCTTCCCAAATTGTAATCCAGATTGGTGCCTTCAAAGGAACCATCATCTCAGGTGGCATGAGGAGATGTCTAGTCTCTACTTTCTAAATGGTAGCACACTCAGTGACTCCAGTTTCCCTACCTAGTGTGGACCATATGCTGCTATCTCACACCATCACATCCACTGGTCTGTCTTGCTCAGTGTCATACAGCATAGTCAAATTTACAGTGCCTCTCCAAGGTTTCAGGCAGATAGGTCTTTCTCAGTCCTGCTACCTGAGAACCTTTAAATGGAACAATTCAAATATGCCTAACGTTGATCTATGTGAGCATGATCCAGGCACAGTTGAGCATTTTTACATCTCAGCGATTTCCGAGGGGGAAATTCATACTGCAATCCTAAATTCACTAGGGAATATATTCCATTGAGCTCAGTATGACTAACTTCACTGTAAACAGGCTTAGTTTTCAACTGAACAGCCTATGCTTAATCTTTCCACTGAAATCAGTGAGCTGCAAAAGTGCCTAACTGTGGCTACATTGTGCTCAAAAGCATTAAAAAGGAACAATGGAAAGGCAAAGTTCAAAGTTTTTTAAAAAATACAAGTGCATAGTTTCCTGACCTTAAAAGAGGTCTCTAAAATGGTTTTTAATTGAAAGAGACTTCTCAAATGTAAAAAAAGAGACACTTTCAATAAGTATTTAAGATATAAACAATAAGTTGAAAAGATGGCTAGGGGTATAGATTTGCTGAAGTGATAACCTACTGGAGTTACCATTTGTCAAAATTAATTACTGACAAAATAATCCTATTAAAGTTGCTGATTACTACTTCCAATTATATGTAGTTTGTCAATCAAACTAAAACACTTCTAGCAAAAAATATCTCGTCTATGCATGTATCTCAGAGCTGCTAGAGGATCTGTTTTTTCAGTGTGTGTGGTGTGTTTGCAAGCAGGTGTATATAACGTCTTAGCAGAGAGTTGGGAAAATGGATTTCTTTATTAAAATTAATTAAGCTCAGTTTAGATTCTGAACCTAGGAGAATGTTCAGGGCTGCAGAGGAGACAGAGGAGAGAGTTTGCTTGCCAGTCATTTATTGAAACTCACAGCTCTGAAAAATTAATCCACAAGGACGGGGAAGCAGAAGATGAAAGATCTAAAAGCAGTTTTGGTTCTGAACTATATTTTGTTTTTGCACTGTGAAGCTGCTTGAGGGAATGCATCCATAGCAGCATGCCCTGTTGAGCGCAAGCATCCTTCACAAAACAAATGTCTCCTTCACTTGTATTTGATAGGCATGCTTTCTCGCTCTCTCTGTGTGTATGTCACTTGGGAATTTCTGACTGGCTGACATGGTACTGAAATTGTCTGGATACATCCCAAACAGCCCAAGTCCTGACATTTGGTACATGTATAATATAGGACACTTTAATAATTAGAAATATTGGACTACTGGACATTCATATACCTCTCCCTCATAATATCAGACTCAATTATACCCCCAAAATGACTAAGGGTCACCCATCCAGAAATTTGATTTTAAAAATTAAATATAGGGTTGCTTTTTCCAGGACACACCCTCTTTTTCATGGGTAGAGTTGTTATAGCGAAGTTGGCAAATAGAAGTAGGCAAATGGGTCCTCTTTTTTGTTCTTCAAAATATGGCAACCCTACTTATTGTTTACTTCAAAATAGAGGTCCACATTCCAGCATACAGCAAGTCAACTCACATATTTGCTTCCGGCTCCAATTTGAGATTTGTGAAAATCCAGGCACAATAGTTGTTGAGCTTCCCCCTCCCCCCTTTTTTTGCAAAATCTCAAGAAGGCTGAATCCCAGCTATGTCTGGGAATTCCTGACATATGACAGCCCTACAGTTTCCCATCTTAGCTGATTGTGAGGGCTGCAGTTTGACATTGTAAGAGTCAGCTGAACATTGGCTGTCTTCAGGCACTAACAATCAATTGAAAATCAAGGATTTAAAGTGTCTTGCTAAGTCCTTTTTGGCACAGTGACTTTTTCTGTCCTACACCTGATGTCATATATCAGGGCTGTCCAACAGGTTGATCACAATCTACTGGTCGATAGCAGGATGCCCCCGGTCGATCCTGGTTGATCGCGGGATCCTTCCCCCACTCAAAAATGCTCAACAACTTTGATGAAGCTTTCCCAAGAAAAACTCAACTACTGTGGTCAGTCAATGGGTTAGGTCACTGCCAGCTTTTTTTATAGTGGTAGCAGATCGCAGTCTCTTGGAAGTTGGACAGCCCTGTCATATATGACATCATATCTGTGAAGCATCTAGGTGTGGGGTAGGTGGGTCAAAATGGACTGGCTGGCCAAATGGAGAAGCCTGGTGGGTTCAATTAGGCCCACAGGCCGGAGGTTCACTACCCCTGGCCTAGGCACACAATGTTTTAAAGAAGTTGCTGCCCCCCTCCTGCAGTCTTGTAGCACTGGCTGCTGTTTTAACTATGGGTTTAACTGTATATTATTTTACACTTCATTATGAAATTGTATGTATTCTGCCCTGGGACCCTGTGATGAAGGGTGGGTTATAAATTCAAATAATAAATAAATATTGAGCGCCAGAGTTAAGTGGGATTTGTGAGACAGATCACTGCCAGAAGCTTTCCGTACAAGGAGACTCACTCCCACATAAGTGGGTATAGAATCCAGCACAAGAAATTAATTGACATGCTTTCCCAAAGCACTATTAACCTTCTCATAGAAGCCTAAAATTTTGAACACAAGTGGACCCAAACACAAGATTGAATGTACTTACAGGTCACCCAAAATGTCATCTAAAGGATGTTTGCCATGACAGTAGCAAATTAAGGTTTCACAATGCTAAACTGTGAAACCCTGCGCAGCATTTGCCATTACAAAGTGGCGGCAGTATAGGTGCTTTCCCACAATGCCTTGTTCCAAAGAAGGGGCCTTTGTGCTTCACCCTAATGGGGAGTTGGCCCCAGATGGTTGTATTCAACATAGCGCAAAGGTGACTTACATCTATGCGAGGGTTACTCCTTGAACAATGTAAATTTCTCCCTCACTGTCCAAACAACGCATTCTCTAAACCTTTTCTGGGTTGTTCTCCAGCTTTCCAGAACAGATTTGCAGTTTGCACTGGGAGGGGAGAAGGGAGAAATCCCACTGTGCTAGCACTAATCCTTGAACTATTGGATACATTTAGCTGAATATGCTGCTGAGGCCCTAGGAACGGCCCTAGTTTTGCCATTCACAGGGTGGCAAAAAAGGAGGAGGTTGGTGGGGAAGGTGGTGGTGATGACTGATCCACCTCGGCTCTAGCACTACAATGTCTTGCACCAGCCCTGCTGATATTGGACAAAGTGTTTGTGTGAGTAAAATACATACACAAACTCCTTCAATAAAGTTCCCCATAGGCTTAGCTGTTTTCCAAATGAGAAGCAAGCAAGAGTTTACAGAGTCACAAAATGCAAATGAAATTGCTATCGTAACTGAATTCTTAGAGTGGTAAACAAAAACAGGAAATATTCAATTTTCTCCTAATGTGGCAGCCTTTTTGAACCCATTAGGAGGGGGATGCACGGCTGCCTTCCGATACAGTTTTGAATAACATTTCCTTCACCTACCACAACACAGTCACAGAAGATGGATTTTGTTAGGCCACAGGCTTTGTGATGTATCAGAGAAAGATCCTCAAGGAAGCAGTTTGTGTTTGGGGCTCCATCAAGCTGTTCAGCTGCTTCAGAAACCTGCAGGGAAGCTCCAGAAGCTGTTGAAGAGTTTAATAAAGAACAGGATCTTTGACACCGTAGTGGCTCTTGTCACAAAGCACAGGATAGATAGGCATGACAAAGCTTTTTGAGAAAGATTCTTTTCCCAGGCATAAGAAATAGGTCCTTTTACAAAAAGCCCTATATGGATATATTTGGGGTTAATAAACACTGTGCATTATATACTCCCTGAAAGTTCCCCCCCCCATTCTTCATATGACCTAGCGCTTTCAAAAAGGATTTCATTATACAATCGTGCTGAGAAAAATGTATATTTTTACATGCCTGCTGTCTCTTGGTGTTTACCCGTTCTTAACATCTTAATCCTATGGGAAACAAATCATTCTGGGGGAAAGTTAATCTGTGCTATACCATTGTCTGGCCTCAGTAATTTGCTCAATGAGATTGTGATGGCATATCCTGCAGCATCACCATTCACCACCTATCCTAAGCAATTTAACAAGGCTGTATGGTCCCTAACATATAGGGACCATATATGTTGCCATGACATGTCACCCCAACACCATTCTCCCCATACACATTCACTGTATGTATGATTATTATCAGAGTAGCACTAAGAACTATGATGATGTATGATGAAGCAATGCAATTTTTATGCACTTAAATTAAAGCATAGCAAACTATGATCACAGCCAATATTTTCTCTTGGACACCAGTGAAGCTCCTTCCTTGGTCCTTCCTAAGAGAATACTGTTCAAGTTTAGGTCAATCTGTTTTGTAGTGTCTCCAAAAATGATGTTTGGAATCCATTTTTTTATTTTTTAAAAATCACCTAAAAAGGAAGCAATTAAAAAACCCCCGCCAATGATAAGGTCATAATTTGTAGTTTATGAAAACAACTTTCCAGTAAGAGCTAGCACTGGTTCAAACAGAAATCAATATGAGGTTTGTTCATATTGAACAAAGTGGTGGCTGTCTACATGATGTCATCACAACTATGACATCATGCAAGATGTAATACTATGTAAGAGTGATACCATGGATATTCTTCAAATGAGAGGTTATGAATCAACCTGTGTGCAGTTATCCTTAATTCTGTCACTATGTTGTTGTACTAGAATGTAAATTAAGATTCTGTTGGAATGGCATAAGAAATATTTGTTAAACAAGGGCAGTCTTAAGGAAGGAGGGCATGACTTGTTGGATAGGGAAAGGAGGGCTCTTCTATGAAGAGGGAACAGAATAACAGTGAGCGCAGAGATGCAAATGACATGAAATACGGTAAGCTGGCATTAGATCAGCTTGCCTGAAGCTCTATATTGCAAAATCTTGTATTGTACGTTAGATGTGGCAATGAAGCATTTGATACCAATTGGTGTAGCTGATTTGATGGCACAGAACGTTCATAAACATTCCAACTGCAATAATAATAATAATAATAATAATAATAATAATAATAATAATGCAGACAAAGGACTATCTACTTTCATAGTTTCTACTTTCAAATGGGATCCAACCACCAACAAATTCAGGTTGCATAATTGGGAGGTTTTACGCATAATTGGGAGGGGAGAGACTCCATCAGGGAAGGCCTCCTTCCACCTGCCTTGCCCTACCCTCCGGCCCTGGGTCTCCTCATAAGGAAGCTGTGCTTGGAGGAAGAACTGGGAGGGGAGAGACTCCATCAGGCAAGGCCTTGCTCTACCCTCTGCTTCTCAATGTGTATTGTATTGTTTTATGTACTGTGGCTTGCCATTTTATTGATTATAGTTTAGATATTATTGTAATTGTTGAGTGGATTTCTGTTTAACTTTTATATGTTGATATTATTTTATACTATTCTAATGATTGTTGAATTTTACTTTTTTGATGTAGGTTGCCTATTTTAAAGTTATGTTTTATTATCACATTTTTGTATTGCATTAGATTGTTATAAGATGTACACTTTTTGTTTCTTCAGCTTGTAAACCACTTTGAGTACTGTAAGATAGAAAGGCAGTATACAAATCAAAAATGATGATGATGATGATGAACTGCTCAGAAGCAAAACTATCAGATTTGTTGAAATCTTCTGAGGTAAAGAAAGAAAGATGTCACTTTGGTGTTAAAATATCACGTAGGCCCCAGGGACAGGAGGAGCTTTGTGCAGCAGGGTCCCAGGAAGGGGTCCTAGGCAGGAGGAAGGCAAGGGGACTCAGAAGCAAGGTGCTGGAGAGAGACTTGCAAAGTAAATGAGAAAGAGGAATCCTTGCAAATCAGTAGAAAAGAAATGATCCACATTGTCAAGGAATGCCCACTAGCAGGCATACATGCTGACTGATAGTGTTAAATGCTGTCATGAATTTGACATTATCTGCCTGGTTGGATGTGTATCAAAATGATGGATGGGCATATTTGTATAAACATGCTTTAAATTTCCTGATGTCTTGGGAACAATAAAATGCCCTGTAAAAATTGTGCATATGGAAACAGAAGGGGAAGAAGGGAATGCTGGTTTCGGTCTTAAAACAACTGAGCCCTTTATAATGTTATTGGTTAATAATCAGGTAAGCAGCATACCTTGGAACAGTGGCCAGAGCCCATGCATTCTACTCCTGTTTCCCATTGTTGTGAATTGTACCACATAATATAGATTCTTATGGAAACATAAACTCAATGGAAATATGGGAAAGAGTTACAAAGAACAATGTACCAGCACTAGCAGGTTCGGAAAAGGAAGCCGTGAATTGACAGTGCTGATAGTGCTAAAATAAGCACTTTTGCATCTCAATACAGCAATGGCACCTCCAAAGCTTCAGATGCTAAATTTCAGTCCCATCCCACTCCCCGAGAAAGGAATTACAAGCAAGTATGGAGAAAGCAATATCAGAAGAGATGAGGACATTCTGAAAGGCATCCATTTCATCTCTGGAAGCATGAGAACATAGGAAGCTGCCTTATGCCAGCTTCCTTTGCATTGTCTAGCCTAGCACATGTATACTCTAACTGGAAACATGTACTCTTAACTAGGATCTCAGGCAGAGGTCTTTTCCATCATCTACTATGTAATTCTTTTAACTGACAAGGGTTGAACCTTGAATCTTCTGCATGTGCTTTACTTCTCATCTAGGATTCCTCTAGTTAGCTTTGCCACAGAACCAATAAAGCAAAGACTCAAAACAGGGGAATTCAAATCCCTGGTGCAGAAGCACCCAGAAAATCTCAGCACAGGAAACGTAGCCTTGTTGATAAAATGTTTAAGTAGGGCAAATTAAAATGGAAATGAAGAGTTTTATCACTGCTGTATCATGTCAGGATCATTCAACCCTATAACTGTAATCTCGAGTCACTTCTTGAGAATAACAATTTGTTCTTGTGATGGAATATATTTATTATTATAGCAGATTAAAAATAGATGACAGATTATTTGGCGGAACCAAAACAAGCCGACAATCCAAACCTATGGAAACATGGAGACCCAAGGTAATTCATATAGAACATGTCTCATTTTTAGCTTCAAGGGTAATTCCAAATGCCCTGCAGGAAAACTTGGAACAAATTCACGTGCTTCTGTTCCCATTAAATACCTGTAAAAAACTATCACTCTCCAAACTTGATAAACAACATTTCTTAAAAAGCGATTAGCACTTCCAGCAGAGAGAGTCCTCTTCATCTGAGTAAGCACCAGAATAACTGAGAGAAAATACACGATGATGATAATCATAATAATGTAGAATTGTTGTAATAGCTCAGAACACTTACAATTTATTATCTTGGTAATCAATGCATTCTAAGGCAGAACACAGCTGATACGCTCCAAATCATCACATTGGGTGGAATTCAGTGTCGTGCTCTTCCAATAGTTCCATCAGCACAAGCAATTCAGCTTGCCTGATGGAATGAAGTACCTTCTCCTCCCTGCACCCCATGCTGTACCGGGGGCTCTCCAGACCCACACAGGGGATAGGGGGTGGAGGGAGGGGAGGGGAGGGGAGGGAAGAAAGTCATTGTGCTGGCTCTCACTAGTGCAGCCATGGAGCCTTTCCATAGCATCCTGCTGGTATCTTAAGTTCAGTCAGTTAGAGCAACTCCCTCGTGTGGAAAAATTACTGCATTTGGGGCTTTTTAGTTTAGAGAAAAGGTAAGCAAGGGAAAGATCATGGTATAGGTTTGTAAAACTATGTAGGGTGTGAAGAAAGTGCAGAGAGAAATCACCCCCCCCCCCATACTAGAATTTCGGGCCACTCAATGAAGCGAAAAGTTAGAACATTCAGAACAGAAAAAGAAAGAACTTCTTCCACAGCATATAAACTATGGAATTCGCTCCCGCAAGATGTAGTCATGGCCACCAGCTTGAATGGCTTTGAAAGAGGATTAGAAATGTGTGGAGGATGAGACTATCAATGGTTACTAGACTTGTTCTACCTCCACTGTGAGATGTAGTCCAAATGTTGTAACCTTTCCTCATAGAGGAGTTGCTCCATCCTCATGATAATTTGGTATGTTGTTTTCTGAAACTTTTCTAGCTCTACAATGTTCTTTTTGAGGTGAAGCAACCAGAACTCTACATTGCATCCCAACTCCTATGGTATAATATATTTTTATAATGGTATTATAATGTTATTATGTATTAAATTTCTATACCAGATGGTTTACAATATAAAAACACAAAAATATATACCATAATAACAAACAAAATCAGTGGTCCTTTCCACATTTTAAAAGGCCATACATTGTTTAATTAACCAAAGGCCTGGAAGAAGAGGAGGTTATGAGGTAGGGATGGAAGTATCTGTCAATTCTGGTTCTCTCAGTTTTTCCAATCCTAAATTCAGTTCTCCACATTTTGCAGCAATTTGAGAATATATTTTTTTAAAAAATTCTCATAAAAATTCATCAGCATTTAATGCAAATTTCTCCTAAAAACACATTTTTATATGCAATTTTGACTAATGTGCACATTTTGGCAAGCATTTTCCCCAAGATAATGATTTTTTGTATGTTATTTTCATGAATGTATACATTTTACACACACTTTCCTCCCATAAATGCATTTTTGTAAACATTGGTTGGAGAACAGCATTGCAAAAGTTGGCTAAGTGCAAATTTCAAACGATAGCTGTGTTTCAAGTTCACATACTGTTTTTTTGGGGGGGAAATGATAGATTCAGCTTTCAATGCATTGTGAATTAAATTTCTCTTCCATCCCTAGTCTGACAGTTTTGTGGAAACATTCTTGTCCCATCTCCCTTAGGCAGCAAAAAACCTCAGCCCACCATTTACCTACTACTGTATCAGGTTTATCTTCCTATGAGTACACAGTACACTTCTTATTAATTGCTAAATATTAAACAAAGAGGCACATTTTTGTATCACACCCTGTAACCTCATAAGCTCAGCCCCAGATCACAGACATTGGCAACTTAAGATGAAAGCTACAAAGAATGGACTGGGGTCATTAACACACTTACTGAGGATTTATATTTCTGAATTCAGAGGGATGTATTTCTAAATAGACATTATATTTACGGTCCATAATCCACAAATAAATTTTATTCTATTTGAGTATGCTTAGAATTGTATTGTGAATGCCTTTAGACTACTACAGTAGACTTTTGTTCTTAAGTTTAGCTATTTTATTTTAACATTTTTAATTGCTTTGGGCAAACCCTCTTCTTTAAAGTGCCACTTGACATATTTCATATTTTTGAAAAGCAAAATGGGAAGATAATGATAATAAATGATTACTAAAATATTAATTTTCTGTCAAATCATCAAACTTCTGTCTTTCAGCCTGACAGCTGAAAAATTGGTATTTGATATGCCAAAATTTAAAAAAACCCAACATTTTAAAGTGTTTAACTGCTTTTCAGAGTTTTCTGTGCCAGTATCAACATCAACTTTTAGTAACTTATGCTTCATCAAAAAGTTTTAAAAAATAAAACAGATGAGTTGGAAGCTTTGAATATTCAAAAGTCAGCATATTGGAAGGGTTTAATGAGCAGTATAAAATATTAGGGGTTTCAAAAATAAAAAAATGTTCACCATATGAAGTCTGCAGATGGTCATTGTTTTTACTTTTCCCAAGAAGATTCATAGGCTTGCAACCTTAGGTCCAGCTACATTTACCTGAATATTTGCTGAGGTGTAGCAAAGATGATTAGGTCAATGAAGATTGTTGATAATGATGACCCATCTTGTGAGGGAAGCTGAAACACATTCATATTTTAATACAACCAAGGATAGCACAACATGGAATTAATCTATTGTTACTGTTACAAGCTGAGCTGGTATGTGTGTCAGATGTATCAAAGTGGCAGAGAAAATGCTTTGCATACAGAATGTCCCATCTGAGACCACTGCCAAGATAGATGGTCTAACTTACACGTGGTGTGGAGAAACTGGACGTTGGTAATTTTTTCTCCCTCTCTCATACTATTAAAACCTGGAGTCATCCAGTGATGCCGAATGATGGAGGATTCAGGACAGGCAAGACAAAGCACTTCCCCACACAGAGCACAGTCAAGTCATGGCACTTGCTACCACAAGATGTGCTGATGACCACAAATTTAGTTGAGATTAGGCAAACCCATAGCGAATAAGGCTATCAATGGCAACTGGTCCCAATGGCAGCACAGTTCCTCCAGTACTGGAGGCAGTGTGTCAGTCTCAATACCAGCGTACAGTGGTACCTCGGTTTAAGAACAGCACTGTTTAAGAACTATTCAGTTTATGAACTCCGCAAAACAGGAAGTAGTATCCTGGTTTGCGAACTTTACCTCAGTCTAAGAATGGAGTCCAAATGGTGGAAGGGCGCTGGCGGTGGGAGGTCTCATTAGGGAAAGCACGCCTTCGTTTAAGAACGGTTTTGGTTTAAGAACGGACTTCCAGAATGGATTAAGTTCGTAAACCGAGATACCACTGTGCTGCTTTTGAGGGTTGTCTGCCACTTCCTTATTATGTGTGTGTTTGACTTCACAGGGAGCTTTCTGAAGTTCCTAAGCTCTCCCTTTCCTTGCCCTCTCTCCCACCCAGAAATCTAAGACAAGAGCTGTGAGGAAAATTCCATGGAATTTCCAGACACAGAGCAAGGGAACTCAGCATCATTGGGAACTGCTGCCTCAAGGTGCCCCAAAGTGGTGGTTCCCAAAAGCTTCAATGCTGCAAATACTAAATGGCAGGAAAGCATTGCTCATAACATAGGCAATGGCAGTAGTGAGCTATACTCAGCTCTTCCTCCGTCACATGCAAATGACAAATGGCAATTTTAATTATTCACTATGTTAAGTAGCTAACATTCCTTAATGTCTAGCTGAGTGGTTGGATCCAATTACTGCAGAACAAAAGATCCTGACAATACTATATCTTCCAGCACAGAGAGTTTATGAAGACAGTTGTCATCCATTATTTGTACATTTCTAAATTGTTTGGTGTAAATAGGAAAGCATTTAGTATAAGAAACAAAAAGCAGTTTCTCTTTATAAGAAATGTGTGCAGTTATCATGTGGCGGTTTGAGGACAAATGAGACAATATGAAAGACAGTAGCAGGAAGGACAAAACATTTTGAAGGCAAAATCCGGAACAAAATACAACTGAGAGGGTGACTAGTAATAGGCAGAACTCTCTCTCTCTCTCTCTCTCTCTCTCTCTCTCTCTCTCTCTGTGTGTGTGTGTGTGTGTGTAAGTGATGACAGAATAACTACAGCCCTATCATCTCTGCCAGGCTGGAAACTGAGGGACAGTTTTTCCTTCACAACCCATTGACCACAATGTATTATTTATTTATTTGTATAAGGTATTTGTACACCACTAAATCAGTCTATAAGCAGTGTTCATAAACATACATATACTGTATATAACATACAAGGAATAAAGCGAATTACATTATTATTAATCATAAGAACAGAAAACTTCCTTAAAATGCCTGCTGAATGCACCTCTTCGCTGTGTGGGCATTCCACAGAATCAGGCCCACAAAACTGAAAGCACAGCATCTGGTTTATATGAGCCATGAATCTGAGCTACTGGAGACCATTAACAGAGGCTTCTTGAAGAGAGCTCAGTGATCCGGCAGGGGCATAAGGGATTAGACAGTCCCCATGGTATCCTGAACCCAAGTTTCTAAGGGCCTTGTAATTTAATATAAGAATGTTGAACCTGTCCCAGTAACGTATGGGCAACCCTTGCAAGCTTTTGAGCCCTGGTGTTATGTGATGGTGGTAGTCTGTCTCCACCAATAGTCTAGCACAGCATTTTTCACCAGTTGGAGTTTCTGGACTTTCCATGAAGGTATTAACTTAATTATACCAGGTCTAAGGTAGTGTAGTTACAAGGTCTATTTGGCTTCTCCTGACGCTTGCTCTACACCAGAGTGTACAGGTTCAGCCCCGACTGCCAGTGAACAGCAGGCAACTCAAGCCCTTAATATCAATGATATAAAATGCAGTCAAAAACAAAGGTAAGGAAAACATATTCAAAATATACAAAACCATTTATTACAAAAATAATTAGCATGGCCAAATCCCATACTGTGCATTTTAACGGAGGACAAAGGTCTTCACCAGTGGCCTAATACTACATTAAAAGACCTTCAAAACAGAACAAATCTATGAAAAATAAAAGAAACTAACGATCAGCACTACTAGAATCAAGAACAACAGTGTCTAAGGAACAACAAACTAATATTCACCAACTGGATTTCATTCCTGCATAGAAAACCGTAAAAGAGGAAGACAGAACAATTAGCTTCAAAACTTACCACTTGAGTGGGTTAATTTTGTGGTTTAAAGCCTGAGCACGCAAATGTTTATATGATTTTAATTAGTGACTGTAGAACATTGTCAGTTTGTTTAGAATGGCTGTTTATGACAGAGGTTTGAAGAGAGCTGTTTTTCTTAAAGCTTGATATACAAGAATCAAAGCCTATTGGTTAATATCTGTTTGTTGTTAAGAAGACCTGTGCTCCAAAATACATTTGGCTTATGTTGAAATTTGGCCTTTGTTAAGGTTCTGTTATTGGGAGGTTTTTTGTATTATGATAATTTTTGTAATAAAGAAAATTGAAGGTTTTGTACACCTTGTCTTCCCTTAATTTTGTTTTTGGCCGCATGAGTTTTTATCACATATTAATTTTGTCGTGGTTCTTTGAATTGTTAAGACACCTCTGAGACAGCTGAACTGAGGTTCTCTTGAGTTTCCCCCATTCACTTCAATGGGACATGTGCTGCAGAGAGTCCCAGAAGATTTATCTAATATCATACCTCAATTCTCCTCAAGTAGCCTTGTAAAACTGCACTGGGGAAAAGAAGGCTGGAATAACCACACATTTTTGACCAGCTGAGATGTTTATCCTTTCTTTTTAAGAAAGAAGGGAAATGAAGAAAAATATAAAAGATATGAGATAGCAACTAGAAATGCTAATGCTCCACTCTGTATCTCAGATGAAAAGAAGAGTTGCTCACACAGCATGTAGCTAAATACAGAGGAATCTTGAGAACTGAAATAGGATTCTGAATAAAATGTGATTATTGTATAAATATTCATAGATGTGAACAAGACACTCTAGAAGTTAGTTTGCTCATGCCAAATAATAGAACAAGGAGACCATTCAAACAGGAAGATCCTAGATTGATTGGCATGAGCAATATCTTTTTTTTTTCTTTTTTGCAAAATACAATTGCCAAAATGTGAAATATGTTATTATCATGACAGTGTTTTTAAGCCAAGTAGGGGAAAATTTTATTTCTGAGTCTATGCATGAAACATAAAATATTTCCCTTTCTTTTAACCTAGCAGCATAATGCCAGTATCAACATATATGCATCCCGTGTTTCAGACAAGGGAAGAACTTGTGCTTGGGCTGCCTTGTTGTCTCTCCACATGGATTGACACAACCACAGTTTGCTGCAGAGGGTAGAGTGTTGGATTAGGAGCTTGAAGCTCACTGGGCCACCATGGGTCAGTCACTGTCTCTTAGCCCAGCCTGTCTCCCAGGGTTGCTGTGAGTATAAAATGGTGGAAGAGAGAAGCATGGACACCCTCCTGACCTTCTTAGAGGAAACATGGTATATAAATGTAGGAGGAGGAGTATCAAAAAGAGGATTTCAGCAAAGGCATTGACCGAAGAAGAGAAAGTTGAACAAAGGATGTGTATCAGTAGGAGGGACATCACAGGAGTCCAGACAAGAAACTTCAGGTTACTGCAAAGCTTTAAAAAGCTGAGATAACAATAATCACAAACATAGTTTTGTTTGCTTGACTAGCACATCATGTTTCAATTATTCTCAAGGGTATTGGTACACATACATTCCAGTCCACATTTGCCACACGTTTTTGACTTTTCCAATGACTGAAAATTATATATAAACAGATCCAAATGAGCACACTTTCCGATCTTCCAGGGACAGGGACTTTTTATGTCATTGGTTACTATTTTTACTAAATCTTCCCAGGACTGGAAGTCTACGAATACAGAATGAAGAAGAATAAAGTGAAAAGTCAAGGAAAGATCCCTGCTGTGTGTGGAGAGTTAGAAAGAAGAAAGAATCACTGAAAGAGAGACAAAGGTGGAAGTGAGAGCAATAGAACTAAGAGGGAAATTGTGTAGACATACCCAGGAGAGGAAACTGAGGAAGGCAGAATGATTATCAGTGTTAAAGGCTTCATAAAGTGAAGAGTGAGAGCTTAGATCCTGCCCTTATATTTAAAATATCATCCCCTTACCATTTCTTTTTCAAAAGTATTAATGATAACAACAACAACAACAACAACAACAACAACAATAATAATAATAATAATTTATTTATACCCCGCCTTCCCCAGCCAAGACCAGGCTCAGGGCAGCTAACAACCAATAATAAAAACAAGTTGATTGAAATACAATTTAAAAAGATTAAAATACAACATTAAAACATTAAAACATTAGGATGCAGCCTCTTCATAGGAGGAGAAAGGAAAAAGAAAGAGAGGGAGGGAATCAAACTGATTCTAAGCTGAAGGCCAGGTGGAACAACTCTGTCTTACAGGCCCTGCGGAAAGAAATCAGAGCGTTCCACCAGAGCGTTCCACCAGGCCGGAGCCAGTGTTGAGAAGGCCCTGGCTCTGGTTGAGGCTAATCTAACTTCCTTAGGGCCCGGGACCTCTAGGGTATTGCTATATATGGACCTTTGTGGGGCATACCAGGAGAGGTGGTCCCATAGATACGAGGATCCTAGGCCGTGAAGGGCTTTAAAGGTCAAAACCAGCACCTTAAATCTGACCCTGTACTCCACCGGGAGCCAGTGCAGCTTGAAAAGCACTGGGTGAATATGCTCCCATGGCAGAGACCCTGTGAGGAGCCTCGCTGCAGCATTCTGCACCCACTGGAGTTTCTGGGACAGCTTCAAGGGCAGCCCCACGTAGAGCGAATTATAGTAGTCAAGCCTGGAGGTGACTGTCGCATTAGGAGATCTAGTCCTTTTACCAGGTCACCTGCATCCATGGGTTATATCCAGCTAAGTTAAACTCAGAGCAGACCATTGAAATTAAGTCATGCCCCAATATGCCCATGGTATTTTTTTTCCATAGAATCATAGAATTGGAAGGTACATTCAAGGGTCATCTAGTCAAATCCCCTGCAATGCAGGAATCTCAACTAGATCATACATTGCAGATGGCCATCGTACCTCTGCTTTAAAACCTCCAGGAAAGAAGTCCATCATCACCTTTTGTTGGAGTCTGTTCTGCTGTTAACAGCTCTTAACTATCAGAAAGTTCTTCCTGGTGTTTAGTTGGAATCTTCTTTCTTGTAACTTGAATCTATTGGTTTGGGTCCTACCCTCTGGAGCAGGAGAAACAAGCTTGCTCCATCTTCCACGTGTCAGCTTGCAGCAGCCTATGCCTTCTCAGTTCTGTTTACAGGAATTCGAGGAATTCAAGCCCTTTTTGAATTCTCACAGTATTCCTATTATCAACCAAGGCAGCCAAAGCTTTCTCAATACCCAAACCAGGCCAGAAGCCAGACAGAGATATATAGTGAAGTACTGTATTTTTATGCTGGATTTATTGCAAGTCACTTTGCACATTATTTGTGTTGGGGGGGGGGATGGGACTCATAGGTAGATATTAATATCCCAGTAGGCAGGCTATCTGTTGGCATCATGCTATACAAATGAGTATGTTTTATAAAATATGTTTCAATAAGAGGCATCAAAAGATGATCATATGAAATAAACAATTGAATACTTCAATTTCTAAAGTAACTATTGTTTTGGAATCTCTCAGTGTTTTCTAAAACACAGCCTCTCAAAGGAATCTCAAACTAGTCTTCGAACAATCATTATATTGATATTGGAATAATCAGCATGTCTGGAACATTCAGCATAACTGCATTTAAGTGCCATGTGTGGGCTTATAAACAGGGTACCAAAAAAATAATAATAGGTAAAGGAACAACAATTCCTCTGGTATCTGTCTGCTTTAACAATCAAGGTAGCAAATTTCTTGACTTTTTGAAGTTGTAATGCAGAAATTTCCTACTGTAGCTGTTACCATCCCCTCATACTAGAGTCTAATGTGAACTATATTTTTTTAAAAAATGAAATAAAAACAGCCCACCACTGGAGTGTCATAAAATAGAAAAAGTAAAAGCTATGTAATGTACCCAAAATGCATCCTTTGCCTGTTATTGAATCCACTAAGGTGATAATGATCTGGGCATTCTGAATACATTTTGTTTTTTTATTCTTCGTTTCTTTAGTATACATAGCTGTATGTTGTTATTTTTTAAACATACCAGTTCTAGAACACTGTTATATTATCTGATGTGTGTATGTGAAGAGTGTGAAGGGGAGAAGGTATAAATGAAATAGGATTATTCAATAATTTTTACATCTTGGCTTTTGTTTCTGTTCTGAATAAGAGTGAAGAAGAGGTCACACACATTAGTGGCATGGAAACTGGGCAAAGCAATTTAAATCTGGGCAAAACTGGCTAAAGTTAAGGATCACAAGTAACTTCAATCCAAATCAAACCTCCCTTGACACTGCAAAAATATTTAGATAACTTTTTGCTCCATTGTTTTGCATGTTCATTTGCTCCTCTGCTGGTGAATTCTAGCCAGGTTTAACACTAAATTGAACAGACACAGCTTATAAACTTATATATCCAAGGTGGAATGTTATATTTAAAAAATCAGACAGAATGTGGAAAAACTCAAAGACTTGGGCTGAAAGCACTGCACTTTTGCTAGTGGACCCAGAAAATAGTTTTAATACCAAAACGTCAATTTAAAGAACTGTTCTAAATAACAACCCCACTTCCAGATTAAGAACAGGCTCGCATATCATGGCAGGCATTTTGCATAAGAGTCTAAGAATTGTGTGGGCTTCCCATCAGATATACTACGTCCACATGGGATGTGTGCTACACATGGCCTCTGTGGTTTTGTAAGAATATAAGAAGATGCTTGATAGATCAGATCAAACACCCATCTAATCCAGCACCCTGTTCTCATAGGGGTGAGAAATGAGACAAATGCTTATGAGAAAAGAGTACTTAGCCAGATTTAGTTATCTGGACAACATCCTCCCTATTTGTGAGTTTGTAAGTTTGTGCAACCAAATTGTACCAACCCACCAACCCCTATCTCCACCGCCCTCACACACAATGTATCTACTGAGATTGTGACTGCTCTCACTTCTGCTCATTAGGTTCAAGGAAGTGCCGAGGCTCAGAGCCATGAAGATGCCCAACTGTTGAGTGAACAATCCTTTTAGCTTTGCTTTTGACAAAATCAAACAAAACTTCCATTTTTGAGTGTGCTTTTGTATGGACCCATTCAAAAGAACACCTATTTTGCCTCCATGCATCCAACATTTGTCTTAAATATGAATCAAAAACAAAATAAATGAGCTCCAGTGAGGAGGCATACATTGCAGTTTCAGGAGCATCTGGACATCCTGCGTTGGCCTGATATCAAGAGGGTGTGCTCCAAATTCAGACACCAGAACAGCAAATAAGAAGCCCCAGTGTGTCTGTGGGTGTCACAAATCTGTATTAACAATATGGAATAAAGGGTGGCCACTTACATATTGCCAAAACAGAGGATGAAGAAGAACATAAAATTTGAATCTGCTAATTTACATGGATATGAATTATTATAATTTAAATAGAAATGCATTGAGCCTTAATGGAAAAGACTGATCAAGTAGAATCATAGAATTGTAGGGGTGGAAGGGAACCCTGAGGAACATCTAGTCCAACCCATCAACGTGTGTGTCTCCTCAGTCTGCTGTCCAGGTGCTCACTATTTAAGAGCCTCCTCTAGGGCCCTGCTCTCTCTTATTGCTCTTGTTCTTTCAACTGGACTTGGACCAGACAGACAACATGGCCATCCTAGGCAGGTCAGAAATCCTCTTAGGCCTCAGAAGCTAACCTACTTTTTCAGCCAGAACTCACCGGAACTCAGCTCCCATTGCCATTGTAAGAGAACAAATGAGGTGTTAATGGTGAGTTCCAGCACCTCTTTTTCTACAATAAATAAATAAATAATAGCATTGGGTGTCACCCAAGTGTTGGGAAGCTTAGCTACTTCTGGCCACAGTGTGACTGTACTAGCTATTTGTGCCAATCAGTCAAATTGTGTTTTATTTATATATTCCATCCTGCTCATTAGAATCCTTGTACAGAATGTTTCCTGGGTACATGTTTGTAACCGGTGCTTAAAATCTAGTAAAGACTTAGCAAAGCGACGTGAAATATAATCACAAGCACAAAATGCAGCCTTGCATTTCCCTTCACTTGTTTGGCATAGAATAATGACAGCATTGGCAATGCAGTTTCATACTGATCTCTCCCTCTCCCTTCACCAAGCCCTTTAAAGTGGAGTGTTAACAGTATTCAAAGTTGTTTCAAAAGATCAGAGCACCTAGAATCAAATACCTGTGATCACTGAACAAAAATGGCTTATCATGCTGATTCTAACTACTGGAGGCAGTTTTCAAATGGCTGAATATTTAGGGATATGAGTCATACCCATTAAATCATTATTATAATAATTCTGTCCCTTTTGATAATCAGATTCAGAACACTCCCTGCTTCCCTTTGGACTACCCCTCTTTGAGCTTGTTCATATTTTATTTCCCCGTAATTTTTTGTAAGAGCACTCAACGGCTACAAGTTTTGTAGAACTTTATAGATGCAATGATGGGGTTTGCTAATCATTGTGTAGTTCACCATGAAAAAAAAAGTTTTTAATTCAAAAAACCCTTCAGTGGGGATAGGGGAAGGAAGGAGGGCAATAACTGTGGTCTCTAGCAGGGTGGAGATAAACACTCACAAGTCTGATGTTTATGTCAAAATACCATGCAAAATTTGATACACTTATCTCATATTATGACCTCCTGGAATTGGGATGAAGGATCACTTTATTCACATGGAATAGGATATGCAGCTATGCAGTAATAAACCATGGATAGGTATGGGTGCCAGTATCTGCAGGAAGCACCCACGATTGCCTGATTTTGTGACACTACCCTTGCTGATCAGTGCTAATCACGGTCAGCCTGAGCAGCTCAAAATTTCCCTTACCTGCCACTGCTGGTTGGCATTTGACTGAGTGGATGCCAAGGTCTGCCTCTTTCTCCTGTCCTCAAGTCAACAGGTGATAGGAGGTAGGCTTGTTAGTATTCATTCACCCTTCAGGTGCCTCATAGTGCTCACAGATGTTATATTCCTACCTATCTAGTTCCTGCATTGCCTGCATAACAGGACCAAATTCTACAGAACAGCTGAAAAGAAGGCAAAGGTAGTGAGGATCAGATGAAAAAGGTGGGCACGGTGGCCAAGTCAGCATCCACCTTAAACTCCTACTCAGAGGACAGTCATCCATAGTCCTCACTAAGAGCCAGTAGAAGCCACATTGAGTAGAAGACAGGGGAAGTTCCAGGTAGCCCCACCTTAAGTAGCACAAGGTCCCACTCAACCTGATAAGGAGTATTGCATGAGGATGCTGTCCTAGAGCATTATTACCCTAGTCCCTACCTAGGGGTGGGGGAAGGGAGGGACAGATTCAGCCCCCTCACAGCCAGAGGAGTGACAAGAGTTAGATAAGGAAGTCAACAGGTTTAAAAGAAAAATTGAGGCTCTTAATTTCTTATTGAGACCATAAAATGCAAGCTAGGGTAAAATCATAATAACCCTATTACATTAAACATAACTTTTCAATCCTGAGTCTCACTATCATAGGACAAATGATATTATATTATTATTCAAGTGCAATGTTTGTGTTATCTTTAATGAGCATGGGTAATACATGTTGCATTGGTTACTTATTAATGTGTTTGTTAATTTATTTATTTATGGTGGGTTATTATATTAACTAATTCAGCTTTATAAAAAATATATATAGAGTAAATACAGTAAATAGTAGCTTGGTCACCTGTCCTTATCCTCCCATTTAACATGGAGACTTACCACACAACAGAAGGACATGTATAATATAATGTAGGGTAAGCAGCAGAACTGAATTCTTCATCCTGAACTAAATTGAGCCTGTTCATGTTGGCTCAGGATTCAGCTGGAATAGGTTGAGGCAGCCCTAGAATACCCTGGATCAGATCAGCTCCACCCAGAGCAATCCAGGGTTATCAAAAGAGGTGCAGTCTAGTGATGAGAACTGGGGAGAGAAGTAGGCAGATGCAGGAGCCTCTTTTTTTCATTCTCTCCTGACCACATGTTGGGTTTAAGCACTATAACTCTAGAATCAGGACTTGGAATGCCCCAGGTTGGATCGAGGGCATGCCAAAGGCTGGACTGGGCTGAGAATTGGACTGTGCACAATCTTAGTAAGCGGTTCTCTGTAAATATCCATAGCCCTTCTAAACATTATAAGGAACAATGGTTGCTTGATGGATTTCATTTGTGATCTTCTTTTTAAGAATGAATACTGGCTCAAATATGAATACAGTTTCTTTCTGTCTTTTATAAATATTTCTTCTGGGGTCACAGAATACAAAGCAAGATATGGCCTCACTTCTCATATTTGGCTTCCTTAAGTACACCTGTTGATTGCAAAGTGGCCTTAAAGTTTAAAAACAAAAGGTTTGTCAAGGTAATCATTTTCCATCTTTGTCTTGAATCAGTTCATGTATGTGCTACATTATTTGAAAATCTAGACCTAGTGAAGTATAAAAACTCATTTGTATATGGGCATCATTGGAGTATTATGAGAAACTGGTATGACCTTAAAAAGTGGGTGGGTGGGTTAAGTAGTAAACGATGAGTGCCATAATATGATCAGATTAATTGATTATAACTTGTACCCTGATCAAATCTTTATTGCCACTTTGCACAAATTTGTTTAGCACGATTTCGTTTTAGTGGATTTTCACTGGGATCGTGTTGCTGTTTTCTCCCGCCTTCTCTGTCTTGTGAGCACCAATTTAGCCAAATGAATGGGAAAGGCGGGATAAAAATAACACACCAAAATAATAAATAATAGAAATCCTTCCCCTCTCCTAGGAGCCAAGACATTCACTCTGGTGCTTCCTGACACGGGAAAACAGCAGGAGCCAGCTAATGAGGCAAGTCATCCATTATCATTGCAGTGCTTAGCTTGATTTAGTTATCTGAATCAAAATGACATATTCAGGAGGAAAGCTCCTGGGAACTTGACTGAAAATGTTATGTTGATGTAGCCATGCATTGATCTGTCAGTAAGTGCCTCTTGGTTACCATGCCAACAATGAAAAGGCGCAACAACATCAAAAACCAGCCCAGGGGTTAAAGGGCAGCCTTTAAGGAAACTATTATTGGGGCTGATATTTTTTCATTATCAACAAGTTTTGTTAAACATTGAAATGAGCTACACAGCCCAAACACTCATATGAAAGGTATTATAATACATTTTTGTTGTTGTTCTTGCCACAAACAATTTTCTTCTTCTTCTGTAGGATTATTTTAACATCCGCAGCCCCAGCCCGTGCGACAGGTTGCTTATTCACTTTGTTTTGAAAGGGAAACAAATACCAAAAGCAGTGGTTCACATATTCATTGCCATGCAAGCTACACCTGCCCCCCGAATTCCCCTCTCCTGAAAGGTTCAGGGGCCCTGTCCTCTTGTGATCCTGGCCATCAGATTACCAAATAATTTTCTCATTACTGGATTTCATAAGAGACCTTATGCAGAACAATAAACCAGACGTTTGGAGCTTCTAACTCTTCAATCCATTCAGGCCTGGCAGGCTTCTGGATTTGGCCTGCTAGGCCATTTTGGATAAACCATGCCCACTTGTCAATCACCTGATGTCGTACGACATCTGGTACAGGGAACTGTTATTTCCAATCTCAGCATGTAGTGCAAAACTTGGAGATAAACCTTTGACTGACAATATGGGGCCCCCCCACACCTGTCAAAAATGACCCACACAGACCAGGCCAGTTCTGGATCAGGTCCTTGGGCTGGTCCTTCCACCCATTTCGTAAACTGTTCATTAATCATCTGTGCATATACCACCACAGCATCTTTTCCACTTGGGCAGCACCTATGCAATTAACATTTTGTGTGGATGATTTATTAAAAACAAACAAATAGAAGGCATGCAGTGATCTGAATCAGGACCTTGGCAGGTAGGGTTTGCTCTGCACTGGGCCCAATCCACATTGCCTCTCTGCTATGCCCTCCATGTGATACACATGAGCGTCCTCCATGTGGGTAAATGCATGCATCAGACTATGAGATATAAGTGGTGCTACAGTTGTGTGTGCTGTCGGCATGTACCATTGCCATGAGTTCATTGGCTGTCTCAATGTGTGATGTGAGAATTATGTGGATATCAGCAGCAGCAGCACAGTCCCAGCATAGCTAGAGTTTTCAGGGATGCTGTGGGTGTGATTCCATTTCCTCGCTGCTTTTTGTTTATTTGTTTTGTATTTTCTGTATGTGCTTCATTCACTCACAGGCTGAGTAGTCATTCCACAGGTACAGCAGCAGCTTACCTCCAGTTTTGGCATGATGCAAATATAGGATTTTTCTGACTCAAATTGTACCTCTTGTCAGAAACAGTCATATCTTAGATGTCGAATGAAATCCGTTCCGGAAATCAGTTCGACTTCCAAAATGTTCGGAAACCAAAGTGCAGCTTCTGATTGGATGCAGGAAGCTCCTGCAGCCAATCGGAAGCTGCAGAAGCCCCATTGGACATTCGGGTTCCAAAATAAAGTTGGAAAACCGGAACACTCACTTCCGGTTTTCGATTGTTTGGGAGCCGATTTGTTTGGGAGCATTCAAGATCCAAGGTACGAATGTATTAGTTAAGAGAAACTATCACACACACACACACACACACACACACACACACACACACACACACTTATTTATTTATTTATTTATTTTTCAAAGGGGGGAGTTTAATACTAAGGATGAATTACAATAATAAAAGAGAGGTGATTCCCTTTTTGCAGTCTCAGTATTAAACATGACACTGTGTCACTGTTCAAAGTAAAATCCCTTGGGCTGTGTGGATTTTGAATTCAAAGCCTGTCTCATTCTGAAGGGCGGGGAACACTTTTCACCTCCTTTGCAGTTCTGGCATTCAAATCACTTTTCATAATAATACTTCTTCTAGGAATCATTTGCTACAATGTTGAAATCACCAATGAGCAGTTCCTTCGAGTGCTTTCTAAAGTAGTTGCGAACTGTGGGGAAGTTTGAATTTTTGCGATATGACAATTTGCTCACTAATTGTTAGGGATGTGAAAGGATTTCGATCCAGGCTGGATTTTGCTACAACACCCCATTTTTTTTCATTGAACCAGCCTTTGAATTCTGTGGTTTAGTCCACAGATCTATTAACTTTTCTGAGGGCTGGATAGTTCATTGTCCTTATGAGGGGAACCAAGGGCTTGCTTAGATCAGCTTCAAAGCACATTGCCTCTGCTGTACTGGGTAACAAAAGCTTTTAAAAATTGCTTAGAAAATGGCTACTCATCACTTTCTGTGTAATACTATGCATGAAGGGCTATGTACAACAAAATGGCTTCCCCTATCAGTACCAACATGAACACAGCCATTTTGTTCAACATACAAAGGCCCTTCTTTTACAGAAGAAGCAAGATGTGGTTGCTTTGTGCATTGTCTGGTGTGTATGCAACCAACAACAATTATATAAATATATCTCCTAACATGGTATGCATAGATTTTTAAAAAATACCAAAACTCTCCACTAAAAACACATGAAACAAAAGGTTCAATAACATCATGTTACTATACTACAATAATGAATGTAGCCATTGACTACATTCAACCATACATACATTGACTACATTCAACCATACATACACATACATACATTGACCACTCCAATATTAATGGCCTGGAAAGGCTCAGGCAAATAAATGAATTTTATACATACACAGAAAGCCTAATGCAGTTGGCAGAAGCCTTATTCATTCTTTTTTTGGGGTGGTGGTGGTGGTGGGTTTGTTCTTTTCCCCCTAAGTCACAAATTTTAAATAATCTTTATTGTGTGTTCAGACCCAGAGACCTCCCCCCTAAATAAAGTCACATTTGACTCAAATTTTAGTTTTGGTTTTTGGCAGAATTTAGGCCACAACTTTATTGATTACAGAAAGTGAGTGGTTGCATAGGCTCTGGTTCGACTAGCTCCCTGCACCCTTGCAGTCAGCGCTGACCCAGGGCACCAGCATAGGTCAGCCAAGGGTGAACACCCGGGTAGGAAAACAGCCGGGAACAGACTATGTTCACCACCCAGATGCCAACCATGGAGATTGCATTTCCCACTTAGTAAACTGTGGGGGCAGTCCTTCACATCATGACTGCTGCAACCAAATATAAATGGAGGGGGGAGCAGAGCCAGATTTAGTTTGATGAGGCCCTAAGCTACTGAACATAGTGGGGCCCTTTATATGTCCAGCTGTCCTTTCTCAACAACAAATTGTCGCTGTTTTTTGTGATGAATATATGCTATATGGTAATTTATAGATATGGTAATACCTAAAGCCATTTGCACATAACAAAATATGTATTTTATCAAAGTAATTGTTGAACTGAAATACAATTAAGAAGTATATTAACAGCGAATTTTTTTGGGGCCCCCAAGAGAGTGGGGCCCTAAGCTATAGCTTGTTTAGCTTATACGTAAATCCAGCACTGGGGGGAAGGGAGGTAGAAGCAGTGATCCAAATCTCCTCCTTTTGGTCCCTAGGATCCTCAGAACTCTAGGTGGCCTCACAGCCTTAGAGATTGTTTCGCCCCCAGGGCCTGGAAATCCCCTTTTCATCACAGGACCACTTTCCTATTTTTATTTCTGAGATGTAGGTTTTTCCTACCTGCATCCCCATCAAATTGTCTAAAAAGGTAAAGGTACCCCTGCCCGTACGGGCCAGTCTTGCCAGACTCTAGGGTTGTGCGCTCATCTCACTCTATAGGCCGGGAGCCAGCGCTGTCCGCAGACACTTCCGGGTCACGTGGCCAGTGTGACAAGCTGCATCTGGCGAGCCAGCGCAGCACACGGAACGCTGTTTACCTTCCCACTAGTAAGCGGTCCCTATTTATCTACTTGCACCCGAAGGTGCTTTCAAACTGCTAGGTTGGCAGGCGCTGGGACCGAACGACGGGAGCGCACCCCACCGCGGGGATTCGAACCGCCGACCTTTCGATCGGCAAGCCCTAGGCACTGAGGCTTTTACCCACAGCGCCACCCGCGTCCCTTATATCAAATTGTCTATAACATGCCAATTCTATTCCTTTGGCCACACTCTTCTGTAAACCTTACTATCTTGCCACTGGGGGTTATCACTAGACTTCATCTCTATCCTCTCTGGCTCTAATTGCAACTAGTCCAATTTTCTTCCAAATTGTCCTTTCCCCACTTCCACCCATAAATTTCCTGGGATCACTTTGCCAACACCAGTCTTGCCTTTTATGCAGCCACTCTAGGCACCTGATTAATGCTCCACAGCTACTGGCATCCAACTCCTTCTTCCTCCTCTTTACATTTGAGTAAGCCAGGAAAGAAATGTCATGGGAGGCAGCAGCTCCTTTGTCCTCCAGACATTTTTAAGTCTTAGGGCATGGGTAGGCAAACTAAGGCCTGGGGGCCGGATCTGGCCCAATCGCCTTCTAAATCCGGCCTGCGGACGGTCCAGGAATCAGCGTGTTTTTACATGAGTAGAAAGTGTGCTTTTATTTAAAATGCATCTCTGGGTTATTTGCGGGGCATAGGAATTCGTTCATTCCCCCCCCCCAAAAAAAAAATATAGTCCGGCCCCCCACAAGGTCTGAGGGACAGTGGACCAGCCCCCTGCTGAAAAAGTTTGCTGACCCCTGCCTTAGGGCCATCACTATGCTAAACAGTCCTGTGAAGTAGATTATTCCTACTTTGCAGATGTGGGACTGGTGCAGAAAGATTGATTTGTTCAACATCTCAGAAGAAGCTCATGGCAGAAGACAGGCTTGGACTCGGGAACCTCAAGGGTCAAATCAATTCTAGTATGCATGGGATGCCAACTATGCCACAAAAAAGCTCATACGTTTTTAAAATGAAACTTTACCAAAATAGTCCAATGCATGGGCATTTTTGAATGTCTTGACACTAGGTGGACTTCACAGAAGCTAAAGACAGTAATATATCTGAAATTAGCTTTGCAATTTAGCTATGGCGTGAGTTGGCTCCTCAATTCCATCTTTCCACATCATTAGATGCCTTTTGAACTCTTGCCTTCTTTTAACTGCATGCATCTCTCAGTAAACAATAAAGCTGTGTGATCTTGCATCACATGTTGCATAATGTAGAAGAATTATAGTAGGGAGAGCGTCCCTTTGATGAGCATTTCTGATCCAGCTGCCTCTGTAATGAACACCAAGTACCATCAAAATAGTATGTCATGCACTTCTCCAGTCATGCCTGAAAGTTTATACTTTCCCTATGATCTAACATCTGGAAATGTATGTCTTGACCGTTGCTGTCTCTTTTCTAAACACATTGCTAGATTGTTTCTTGACCTGAAATATATGCAACGTGTTTATTGCTGATTTTGCAGTTTACTCAAACATTCTAAACACGTCGTTTTCTATTTTCGTTTCTTTTATATTGTTAACTGCATACCAAATAAATTCGACCCAGGAAAATCAAGGCTTGTGTGAAGTGCAATGGTACATAAAGCAACAACTCAAAGTCAGACTGTTCCTTTCCTTCCAGGAATGTCTATTAAGTATAAATATTTATAAACTAAGTAAACTAGATTAATGACAGCTGAAGCATTCCTGGGGTCCAGGTCCTTCAGAGCAGGAAGTTGCAAAGATGGTGACTTTCACATTACACATTCTCCTTGTTTCTCTGCATAAACTCAGACTGCAGAATCCCATTCTTCAGATCGTAACTGCTTTCTCCTCTGTTACAGGAAATACATCCTTAGCTACTTCCTCCTCTATTCTCAGACAAATTAATCATCTATAGTTCGACAAATTAAACTGTCACCCTAGCCTAAATTAAATAGTTGTCACAGATCCTTATTAACATCTGATAGCATCTCCTCATCCATGGGGAGTGTATCCGGATTATCAAATGTAGAAGCTGCTATGGTAGCATCTGAAGAAGTGCATTAACATCTCTCTGTTTTGCTCGCTGAAGGGATACAACAAGCTACCAGACATTGAACTACTGCAGTTGTGAAGGCTGTGGAGGAAGAAAGTTCTCTACCGGTTGTCTACACTTTTTCACCAACTCCATCTGTTGAAAAGACTATAACCCTTGATATTGGATTGCAACCCATCCAGCAACTGTCACTCAAGCTGACCACATGGTGAAGCAACTTGTCATATGTCTTAAGTAGCTCTAGATAGTTCAGACTGTCACTCCAGAGGTGTGCTCAGCAAACATGAGCATATATACCAACTTTGGTTGATAGGACATCTATGGTCATTTCAAGATTGGGATATTTTGGCCACAGTTGTCCATGCACTGGTAGCCTTGTGATTGGATTACAGCAATGTGCTCTCTGTGGGGCTGCCCTTGGGGTTGATCTAGAATCTGCAGCTATGAGAGTGAACTACTGCCAGCATATAACATTTTGCTTGTGGGATTTCTATTGGCCGCTAATCTTCTACCAGGCCAAGTTCAAAGTGTTGGCACTAACCTATATGGCCCTATTTACCTCATGACCAGGTTACTTGATAGTCCAACTTATCCTTTATATACCCGGTAGATCCCTGTGGTCTGAGGGAGAGATTTTCCTGCAAGTTCCAAAGATCTCAGAAGCCCACTTTGCAGTAACTCAGAAAAGGGTTTTTAGTGTGGCTGCCCCTGTTTTGTGGAATAACATTTATGTTAAAATAAGACAAGTGCCCACTATCTGCATTTTCCAAAAACATGAAGACAGTGCTTTTTTCTAAAAAAAAGTTTAGGGGTACTCTCATTTTGACTCAATAAAATCACCACTTTATAGTTCAAATCAGAAAAAACAAATACAATAAATGGACAAAAGTACAAAGATTCACAAAATGTTTAGGGGTATGCATACCCCTGCGCCTCCCCAGAAAAAAACCACTGGATGAAGACATATTTGTTCCAATTGGCATTTCCAGCTGGATAAATACGTGTTTGCCATGGGTGCCTGTTTAGTACTACTTTAAATGTATTGGTTGCTTTTTAAATCTTTTGACTGTTTTTAGTGCTTTAATTGTACATCACCTTGAGATAATTGTGTAGAAGGCAATTATTATTAAGAATAAAAAATACACCACTATTTCAGAATTTCCTCTGGCTTATTTTTTTGTTTTGGACACCATTTGCAATCCTGACATTATTGTTAAGTTTCTTTTTCACCTATTCCCATTTACAACTTCTATTATCAACAGAGGGCACCTTCTCTTAATCTTTTCCACATTTTTTTGTGGTTGCCATCATCTCTCTCCCCCCCCCCATCCTGCAGGCATTATGGAAGATGCAAAATGGTGGGCAGAGGGTCAACACGGCAGCTGCTAATTTGCAGTGGCAGTTTTGAAAAGGGGGTGGTTAGGAAAAGGAAAAAATGAGACTGTTTGCATAAAGAACTACAATTTGTACAGAAGTGAAAAAGCAGGTGTGTGTGTCACTTGTGCTGCAGCTTTTACATACCTCTTGTAACACGCAAAGCTGCTACAAATCTACTGATTTAACAATGCAACATATTCCATGCTATCCTTTCTCATGTATTATTTTTGTAGAAATTTTCAGACTTGCCTTTCTGGACAATCAAGTGCCAAAGCAGATATGCAATGTTCACAATGGTAGGATTTTCCAAGATGTTAATTGCCCATCATTCTGCATTTAAAAGTGCCATCAATTACCATCTGATTACCTTGTAAAAAGCAGCCTTTATTGTTCTATTTGCATTTTTTCCCCCAATGGAGAAGATCAGCAGGGCTTAGATTCCTAGTCAGGGTTAACTCCTTGCATCCCAACACCACAGTAATCTTGGCACTGGCAGGCACTCCCCCATATGTTATTTTGCCTTCTGGGTTGAACAGCTAAGACACTGTGTGGGGCAACCCGCCCATTCCTCCTACTTCCCTGAACATAAAACTAAGCCCTGCTGATTTCACCACTGGGAAAACAAAAATAGAAGCAAAGCCCCTTTGCATTTTAATGAGAATTGGAGATATTAGAACAAGTCTCCTGGAGAGAGTGGAGGGCAAATTTGCAACTCTAAAGACCTGCCTTAATTGCTGCATTGTTCCCCATTCAAATGCACAGACTGAATGCTTATCACCCTTGGTCTAATTGCATACCATCTTGCAAATCAAGTCGGCTGTTTCCCCCCATGGATATTCAGAATGTATTTGCAGCCTTGCTGCCTGTTCAGTGCACTTTTTTCATGGTGTATGCAAATATGTGATTTTCACTGCAGGAGAGGTGGGGAATCATGGCTATTGGTTGCATCCCTGGTGCCATGTTCAGACGGCAAGTTAAGAGTTGTTCTCAGTGTGTGCATTAAAATTGGAAAACTCCCTTCCTGTACAGACCCACAAAAGCCTCCACTTGTGCATCTTTAAGAAGTTTCCAGTTTCCACAAGCTGAACCAGATAATTAAATAATCACTTGGAACCTAATAATCCTAGAAAGTCAGGTTCTGGTCAAGAAGCTGAGGGACTAGTTATTTGCTTTGTTAGTCATCAGTAAATCCCTTCAATCTCAGCTCATGTTAATTTACCTTCAACTAGTTGCACGGCCTGTTGTCTTTGTCCATGGAGTTTTCTTGGCAGGGATACTGGAGTAGCTTGCCGGTTCCTGCTCCAGGTGGATCATGTTTGGTCAGAACTCTTCACTATGACGTTTCCATCTTGGGTTGCCCTGCATGGCATAGCTCATAGCTTCTCTAAGTTATTCAAGCCCCTTCACCACGGCAAGGCAGTGATCCATGAAACCTAGACAACATCTTAAAAAGCAGAGACATTACCTTGCCAACAAAGGTCCGTACAGTTAAAGCCATGGTTTTCCCAGTAGTGATGTATGGAAGTGAGAGCTGGACCATAAAGAAGGTTGATCGCTGAAGAACTGATACATTTGAATTATGGTGCTGGAGGAGACTCTTGAGAGTCCCATGGACTGCAAAAAGATCACACCTATCCATTCTTAAAGAAATCAGCCCTGAGTGCTCACTGGAAGGACAGATCGTGAAGCTGAGGCTCCAGTACTTTGGCTACCTCATGAGAAGAGAAGACTCCCTGGAAAAGACCCTGATGTTGGGAAAGATGGAGGGCACAAGGAGAAGGGGACGACAGAGGAGGAGATGGTTGGACAGTGTTCTCAAAGCTACGAACATGAGTTTGACCAAACTGCAGGAGGCAGTGGAAGACAGGAGTGCCTGGCGTGCTCTGGTCCATGGGGTCACGAAGAGTCGGACACGACTAAACGACTAAACAACAACAACAGTTGCACGGCCTGAAGGAAATTATATAACTAATGAAGATAAGTAGTCAATAGCTTCAGATACATGCAACAGTTCTGACCGAAAACAAACTGTTGTGTTCTTGGGTTGCCTGGCTAGACAGAAGATTGCATGGAGAACAAGTATCCATATCTCAAAGTGATTGCAGGTGTTACTACAGCCTCCACTCATTTCCTTCTTTCCTTCACAGGAAATCACAGAGGGAATAAAATCTGGAGAAAAGAACACTAATATGACTGTCAGCCTCAGACCTGGTTTCCTGCTTTGTGTCATCTTTCTGCCACTGTCCTTACCAAAGAGGGAAAGGTTGTTGTCCCCTTCTCCTTCTTTCTTTTGGCATGATTATTAATTAAACTTATTAGTCACTTTGGTTACAAAAGAGACTCAAAGCGACTTACAACAATAAATAAATAAATAAATAAATAAATAAATAAATAAATAAATAAATAATAAGCTTTAAACAGAAAAAAGATATATTTTTAAAAAGGCAGGACTAAAATGTCCCACTCATTGAAGGAGGCTGCAGATAATTAAAAACCAAAGGCATGGTGGAAAATAAATGTTTTGCCTGTAATGATGATGCCAAGAGAGGCCTCTCTAGGGACAAGACTTCTCAAGAGAGACCACCACTGAAAAGGCTCTGTTCTCATGTTTCCACCTTCCAAGGCCTCTCATGGTGGGGGCACATGGAAAAGAGCCTCTGTCTCTCCACTCTCTTCCACTCTGTTTCTCCACTGTAGGTGAATGAAAATTGGTGTCTTGGGTGCAGATTAGGGAAGGCCTGTCTGTTTCCCTCACAGGGATTGAAAACTACACCAGACCTGAAGGAAAAATAAATAAAGAAGGCCAACTATAAAAAGCAGGGGGGGAAAGTCTGTCTCCATTTTGTGCCCCGGATTATGCAAGCCCAGAAGGATGTAGGAAGTGGCATTTTTTACTTATTTGATTTTCCCTGGAAAGGGTAAATCTGGATTAAATTGAGGTGAAAATGTGGGCTGGCATCTTGATGCCAACAGTTTTGTATGCATGGTAGAAAAAACTTGCATACGTAAGGAGCACCCATTCCACAAGAAGAACTCCATACATAGTGGAGAAGGCTTACTATCCATACATTTAGTGTGAGTTTATTGTGCTTAATTTTTCTTTTAAAAGCATATGCCTTAAAGATCAATTTGGATTTTTTTCTTTTTAAATTTACATTGTTTGTTTACAAATATATGACACACTAAATTACTCAGGCACCATCTGTTGGCATTGTCTCTTTGTGCAATTTCAGAAAACTTTTCCCTTCAGTATCATTTTGAGAGCAAGACACACGGCCCAAAATGTGCATTTACATATCAGAGAACTAAGGGGTGCTGGAAATAGGTTTTGTTTACAGAGAATTAGACTCAAAGTGGCAACAGAGCTGAACTTGCTAGCCTTCTCCTTGTAGCTGCCATTTTAGTTTCCTAGAATGCCCAGGTTACTGTGTAGTTCAAAGCATTATGGCGGAAACAGGGCTGCCACAAAACTGGCAAAAATCACATGGAAGAAATTGTAACTTGCAGAGCAGCTACGATTTGTTTCTTTTGCTACTGGTAGCTTTGGCATCTTCCATGTGGTATATTGCAACCAGTCTCAGCAACCCAGTGCCATAAGAAGGACTGTGTTGACTCAGACTATTTCCCTCTCATAGAAGAAAATGGGAAACCCTTAAATGGATATGGACAGCTACCATATATATCTCCATATCAATTCCATAAGTAACCAGTGCAGCACTTGTGGGAGCCAATATGCCTGCCAGTACTTTCTATAGCACCTAAGAAAGATCTTAGTAAATATCCCCTAACAACACACAATGCACAAGAAGATGTTTGCTCTTCCTGCTCAATTTCTGTTTGCACTGGACCAGCCTCTCCTACACTGAACATACACCCTTGAACGTGCCCACATTTCATTGGATCCTAGGATTGGACACCCATTCTCTCCTCTTCCTTGTCCATTCTGGACAAAGGAAAGGTGCAAAGAGATTCTTTCTATGAGCAAGTGTGGAAGTGGCTGATGTTGGTGCCTTTTTCTCACTGATAGGGACCATGCCTGCACTGTTTTGTGGCCCTGCCTCTTTTTCTGTTTCGTTACATGTGGCAGCCATTTTGCATTAATGCCATGTCTCCGCAGCAGTGACTAGCACCCACAGCACTTTCTGACAATTCAAAGTGTGCCCATTGACCCCCAAAGGTGAGTGATCCCCGCTGCATCAGATACATAATATAGCACGAAACATTTAGCAGCTGTTCTCCAGGCTTTGGCATAACCTAACCCTAAAAATGGAATGCAGGTTTCTAAAAAACAAAAACAAAAAGAGAGGAGAGAATCCATTGCTCCTTGAAACACGGGTTGGTTGGTTGGTTGGTTTATTTTAATTGAAAAGGAAATAAACAACCAGGTAAATCTTCCACATCTTGGTAAACTAGAGAAGCAGATGTGAACAACATTAATGAGTAGTAAATCAACCGCTTATAAATGGCAGGAGTGAAAATCAACTGCCCATTACATTTCTGTTTAAGAAAAAAATGTTTTGCTGGGAGGAAAATGTTCTTCCTTCATAGAGATGTCATCACTCTTCTTGACTATAAACAGGCTGCCACTGGAAACGTGGCCCATTTGTCTCTCATTCTACAGGGTAACTTTGTCTGTGGAGAAATACATCACTTTTCTCTGTAGCCATGAGCCAAGCCGCGCTTCAATTGATCCAAAATCCTTTATTCTCTAGCAACATATCCTAAATGCATCAGCTCACAGGAGACACTTTTTCTATAATCCCGGGAGGGGTGTTTTTCTGAGCATGATCTTTCCTTGTAACATGGATTTGTTATTGCTACAGTTAGATGTGGCTAATTTTCAGTGTTGTGAACTATGGGATGCTGACCAAAGAGTAAAGCCAATGCAGTTTATTCCTTTTCCTTTTATGATTATGGCTGCTGCTGAGCCTCTTGGATTTTGTAACACACACACACACACACACACACACACACACACACACACACGTTGAAGAATAGATTCAGCTTCCAGTAAATGGCATTTTGTAGTTGAGGTGATGCACTGTAGCAACTCAGAACATGACTATGCCATTAAAATTGCTTAAGAGCCTGTCAGCTGTGGAATAATTAGTGACAAGGATGTAAGCCTTCCCTGTTCAGAATTTTCTAGGCAGCCTGGAACTTGGCAGAGATAATGTTGCCAAAGTTTGTAATTACTTGTTTTGAAATAGACTCATAAGCTGGAAGAGATATCAGCTCAGAGGTCTTCTATTTCAACTTTCTGTTGGTGTAGGAAATCTGATAGGTAGTCTTACAGCCTCTACGTCAAACCTTCTACCTTCCAAGGCAGTCTGTTGGACTGTCAAACAGCTTGTATTATCAAGCCACTTCCTTGTATTTTGAACCAGTTGGTTAAGGTCCTACGTGCTGGAGCACTAGAAAAACAAAACAAAACAAACTCAGGTGTTTTATTAATTGAACTGCATTCCTTTTCCATGACAAGCACAAATGCCACCTGATTTCAGACTGAGAAGGCTCCTTTGCCATCACATCCCCAGAAGAAGACTCACAAGGCAGAGTAATGGTGGAAAGGTTATCTTTATTTAAGTATAGCACTAGAAGATCTGCTAAACAGCAGTCAAGTTATGAGAGTATGGGCAGGTGGGTTGAATTAAATTCCATGAGGGAAGCACCCAACCCCATTTCCTAGGCATGTTTAGAGCTGCTTTCTGTGGCACCTTAGGGAAGGACTGGGAGAATTTTCTCTCTCCTTGCTAAGTAAACCTTGGTAAGTACATGGACACAGCAAACTCACCCAGGCCCTGCTGCTCAGCATTCACCAAGATGTGCATGCCAGGCATAAAGGGCACCCTCAAGGACTCTTAAACTCAAGCAAAAGTCTGTGGAAGGTGACTCAAGAGTGCCTTTAACCTAATGTTGCCTCAGGGTACCTGTAAATTAAGGTCTCAAATGTCCTTACCCTTCCACACTGAATGCCAAACAAGACCAAATTATTACAACAACAATAAAACAGCCCTACAGTGAGAAGTAGGTGACAAAGAGGACCCCCCAAGGGACAATCAAGGGCCTCCCTCAAAATTCCTATGTGCCCCCCACTCCAAGGCAACTGACTGAGACCCATACTGTAGAGGGCACTGCAAATAGAAGAAGGAGTTTGTGTGTGTGAAGGAGGTGACACAGGCTGAAAAGAAGCCCAAACATCTGCCTGCAATTGGGTACCTCTGTCTACATGGGAGAAGGTACCCCTCCTTCTGGGAGAGACCGATTCATACCTTCTCCTCAAAGATGGGAGTGTGTGGCAAATTCACTTCCTCCGAGGAGTGGAACCATTGGTAGAAGTGCATACATACAAAAACATCTGTAAGCTCCTTACTCTCAATGAAACTCTCGCAGATTGAGCTGCAAAACTGCATGAACTACAAGCTGCTTTGTAGGTGCAGGTATTCTTTAAGGTTAGCCGCTGAGCCTAGATGATATTGTTATTGATAGCTTTTAACTACATGGCCAAATCAGCCAACCAGGCAGCCTTTTGTTTGGTAACTATCCCCTCTGGACTGGTTCATGAGAAAGTACCGGTACTTGCTGTTCCCCTTCCAGACCTAAAATCCAATCTTTCCCTTGGGTGTGTTCAATCTGGCAGGGAGGGACCAGTGAACTTTCGAAGCAGCCCTCTGCCTTGTTGATGCTGGCGGCTGCTCCCAGGAAACAGTTTGATATGATGTGTTGCAAGTAGCACTATCAGGGTCCTATGAATACATTAGAGTTCCAAGTTGGGAGAGATCTCTTGGATAGAAACCTGAAAAAGAGGCACTAAATATTTATGGGTTGCATGAAAGGCAATAAAAGTGTGTAAGTTTGTGTGTGTAAGTGTGTGTGACACACACGGTATGTTTATATATGGAAGGCACTACGTATATATGGATAGTATGAGCATGTTGCTATAAAGACAGTTCATTTTGACTTCGCTGTCTAAGCTGATCCTCTCAGTCTATTTGGTCTAACAGAGATCACCATTGAAATTAGCCTCATGCTCATTTGGCTTGGCATGTCAGAAACACTCAAACAGAGCATTCACAACATCCAACCTGGCAAACTTGGAACATGCAACAAAATGCTGAAATGTGGAGTGACCCTGCTCAGAGTTCCAGCCAACCAACTACTAGCCACACCCTTTCCCAAGATACTCTCTTACGGTGCCACCTCCCCCGGTTTCCAGTTTCACCCTCTTAGTAAGTTTGCACTAGTTTACTCTGTCCTCAGTGGGTTGCTTTTGGATTCCCTCTCACACTTTTTCTTCAATGTGAAGATCTCCCTCTTGTGCATGGCTGGTTCTGTTTTAGTTACATATAGACCCACAACCAGAGAATGAGTTCACTATGAGGTAGGATGAAGGATACAATTCCTATCATTTGTGAACTCTTGTTCCAAGATTTCTAGCAACCTTTCTGAAATCTGCCATAATTTTGCAATGTATTTGTATGATTCATGTCATTATTGGAAAACAGCGTTATGTATTCTCACAGTGTCTGCATCCTCCAATATTTTAATCATTTCCTGCCAAACCATCTGCAAGTTTTTTTTTAGGGAAATACATATGTATGACAGCCAAACCATCTATATCTCTAAGATATTTTGATCATTTTGCAACAAACTATATTCATATTTACAGCTGAAACACAAAGGCAGAGGGGATGATGGATTGTGTACGCTGTTTAAAGAATACGGAATCCATGATGCAGTGTGATCACATCATGGGCAAATTTTCCAGAGCCCATCATTTTTTAAAACAAAAACAAAAGAAATGTCTCTAACAGGGGTGGAGAACTTCCCTCCCTCCATGGGCTAACTTTGACTAGTGAGTGGGGTCATTCACCTGTCAATCACCTGATGTCATTATGAGCTCAGGTAACAACTCCAAAGGGTGCTGATTGGTGGCTACAGTGAGCCCCTTTGAAGTCCATTTGCAGGTGTGGATTGGTGTAGTGTGTCAGAAAAACACTCTGCCCAGAACATCTTTATGGGATAGGGAAATGGTAGTTGTCATGCTGGTTGATAGTCACCAAGCAGCAACTGGTGGTGAGTGGCCAGTGGTTCAACTAGGGAAATTTAGACCCTGGACTTAGTGGTTTTACTGGCGGCCCCTTTAGAGAGCCATATCTAACTGGAAATCATGATAGCTCAGTTGGGTTTGGGGTTCAAGTCCCATGTTAGGCAAAAGATTCCTGCATTGCAGGGGGTTGGACTAGATGATCCTCATGGACCCTTCCAACACTACAATTCTATGAGCATTACTTCAGTTGTAAAGCATGCAATAAGCAATTCTTTTCTCCCACTCACCCCCCATGCTTTACACTTGCGTCTATATTCCTGATATGTTAGGGCAGATGGGAAATACTCTGAGCCCGTGTCATTTCACATTAGAAAAGCTCACTTAAATCAGAGCACTGCAACTCTGCTGAAGTTTTTGCTGCTGTTTTATCTGCTATTCTATGGCTTTTATTATAATGCACTGTTATTTTTTCTGATTTTATATTATGCTTTATGCTCTTCAAATGCTGTAAGTTGCTTGGAGACTCCTATGTGGCAACAATAAATTGAAACAACATATTCAACAACAATAGCAGCTTCTGCTGCCCCGGTGCTAAAAAAAGAAGAAGTAAAAAGTAAAAATAATGAAATGAGCATCAGTAACCAATGCACATGTCTGGCCAGCTCTCTCCTGGGTGGAATTCAGCTAATGAGTCCCATCTGCAAAAACCCTGTGCAAGGACTTTTGCCTGCATTTTTGTAAACATTGGTTGACTGGAGCAATGCATTGCACATTTCAACAACTGTGAATTTTGAAAGATGCCTGTGTTTTGGTTCTCATGTCGTTTCAGAAAGTGCAAGTTTGATAGATTTTCTGAACTGAATTGAAGTTCTCTTCCACCTCTACCTTCCCTGGAATTGTTCTGTATGTTTGTTGTATGGTGCAGTGAATGGGGCTGGGCCCTTTCCCAGAGTCCCTTGAGGCTGGCCCAACAAGCCCCTGAAGTCTGGCTTGGGGAAATTTCAAAAGCACCTCCACATATATGATCCCCCACAAAATCTGCAGGCTGGACTGACACTCAAATAAAAACACTTTTAATGCTTGGGAGTCAACAATACAGGGTTTCCCCCTCTTACATGAGTCCGGTTCTCCTGCTCCCCTAAGAAACTTTGTTAATACAGTCGTACCTTGGAAGTAGAACGGAATCGAATCCATTCTGGAACTCTGACTTCCAAAACATTCGGAAACCAAAGTGCAGCTTCTGATTGCACTTTGGAAGCCATGGAAGCCTTGTCGGACGTTCGGCTTCCAAAAATAGTTCGCAAACCAGAACAGTCACTTCCAGGTTTGCTGCATTCGGGAATAAAAACGTTCGAGAACTAAGCTGTTCGAAAACCAAGGTACGACCGTAGTTGTTCCTGTTTATTGCACTTATATGCCACCCTTTCCCCAAGGAGCTCAAGGTGGTGTACATGATCCCACCTGCTCATTTAATCCCTACCACAACCCTGTCAGGTAGGTTTGGCTGAGAGGCAGTGACTGACCCAGTGTCACCCAGTGAACTTCATGGCTGAATGGGGATTTGAACACTGGTCTCTTCCAGGTCCCAGGCTGACATTCTAACCACGGCAGCACAGTGGCTCTCTATGAAGCAATATTTTGAATGCTTCTGTGTCTTATCTTCCCAGCCTGATTCATGATGGATGCAACTGCACTTTGCATGTCTAGTCCTTTGGAACCGTTTGGGGATTCTCACAATTGCACTCAGATGTCCATCCTCCCATCCCACCACTTAGGCAAGTGTGGTGTAGTGGTTAAGAGCGGTGGACTCGTAATCTGGTGAACCGGGTTCGATTTCCCTGCTTCTCCACATGCAGCTGCTGGGTGACCTTGGACTAGTCACACTTCTCTGAAGTCTCTCAGCCCCACTCACCTCACAGAGTGTTTGTTGTGGGGGAGGAAGGGAAAGGAGATTGTGAACCGCTTTGAGACTCCTTCGGGTAGTGATAAAGCGGGATATCAAATCCAAACTCTTCTTCTTCTTCTTAGGCTGCACATTCTTCCCAAACTGGCTTCAACTGCTTCAGAAGAGTGGCAAGTCTCGAAGCTCATATTGTATCTTGATGGACATCTTTCAGTCTGCTTTGGAATTAGACTCTTCTTCCTATGGGGTGGGGGTGGGTCTATGTGTGGAAAGTTTTGGGGGTGGGTCCATGTGTGGAAAGACATGGCAAACTAATTTTCAATTTGTTTGTGGGCAGCATTCCCATTTATAAAACAAACAGGCAAATCCCTTCAAACAGAGCAAATGCTCAGAGCTAAGTGGTGTATTTCCTCAACTGATACCCGATGACCTTTCAAGATGAAAGGATAATAGTCTACATAGAGAAAGGAGGGGAAAAAATCTCTGTGCTGTTTGCAGGGCTTAGAGGTCACTTTGGCAATGCAGACAAAAAGATACAATGGAGGCTGCAGAGAGAAGTGAAGTGGCAAACATGGCTGTTTTTATATATAGATAGACAGATAGTTTTCTGAGCTCAGCCATTCACCACTGACATTCAACATTTAACAAGCTCCTCTGTTCCCAAACCTAAGGATGTGTTCTGTTTATTGTGTATGGCTGAGTCTCTATTTATATATTGGCTGCCTATCCTCATTCTCCCCCTCTTATCCTTCTCTCTCTTTTTTTTTCTGAAGGCTGATATTAATTGGCCCATCCATCCCCAAAGCTGTTTATCCCATCCAACATGCTGGCTATCATATGACAGAACCTAAAGAATATGATGGACGCCTGATCAAACAAAGCAGGATATTATTCCCATTGAAATTTGGTGGCGACATGCACCTCTGTTTACTGTTACAATTAGAGCCTTTGTGTGTGCCCCCCCCCCCCCGCCTGCTTCACTTGGGATCCTGGGAGTCAGCTTGCTTCTCCCATTGAGAAATCCCACAGGCATTTCTCACACTCCCCCCACCCTCCTTTTTAAAGGCAGCATTGGTCACAGAGATGGCTCTGTCTTCAAGAGCACAAAGCTTTATTTCTGCAGAAATAGGAAACATCTTTCAGCGTTGTAGGCTGAAAAGTGGTATTTCTGATTATTGGTATTTACTGAAACCTTTGATTACAGGAACTGAAATCTGCTCCTGCATGAAATGAATTGTTTTTAAGGAGGGTTTCCTTTATTAAAGCAGGGTTGGAAGGAGCTGTTTCCGTGTGGATCACTATTTAAGACAAACAAACAAACAAACATCTCTGGCCACAGTAATATGAGAAACTAAATGCTCTCTGTACACAAGTGTGCAGCAGGAGGTAACCTTCATGAGAACTGAGGAAAGATAACCTTTTCTGATAGTTAATGCTCCAAGTGTAAACTCTAAATTGGTAAACAGTCAATTTAAAAGGCAAGCCTAAGCATTCTGAAGTCTCCTTGAAAGCCTGTGTAAGAAACTCTGTTTTCCCTTGAGCAATTTTTCAATTTTTTTTATGAAGGTGAAGGAAGCAGAGTTGATGAAGCAAGATATATAGTCTGGTGCTGTGTGATGTTGGAAATTCAAAGTATTTTGCACAAGCTTTAGAGTTTGTACTCTATTACAGCCTTCCAGATTATTTTCTATATTGCCATCAGAGAGTATTTGGGAATACCCAGGGGCACTCTTTAAGACAATCTATATTTTACTTCTTGAAGGCTGCAATCCTATGCATACTTCATAGGACTGCACCATAAAACATATCTGTATACCACATTTCCAGGTAGTTCAAAACATAACATAACATAACATAACATAACATAACATAACATAACATAACATAACATAACATAACATAACATAACAACACATAACATCATAACATAACATAACATAACATAACATAACATAACATAACATAACATAAAACATAACATAACATAACATAACATAACATAACATAACATAACATAACATAACATAACATAACATAACAACAACATAACATAACATAACATAACATAACATAACATAACATAACATAACATAACATAACATAACATAACAACACATCAAACACAATACAGATAACATCAAAAACAGAACAACTACCCATTCAAAGAGCTAGAAAAGACTTCCTGCAGCCAAAATTCTGGTGAAAGAGAAAGGTTTTGCAACTGTTCCAAAATTGTGTGAACAATTCTCTTAATGACATGCTAATAATTTCCAGTGTTGACTTTTTCTTAAAAGATGCAATATAATTACTTGCCTATTTTGTCTACAGTTCTGCACAGCTGGAGTATTTCGGACATAAGTATTCATAATCTGATGCAGGTTATTTCTTTTAACAATGCACTCCACAGAAAATAAACATGCTGTACTTCACTATAGAATGTCATTTGGGGAACACAACGTTCTGGCCACACACCCATCAAAATAGATTTGGAAGCTTAGTGCTCTGGAGGAAGCAAACCGCAATAGTTATATTTTAAAACACCCACTGGATTACAGGGCCAGCAGACAGACAAAGGGACTGGGATTCAAGTGGCCGAGCAGATTGAAGAGGTAGGTTCATCAGCCAAGAACTGATGAGCCTTTCTTGAAGTTTCTGTCTCCTCTCCCCAGTCTTGTTCAATACTTCTTCTTGTAAACGAATCAACTGGAAACTTCTGTCAGGTGTGGAGAATCTATTTCAGCTTGAAGGCCAGACTGGAACTTGGCCAACCTTCTGGGAGCAGCATTCCAGTGGTGGATGGAGGAGCAAAAAGGGGTGGGGTAAAGAAATAAACAAAAGAAAAGATTGTACCTTTATCCCACCCTCCATCATTACAAATGCACATGCCAAAGCATAAACTCTAACAAACCTGATAATATAAGGAAGGTACCATATTGTACACATTGTATACAACACAAACCACTTCAGTAAAAATACAGTGAAACAAATCTACGTTTATCTGAACTATAAATCAGAAGATGGGGGAAAATCCATTTTGACAGCTCAGTCTTTTTCAGTTCCATCCATTAAATTCAACTGTCTTGGGGAGAGTGATAGTACCCAAACACATGAGAAGATACCCTTGTTCTTATGCTTTTTTTGGCCACATGCACCAGACATCAGGCAGACATCACTCTCCCCCTCTCTCACCCACATACAGGTAGTCACACACATACATATACTCTCACATGTAGGCAGGGAAGCACACAGACAGACAGGCATGTGCAACACACATGCACACTTACTTAACGAAGTCAATAATTAAAAATGGGGAATGGTGTCTGATACAGTGTCTCATCAAAACCAAGTCCCTATAATTTCAACTTTGGGGGAGAAAAAATGAAAGCACATAGGACCACTCAGTCTTTGAACCAGACCCCAGACACAACATTCCAACAAAGCTTCTTCCTGAGTCCCAAAGTCCGGTGGTCTCTTCCATCACTTTTGCCCACCCCACTTCTATTCCTCCTCCTCCTCCTCCTCCTCCTCCTCCGCCTCCTCCTCTCCAGCTTTGCCCACGAAAGCAGCCATTGCCAGGGTCCTGTTGGGCTTGGCCACACAGAGCGTGGAACAGAGGACACAGTCTTGGGCCAGGTAGATTGGCAGGTCAGCAGGCATTGTGACATTGCAAGGACAAGGGCCAACAGGGCATTGCTGTTTTTAGTTACTATTGGAAATATAGTATTGCATGACAACAGGGGTCTGGCAGGTCAGTGCACTTTGCCTAGGGCAGCCTCATGGACCAAATGGAGAGGCCTGGCAGGCCTAATTGGGCCCTTGAGTTGGAGGTTCCCCACTGTTGGTTTTTTTTAAGCGGGGGGGGGGGGTTAAGTATTTGTCACATTTTGCTACTTTGCTGAGGAATTTGATGTTAGATGTTCCAATGGAAGAATTGTCCATTGTGCAGAAAAAATCTTTAACACAAGAAATAAGTTTCTTAAAGCTTTACTTGCAGAACTTGGTTTTTAACATTACAACTATGGCAAAAGATACGTTGGTCTTAACAAACTTTTCTCACACTGCTCCCAGTTTTCTGCCGGAAACTGCCAGAAATAAGTACATGGTTCTATGGTCTCTTCTAAATCTTTTAACAGGATATTTAAGAACTCAAGTATGTCAGGCCAGGGTTCAAATCCACATTCAGCCATGAAGCTCACTGGGTGACCTTGGGCTAGTTGCTGGCTCTCAGCCTAACCTACCTCACAGGGTTGTTGTATATATAAAATGAGGAAGGGAAAACCATGTACACCACCTTGAACCCCCTGGAGGAAAAAGTGGTATATAAACGGAACCAATAAAATAAATAACTTTGTGGAATACCAGCATAGTTCAGCACAGATAGAACTGTTTGGTTTGTTTGTTTTTCCTTTTGTCCTTAACAGCCATAGCCAGGCGCAATTCTGTCCAGCTGGACATAGCTAGCAGGGAAAGAGGGAGGTACAGTTTCCTCCCCTACCTCTTTCTAAAAAACAGACTTCCACAGCATCAAGTTTCGGCAGCACGCTGCTGCTCAAGCTCCTGTAGGCTTATGCTAATCTCTGGGATAAAGGTGTTAAACAGATCATATAAAATGTAGAATATGCTAAAAATATCAATAAACGACATGCATAAATGAATAATAAAAATGAACGTAACCTTCTGTTATTCACGAACTGTAAATTCCTGGTATCACCTCTAAAATGTGCTCAGGTTGGGGCTCTGGTGACTTCCAAGAGATGGAAAAGCAAATGCTTCAGAGTTTGTACTGGTGCGGGGGCATCTTTGCCAAGATATCACTGACCACCAGGATCATGATGGCACAGAGGCTGCCTAGGCAAGGTTGATGAGCCTAACTCCCTTGCAGCTTCACAACATCCTTCCCCAGCCTGGTGCTCTCCAGAGGCTGTAGATGACAAACCGCATCATTCCTGATCGTTGGCCATGTTGGCTGGGGCTGATTGGAATTGTTGCCTCAAACATATGGAGGGCACCAGGTTGGGGAAGGTGACCGTGGAAGATCAGTGGTGGTGAACAATGGATCTTAGCAGAGGGAGAGTCTGTAACTCAGAGTATCTGAGTTCTTGGGTGCACTTCCTGGGATCTCTAGTCAAAATAATCAGGTAGAAGGTGAGCAAAACATTTTGCCTGAGACTCTGGAGAGCCACTTCCAGACAGAGTAGAGAAGACTGGGTCAGAAGGACAAATAACCTGACCTCCTAAGGCAGCTTCAAGTATACCAAGCCATCTTCCAGCCAGGGACATTTGCCTGCAATTCCTAGTCTTCTCCTTAAGGAACTCCTGTTAAGGTTCCAGGGAAAGCCTGAGGTTCCTCGGAAGACAGAGCTAGTACACAAGATAAATAATTTTAAATAGCTGAGATGGATTGAAATGGTCTTCCTCTTCCTCCCCCCTCCCTTTTTCTTACATATCCTTCCTTGCAAAGCATTTGTGAGAGGAACCTGTAGTAATTGAAGAATTTGCTACAGGCTAAGCTCTTAGTATACCAATTAATGATTGCCATTTTTCTATGGCTGCTGAGGAGATAACTGCTAACGAGACAGTGTGCTGTGATCTTTATTTTTTATATGTCATCTAACACAGTGAGGTAAATAGTTCAGCTAAATACAGAAGGGGAACTATTGATAGACTCACAAAAGCTTTGTGTGCAGAGTAGTCCTCGACCGAGCCTCAAAATGCACGCAAGAGGCATTGTCATTTTAGAGAAGAAGATTTCCTCAGGGAACTCATTACTTAGGTAGAAAAAGTCCCTTCCAATTAGAAACACATCTGTGGTTTATCATGGATTCCCAGTACTCTTTATTGTCCCTTGATACCCCAAAGCAACTTCCAAACAGAACAGCTCTTGAGCCTGTAGAGCTTTGCGATAACTTCTGGAACATTCTCCTAGCCTTGGGAAAGCCTGTAGGAAGACTACACCTCAGTTTCAATGGTTGAATTTTGAAGCACAAAAAATGAGCTAAGTAGAGGTGGCAGTGTAAGCCCAGACAGAACTGCTCATGCTTGTTTTGGAATGAAATTCTATGTGAAAAAGAAAGATGAGATGGAGCTCTTAAACAATACAAACTCAAAATACAACAACCAGTTTAATTAGACTTTGATCCAACCATGTGTTTGCTAGCCTGCACTGTCTGCAGAAATAATCAGTGCTGTTGGCAGACTGGTGATCTAACTGGGATCCCAGGAAGGCACTGGTTGTACGAGCCAGCATCTCCATGTGGGGGAAGTCCATAAGGAACCACTGTGATTTCTCCAAGAGCAGTGATCTTTTTTGAGCTCATGTGATTGTTTGGCAGCTAATGGTGACCCTCAATGACAAGCTGGTCTATCCAGGATCACTTTTTCATGTGACCCTGGATAGATCACAAACTCACCAGCAAATCTGCATGATCCTGTAGGTGAGTCCAGGGGGAAAGAAAGCATCTAGGTGACTTGAGGCCACAAGTTGTTGAATTCCAAACTGCTCCTCAGCTCACCATTTTTGCTACATGCTTCATGGTCCTTTATTTCTCAGTGGCTGCTCTTCCTTTCGCTAATATCCCTCATAATGGGATCCAGCAGCATTTCTCTTGCTCAGAATGGAATCATGATGACACAACATAATTTCAAGACCAGCAGTAGGTTCATGACCCATGATTCTTTATGTTCCAGCTAGTCTGGGAGTAGCCAACATGGTGCTCTCCAAAGCTCCTTGGGCTGCAATTCCCAGCAACTCCAGTCAGCATGGCCAATGGCCAGGGATTAGGTGCGTTGTACTCTAAGGACACCTGGAGGGCACCACATTGACTATTTCTGATCAACCCTTGATTAGCACATTCAAGCAAATCCTCATGCTGCTTGTTTCATGATTCATGTCTGCTGCTTGTTGTCACAGCAGGCCTTAACATCCATATCTCCTCTACCACCTATATAGATTATCATGCCAACAGTAGCCAAATGATTATGAGCTGTGAGTACCTTAAAAGCCACATCTTTTAAAGCTCAAGGGGACAGAAGGAGGAGAAGACAGAGACCCTAAACCCTTGTGAAAAAGGAGGTGAAGAAGCCCCAGTGCCCCCTTCCTTCTGAAATAGATGCTGAATGAAGCTGAGATGGATAATAAACATGGATGGAACCCTATTTCCTAGCCCCAATGTTCTCCACTCATGTGATTCTTCGAAATGATAATAATCAATTGGTACACTAAGAACTTAGCCTGTAGCAATCTTTTCAGCTTTCAAATGCATTGTAAATTCAGCCCCCTGAACAGGTGGGCAATTTAATTGTAGATTTTGGAGTACAGGGGCAAATTTGCTATTGTTGTGGGAGACAGCGCTGAATTTTCTGACACTGGGGTGGATTTTTATATTCCCCCCTCCCCTTTAGAAGGGTGCTGCACATCTCTGCACACTTAAAGCAAAATTTGAATTGGTTCATCCTCAAGCAAAACATCTAAGGGATTTGAGCAAAGCCAAATCAGTTGCTATAAGACTAGTAAGGTTTCACCAAAAGGTTTCATCTTTAAATGAGCAGGAGGCAGGATTTCATAGGCGGTACTGCTTATAATTTGAAATGTTGTCTAGACAGACAATGATGAACCTCAGGCAAGTTCAAGGGCTGTAAAGTCTGAACAATTTCACAGCCTCCCTGTTGAGGCCATTTTCTTTTTTTAGTGCAAACTATACTTATGCCCCTTGAAGTTCTGGGCTAACTGTCATGTGGCTCACATGATTTCAAGGCTATTCTGTGTCAATGCACCTCTACTTCTTAGGAACAAAGACTGCATAGCTGAGTAATGTTTCCTGAAGCATCCATTGGCTTTACACAAGATTGAAAGTGCTCATGTTAGAAATGATTCCAGTCCTCTATTGAGAACAGCAGCTTTCCAAAGGCCTCTTAAAGTCTTTGGAGTGAGGTTCATTTATTTTACTTTTTATTACACTTCCAAGCTGCCAGCTCATTTCTCAGAGAAGAAGATGACTCTGTACATGTGGGAGGGAGGGGGAAAAATCATTGTAAAGGCTACAGCTCTTACTTGTACGGTGAAGGATGGCCTCCCAGCCAAAGTGACAACCATTGAGAGAGAAAGAAGAAACTGCCAAGAATCAGCAGGAATGCTCTTCTTAAAATCAAACTCCATAGAGAATATCCTATCTTGCAAAGCTAGGAGACCTTTCCCAGCCTGAGAGCCGCATTCCATTCTGAGCAGCCTTCCAAGGGCCACAGTGGTGGATGGGACTGAAGGAAAAAGTGGGTGGAGCAACAAGTAGAATTCTTCCTTTTGTACAGTAGGGCTAGTTTATGCACGCATTTGTACACCTCTCTCTGCCCTCCATCCAGACAAGCAAGAAGCTCATTGGTGTGCTCTACCACTGAGCTGATGATCACTGCAGATGGTGACAGCAGTCACGAAATAAAAAGACGCCTGCTCCTTGGGAGAAAGGCGATGGCAAACCTAGACAGCATCTTAAAAAGCAGAGACATCACCTTGCCAACAAAGGTCTGTATAGTTAAAGCCATGGTTTTCCCGGTAGTGATGTATGGAAGTGAGAGCTGGACCATAAAGAAGGCTGATCGCCGAAGAATTGATGCTTTTGAATTATGGTGCTGGAGGAGACTCTTGAGAGACCCATGGACTGCAAGAAGATCAAACGCATCCATTCTTAAGGAAATTAGTCCTGAGTGCTCACTGGAAGGACAGATCATGAAGCTGAGGCTCCAGTACTTTGGCCACCTCATGAGAAGAGAAGACTCCCTGTAAAAGACCCTGATGTTGGGAAAGATTGAGGGCACAAGGAGAAGGGGACGACAGAGGATGAGATGGTTGGACAGTGTTCTCGAAGCTACAAACATGAGTCTGACCAAACTGTGGGAGGCAGTGGAAGACAGGAGTGCCTGGCGTGCTCTGGTCCATGGGGTCTCGAAGAGTCAGACACGACTAAATGACTAAACAACAACAACAACCACTGAGCTATGGCTTCTGCTCTGCCATAGAAGCTACTGCACCAATTCCTTCCCTCCCAAGTGACCTCTGAATTATCCTGCCAGTGAAATTCTGGACACACAGCAATTGTAGTCAGCCCATGTTCTCCAAGGCTTTCTGTACTTAGTAGAGAATATGCAGTAGCTCATTCTGCTCCAGGGTAGAAAGGTGAGCTATGTTTCATGGAACAACCACACATGCTGTATATATGCTGGGCCAGGTGATATCCAACTAAACCGCGTTCAGAGTAGACAAGTCCATTGATTTTTCAGTGAGTATGCTCTGAGTATGATAAAGTTGGAAAACAAGTTTATTTCTCCTCAGTATGCTACTTCCTACATTTTAGCAAAGTTTCCAGGTGGTGCAATAATGCAGAGGATCTTGAGTTGGCCATCCTCAATTGAAAGAAAGCCTACATACTTCTTGATTATTTTGTATGACCAGCATGGCATATTGCTCATAGTAGGTGATTTTTTAATATGACAACAACTGGTGTCTTTCTGGTAGCCCTAAGGCAAAGAAGCCATTTTTTGGACAGCTGGGTGACAGTCTCTCTTACACAAAATAATTTCATTTCCACTAATATTAAGGAAAAGGGAGAAGCACTGATGAAGTTATAGAGAATGACACGCCAGATATTTTAGCAGGCTTAGCAACATGACATTCAGAATTCCTAGAGATGTGTATGATATCACCCAGAGTCCAAGGTGACTGATATCATAAATGTCTCATATAGATTAAGTGTTGCTAAGTCAATTTGCCAGGCATGCTTTAGCAAATTTGCTTTGTTATAGCGGCTTGGTATTTAAAAAGATGACTACAGAGCTTATGATGAGAAAATAACATTTAAACCGCTGGATTTCATCTTACTGTAGAAATCTTGTTGAAAAATAGATTTGAGTAGGTAATGAAAGCATGGGAAGCATCTGAGAGTATTGCTTTATTTCCTACAGCAGAATACTGAAAATGTGCTCCTACTGGGGCAGAAAAAAACATAAATTAAAACTGGGAAACAAAGTGATCTTCCTATCTCACAACTAAATACACATAATGCTTTGTTAGAAGCTTCATTGGTTATAAGAAAATGTTATTTTGTGGACTGTGCAGCTACAAAGGATGGTATTCAAAGCTCAGCAGACCCTTTCAAATTAATGGAAATGACTATAGTGCCATTGATTTGAATGAGTCTACTCTGAGTAGAACTTAGAACCATAGAATTGTAGAGTTGGAAGGGACAATGAGGGTCATCTAGTCCAATCCCCTGCAATGCAGGAATATTATTTTTTTACCCAAGATGGATCTTGAACCCAAAAATCTGAGATTAAGGGTCTCATATAACACAATGTGTCTAAAATAAAATAAAATAAAATGCAGCAATCCACTTTGGAGGAATTTATCTACTTACGGGGAAAGGAAAAAAGCTGTAGCTGTTAGATGCCCCATTATAGTATAAGACAGACATTTGGCAATAATAGTTTAGATTTTGACCCAAATTAAAACTCAAATCAGAATGACACAGAGTGGATCTAAAACAGATTGGGCTGCTTCCAAAAGTTACAGATATAGATACACGTTGAATTGTGTGGTTGCTTCATACCCTAGTGGTTATGTTCTAGAAAAAGAGAATCTTGGGAGACAACCTAGTTCCACCACTCTACTGCCTGGCCCTGGTCCTATCTTGGGGTGTTGTACAACTGGCCAGTGTTTTCCCACCTGATGTGGTCTCTAATCATAGGACAGTGTCCATACCTCCTTCCCAGCACACAAAGACACACATTTTTATGAACCAAGATCTCCATTTTAAAAGGAAAACATGCTTCCATTTTCACATCCTCCCAATTTATTGCCAAGAGAGACAGATATACCCCCGTTACATAATTCAGTATCTTCATTTGCTTGTATGAATTATTGAAGAATCAAATTCAATTTCTGCATTTTGTCTTTCCCCCAAATAACTTGTAAATGTTTGTTAAACACTGCTTATCATACATCACTAAGCAGAGCACATCTCATTCAGTGGAAAACACATAATCATATTATGTGCCAAAATCTTCCGGAGAGCTTTTCCCTTGCAATGGCATATTCTTTAATTAATGCAGACATCATGGTTTTCTGCCTTAGAGGTGAAAAATATCATGCCTGCCAGTATATATAATATCTTCTGAGGGACAAAGCTTTAATAAGGAACCAATTGGGGAGATCTGGCAGAAAAACCTATTTTTAAAGAGGCACACGAGCCCTTAATTTGAACTTCTGGATTGCTATTTAATAGTGCCACTTCCTAGTTCATGTTCAAATATTTAATAAGTAAACCCAAAGGTCTGTAATGCACTAAAGCTCTGGGTTAAGAGGACAGCAGCCAGGGATTCCAGGGCTTGAAGCATGGACTCCTGGGAGTGGGGCAGATGCTATGTGTGTGTTAAAACTTTTCTCAGGCACAAAATGGAGGAAGGTAGTACAACATACTGCTTGCAACTGGTGACAGTATGAAGCCTCAGGACTCTCTGAATACTGCTGGATTGTAACAGCTCCCAGAAATCTGGTCCATTGACAATGCTGGTTGATTCTAATGGAAGTTGGAGTACAGCAACATCAGGAGGAACTTGCCCTCCAGCCTTTGTCTGATCAACAGTCAATTGTAAATTGCTCCGGGAAGTGATTCATGAATGAAATAAATGGCAGCAGCAACAACAGTAGCAAAGAATGGGTAGCCAGCATGGTAGCCTCCAGAATTTGTGCCTTATAGCTCCCATCATCTCTGACCATTGCTCAGCTGTGATTAGTGGCTGTTGTACTTCAAAATATCCCAGGAACATCACATTTGTTACATGCATTAAGCCACCACCCTCAGAACTCTAGTATCAGGGGTGACTACTGATAGGCCTGGTTCTGACAAAATCCATGTTCTATTTTGTGGGGAAATGTTCCCAGTACTCACTAATTAATTTCCGTTTGTCACATGTAGTATTTCCCAACACACTGAACAATAAGATCGGTACTCCTGAGTTCTGTTTATGAAGCCAATGTGTAAATACTAGATTGGGAAAACAGGTTTGTTCTCCCCTGAGCACATTTTGTCTTTGCTGGTTGAACTGTCTTATGAATCTAATGTGTATGCCAAGCATATAGTGTTTGCGGAAACACAGAAGAGTCAACAAAAGCTAGGAAATTATACTGCGATGCATGAAGTGATCTTTGCTTCTGGTAGAGCACTGGGGTATTACTGACACCCCACTGCACGGTCTATCTTTTCTCCTGGGGTGTGGGAGGCACTCCCCATCCCAGGACAAAAGATTGTGGAATATAGAGCCTTTTCATCCAAGAACAGAAGTTTTGTAATGCTGATGAAGCTCTTCATGGCATGAGTTTTGAGCAAACTCCCCAGTGTAACCCAAGTAAAAAAACACAACAACATCTCCCTATCTCTACATCAGATATCTTAGTTTATTTTCCTAGTGGGTCTGGATCTTACTATAATTGGTCCAGAAACCTTGACAACCCACTAAAATGGTGTTTCTGACCTTAAACCTGATGGAAGTAGAACTCTCACCTTTCCCCTCCCACTTTTACATCCAATATAGCTACCTTCTCCATCCTGGTGACCTCCAGGCATTGATGGACCAATGAACCATCTCATCACCCCCACCCAGGATATTCAAAGATCAGGGGTGATAGAGCTTGTAGTCTAAAGCTTCTGGAGGGCACCAGGTTGTGGAAAGCTGCAGTTTCGTAGAAGATAACATAATATATGAGAGCCAGTGTGGTGTAGTGGTTAAGAGCGGTTGTCTCGTAATCTGGGGAACCGGGTTCGCGTCCCCGCTCCTCCACATGCAGCTGCTGGGTGACCTTGGGCCAGTCACACTTCTTTGAAGTCTCTCAGCCCCACTCACCTCACAGAGTGTTTGTTGTGGGGGAGGAAGGGAAAGGAGAATGTTAGCCGCTTTGAGACTCCTTAAAGGGAGTGAAAGGCGGGATATCAAATCCAAACTCTTCTATATACCACTGGCAACAGGAAAAAGTAACAGTGTAACATAATGTAGCTCCGAGCCTTCCAATTCTCCAGGAAATGATCTTATTCTCAGGAGCTTTTTGATAGTACCGTTGGAAATGAGGCCACAATGAAATAAGGCCAGCTTATTTTTAAACTATATACTTTAAAGTCAACATACTGAGGTGGATAATATTAGCTGCACACAACTCCTTTACTCTTAATTAGTTGCATTTGTGTTGTTGTTTTCAAAAAAAAAGGATAGAAATGATGCTGTTTAGATGTATGATAAAAAATACTGCCTCTTAGCAGGAATCTGCAGGTGCTATGAAATTTGACATTTTACTGCAAAATGCTGACCATACGAAGTGAACATATAGCATACACTTGAAAGAACAATTGGCAACCAGACTCTAGTCACTTAAAGAAAAGTAATTTTCTTTCCTTTTTTGCATTCTGTGTTTCACTGGTGCTAGCCAATGTTAAGCATGCACCCATTGGTTGCCTATGTTGGACTACTTTAACATTTCCTGCATTTTCTGGTGCCTATATTTAACCCAGTGTGAAAGGAAAAGGTTCAGTATATGATGTGGTTGACCTGGGCAGGAGCAATAGCAAGCATCATTCCATTAAAATCTCACCACCTTTGCTGTTATAATTGGTATTTTATAGGGCCGTTGAGTGGAGAGGGAAAGTTGGTGAGACACAGTACAAGTGGACCTGAGGGGGGTGGGATGACCAGTCTTCACAGTCAAAATGTATCTCTTGGATTGAGGTGTCCTCCTATTCATTTTAGATTTTGTTGTTGAATTATGACTGTCTTAACTGGCATTTCTTTTAAATATCCTTTCAAGCCTGCAGCAGGGGAACTAGGAGCTAGGAAATCTCCTTTGGATCCCTTTAGTTTTATGCATTTTGGAGATTTCTTAGATAGAGAAATAGGGGAACATGAGGATATGCACCTCCTTGAGCCCTAACTAAATTGACTACAAATTAATAAAATAGAAGCAGGAAAGGGAAAGGGTATAGGCAGGATAGGAAGATGAACAAAGCTGACTATATCTGAATTGACCTTCCCCAAACAGATCTGCAGCTTTTCCCCCCGTTTAAGTATCTTATACCCTTTGTTACCTGAGGGAGAGGTTTTCCCAGATAAATGTGTCGAACAGGATAGAGAATTAGGAGGATCAAAGTTTTCACGCCATTGGTGATGAGTGCAAAGTGTATACAGTGGTACCTTTAGTTACGAACTTAATTCGTTCCGGAGGTCCGTTCTTAATCTGAAACTGTTCTTAACTAGAGGCGTGCTTTCGCTAATGGGGCCTCTTGCTGCCACTGCACCACTGGCACACAATTTCCATTCTCATCCTGGGGCATAGTTTTCAACTCGAGGTAACTCTTCCAGGTTAGCAGAGTCTGTAACCTGAAGCGTTTGTAACCTGAGGCATTTGTAACTTGAGATACCACTGTAGAGTGAAAGAGGATTGTTGTGTGCACATGTTGTCCAGTGCTGGCTTTTTTACTGGGGGTACTCAAGGATACACAGTACCGGCACCATTTTTGTCTAGAAGAAAAGCACTGGTAAGAGCAGTGATAGACACTAACACAAGCTGATGTGTTTACTAGTGGTTGCAGTGCCTTAGGTATGGAGATGTCCTTCACCAGGGCTCTGGGGTAGCCTATCAGTGGACACATCCTGGATGGTTTGAACTAGGCAGTTACAAACTAGGCAGTGAAGAATGGACCTGCATATTCCAGAGTTATGCTCATGCCTCTTTCCACAACTAATGACAGTCACTCCTAGCACCTTTGCTAGGAGCGTCCTGGATGCCTCAGCCTACCCTCCCAGACAAAATAGAGATTTTGAGTCAAGGTGCTTAGAGAGTTGCTCAAAATGGTATTGAGACTGACCATAACAGGGTCATGCTTCCCTTTTCTCACTCTTATGCAGCCTGATGGAATGGCCATTTCAATCCATCTCACTTATACATCACTTATAGAACTGGAGTCTACTTCATAGATGAGAAATATGCCTTATAAGAAGTCTTTTCCAGTCCTACTGCAACAATTCAAACTTTTGCATGAGTAGCCAATTTAGATCAAGCTGCTGCTCACCTCATTTAGCCAGCTAAAGGGCATATTATTTTACAAATTTCAGATGAGTAGTTCTACATTATTTGGTCTCAAATATACTCCAGGTAGATATTTCAGTATTGCTCATCCGAGTCTCAAAGCTGGAAGTTCATGAAAACCTTGTGAAATAAGCAACCCTTTTCTGCAGGGAAAACAAAATTAATTATTGAATATTGCGGCATCATTTCCTGCACAAAACAAAAATATGCACCAGTATTACTCAATGCAATCAAGCAATGAGGCTGATAAGACACGTATGTTAGCCTTTCTTTTCACTGAGTCATCATTGAAACTATTGTTCCAGCATGGCACTGAAAAAGCAGAACTGCAGGAAGTGTTGGCTTTTAAATGATTCATATGTCCTGATTAACTGTGACTAATCAAATATCCTTTATCAAAAGGAGGTTTCTTTGTAATGTTCTGATGCTTGTGTGAATGGCTTCTACCGGCATGGGTCTCATTGAAGTTGAATCACATTGCTGCTGAAATCAAATTACTTCCTTCCCTATATTTTTACTTCATCTTCTGCATTGGAAAGACGGAGTCTGATTCTTTCTAAAAGTGCTAAAGTTATTTATTGATAGTAAAATCTAACACAGTCTTACCATGGGCTGTTGGGACACTCATGAAAGCTACAGTCCAGCAAGAAAAACTATGTGATTGGCCACACCCTCATTGATTTTGCATTCAAAGGCTTACACAAGGTCTTGCAGTTCCCACTTGGTTATCACAAAGCGTGAGTGAGTCCTTAAGGCACCTTGGGATAAGAGTAAAGTTCAGCCTTAAATATAGAATGTAGGAACTATCCAGGGTGCTGAAACTGCAATCTCTTGAGATCCCAATCCAAGCAGAAAGTTGCTCCTGTTTGGCACTGTGGTTTGGTAATCTGTCTTTTGTACTCTAGAGAATGTGAGCTTGCTTAAGCTTATTGCATCTAAGGCTAATAGTGTATAAAAGCTAGACTTTATTTTAACTCTTCAATCTTATTCTTTTGTATTTCTCAGTATTCACATTGCAAAAACTAGTTTCATCATTAACGATGGAAAGTTCTCACCTGAGATTAATTCAGCATAGTCTGTTTTTCCATGTAACCTCATACGATCACACTCTAAAATGTCAATCCAAATCTGCTGGTACCACCTCCTAGATCAGCGAGATGGAAGACCAAGAGAGAAAGGATCTTTTCTGTAGAGGTCCCACATCTTTGGAATTCCTTCCCAGTAGGGCTGCAGTAGGCAGCTGATCTTCAGGATTTTTGTGAAACATTGAAAACTCTCTTGTTTTGAAAGCTTTCTTTGAGCTTTTCTTTTTGGTCCCACTTCCTGGATGGTGGCTGGAATATTATCATGTTATTGAAGTTCTGGATCTGTTTCACTTTGCAAATCTGCAGGATTTTTGTTTTTGGTAATATTGAGTTTTATACTTTGGCTTTTATTGTTGTAACTAGTTAGGACAGGCTCCATATGGAAACAGGGGTGCCAGCTCCTGAGGACCTAGCAACTTTTCGGTCGCCCCCCAATGTCCAAAACGTGTGGAGGTGAAGCATGGAGCCAACCATGGCATGGCTCCAGTGGCCAGCTCCTACTCCTTCTTTTCCTTCCACAGAGGGGAAGGAGGGTCAAAGCAGCCTTCTGCTGGTGGCAGCACCAGGAGGAGGAGGAGGAGCCGCTGGTCATTGGAGCCACAGAGCCACCACATTTGGCTCCACCCCTAGCTCCTCCCCGGCTCCTCCCAACATCCTGACATCTTGTGCATGACATTGCGGTGTCACACATGCAACGTCCCCCCCCCCATCACCCTCACAAACTAGAGCCTCTGCCTCAAAGCACTACATATAAATATTTTAAAAATAAAATACTTGAATAAAATTTATTTAAATGTTCTCAGATGATGGTGGTTCTATATTTGGCACAAATGTTCACCACTTATAAAAATCCATACAGAGCTGTTTAAGTTTATTGGTTCCATACCACTTTGATCGCAAAACAGTGTTGTGATACAGAATCTATTTTAAACGACCATGTTCAATTTTATCTAAGCATATCCTAATGAAATACTTAGGATTTAATACTGATAGATCAATGTTTTGAATATTATATTTTTGAACAAGAACAAAACTTATTTCTCCATTGCAACAGCATGGAGAATAGAAAAGATTGCCTGAAAAAGTTTGTAGAACATCAAGCTTATCATAGCCCCAACCCCATGCATAGTTATGTTTAACAAAAAATTAGAGGTTAGTTTCTAGACCTTAAGAGGAAACTTAAAGTAACCTTTATTTTAAACCAAAGAATATGTTTACTTTCTCTTGTGAAAATAATGGGTTGACTTTCTTTATGCATGCCCAATGAATTATAGACTCTTGTTGTAAACCTGACAGGTTCTCTGCGGGAAAAAGGATGTCTTAGCCTAGCAGTAAAAACATAGGGCTTGTTGAATGCCTGAGAACAGATGGGATGACTACAGTATTAGGGGGGAGAAATGGAATAATCCTGGTGAAGTGAAAACCAGTTTAAGGAAAAGACACAGGAGATTTGATAAGGTTTGAATTACTGTTACATGTTATGAGCAATAAATGCACTGAGGCAGGTCAGTAATAGAGTTTTCTTCCCACACTGCTATCCCTTTAAAGTGATTTGCTCTCTCTGCAGTTTGGTTTCATTAAGTAGCAGGTATGAAGCTATATAAGGATGAAGCAGAGATACCAGCACGGGGTAGGGCTAGTTGCTTCACTGACTGGATGACTGACACTAAATGTGGATGTCGGAGGGAAGGGAGGACTAACTATGTTTTCATTCACAATAGCACCTTCGGCTTCCGCATTTCTAGCACAACTCACAGAAGATCAGGGTGCTCAATAAGTTCTCCCTCTTGTATCATGGTGGGAAGGCCCAGTCCTGACAACACTGTTGTGTATCAAGATTAAGGATAGATGAATCTGTCTTGGTTTTCTCTTAGTTTTTTTATTTGCTAGTTCAGTTCTACAAATTTCTGCATAAGTTTGCTATTTTTTAAAGAAGTCCTCATGACAATTCATCAGTATTTCAGTGCTTCGCAGACCTGGTCTCTGTGATCCTGACAGCACCTCTGTAAGGTTGGTTGATATTGTTACCCCCCTATTCTAGGCAGAGATTGGAAACTGAGTGATAATGGCTTCGAAAGGCTACTTAGCAAGTTCATGGCAGAAGTGAAATCTGATTTCTCACTCACAGCTGGAAATCCATGTGTGCATGAATATATTAATGCTGTCCGAAGGACTGGAGAAGAAGTGGACTTAGCAGCTGTGTGGGAATATACACCAGTACTTGTGGGCAATTTCATTCTCAGTAGTTTTGGCTAGAGCTTCTATTTGGCAATATTTCTAAGTAGTGCAGCCTTCCTCTTGGCAGTTGTGAAGTGACACAGCTGCTTGTTCTCAACAGTCTGTTTTTCTCCTGACAGCCCCTGTATCCGCTATCTGCGCTCCTCCCTAAAACACGAATTGTATGTTATCCAATATGAATTTTCTGGCCATTTCAACTGTGTTTCAAGAAATAAGCCAACCAGAGAGGAAGTACATTTCAAGGCTTTTCATTTTCAGGGAACGTTTACTAAAAAATCCTCACTAAGAAGGAAGAATATTGCCCATTACTTTGAATTTTCTTGACTGACATCTTTAAATTTTACTTTCTATTTCCTTAAACAGACTTCAGATGAACTTCACAGCCTTTACTGTTAACAGGCACTTCAATAGATCACTAAGTATTTCATTGGCAAGGTGAGTACTGCAAATCATCATCATGTTGGCATCTTTTATGGGATTGAGATTATCCCTCTTGTCACATTCAGTTATGTTAATTTCATACAATAAACTTATAATTAAAACCTAGTTGAATAACCATGATTAACAAACGTTTCAATATAACATTTTGAAAGTAAGGTGTTGCCTGCTGTGTATTTTCATGTATCCTTCTCTTTTCTCTTCAAATCTCCTCCCTTAAAGAGTCCAGGAAATGGTTCTGCTGATTCAGCTCCTGCTATTTCATGGTAAGTATGTGCCTCTGGAGATTTCTTTAGAAATTGGCTCTTCTGTAAAACCTTGCTCTTATTTTTGTGCCTTACATCTTGCTTTAAAAATAAAACAAAATCTTATATGTAATTTAACCTCTCTCAAAATGAGCTTTTCAAGAAGAAATAATTGTGAAATAATAATCCAAGAGGCATTGTAGGCAAGGAATGGCAGTTAGATATTAGATGGAGACATCTGCTAATTCAGGAAGAAAACAATGTATGTTTCCCCATTTTCTTGGGGTACCTGGTTCAATCCCTGACATCTCTGTGTAGGTCTGAGAATGCGCCCCACTTGAAATTATTGGAGAGCAGCTGCCAGTCAATGTAGACAACAATGAGCTAGATCATGGGTAGGCAAACTAAGGCCCAGGGGACGGATCCAGCCCAATCGCCTTCTAAATCCAGCCCGCAGATGGTCCGGGAATCCGCGTGTTTTTACATGAGTAGAATGTGTCCTTTTATTTAAAATGCATCTCTGGGTTATTTGTGGGGCACAGGAATGCGTTCATTCCTTTATTTCCCCCGTAAAATATAGCCCGGCCCCCCACAAGGTCTGAGGGACAGTGGACCGGCCCCCTGCTCAAAAAGTTTGCTGACCCCTGAGCTAGATGGACCAGTGGTCCAACTCCATATAAGGCAGCTTTCTATGTAAGATGTCTCTGTTCCTCCAAACTGGTTGAATGGACATTAGAAGAGCAAATGTGATGATGATGATGATGATAATTTTATTTTATTTGTACACCACCCATCTGACTGATTCAATGTAAGCAAGTGTGAAGCGACACACATTGGAGCAAAGAAAACAAACAAAAACCCATAAATTCACTTATACACCAATGGTTTCTGAAATGGTAGTGACTGACCCAGGAAGAGACCTTGCAGTCAAAGTAGACAGCTCAAGGGAGAGCATGGTGGATCAGGTCAATGGCTATCATGTCCAGCATTCTGTTGTCCTAGTGGTTGACTATGGGAAACCAGCAAGCAGATTTGATCACACAAGCGCCGTCCCGTCCTGTGGTTTCCAGTAACTGGTATCCAGAAGCTTTGCTGCCTCCAACTGTGGAGGCAAAACATAGCCATCATGGCTAGTAGCCATTGATAGCCCTCTCCTACATGAAAATATGTGGACCCAGTGAAAAAGTCAAGCTGGAAGATTTCACAGGGCCAATATCCTGCAATTCTGCTTTAGTTCAGAATTAGATATGGTGTTGATCATCACATTAAGCCGCCCAGAGTGGCTGGGGAAACCCAGTCAGATGGGGGGCTATAAATGTAATCATTATCATCATCATCATCACCACCACTGAAAACAGCAATGCTCTGTGAATTCTCCTCCTCTCCCTATAACATGTACCTAAGACAATGAGCACTCACACTTTACATTGTGGGTGCTCTTTGCAGGATCGCGTGTGGTGCTACAGTTCCCAGGGAGCTTACTGGCAAACAGGGGCTGGCTTGCCTCTCAGTGTTAATTTTTGGAGGTTCATGGCCAGCCTCAGTAATCAAGTTTCTGGCTGGGAGGTGGGACCAGCCCCATTTATAAATAGGGGGTAGAGCTGACAATAGCCAGGTAGTCGGCTCTGGAGATTTGCCCTCCCTACCCTCCCTTTGTTCAATGTTTCTTGTTTGCAGGTTAATTTTTTCTTCCTGTTTAGTGGGTGCTGCTATGGTCTTTGACTGGTTGCTTTTGAAGGACTGGGAAGAAATTTTCCTGCATTGGCAGGTTTTGTCTTCCCCGTAGCAATTCATCACAACTTCGGTGGTTATGACCTTGGGTGGAATCCTTTAGTCTTTTCTTTATGGGGTGTGTGAAGTGGTGACTCACCCCCCTGCAGTGGCGATTCTAGGATCCCCCTCTAAAGGGGTTATATATATACCTGTCACTGACCATACACTGAAAGGTCACCCCCTGCATGCGGGGATATGAGCTTGGCTGCATGCTACACTTACGTCTCACAGAGCACCCCCATATCCCATTTACCCTGATGAGCCCCAGTTCTCCCTGGCTGGGGGGCTGGGAGGGATACACGCCCAAGGCCTAAGCCAAGGTCTTTCTACATTTAATAAAGTTGTGGCCAAATTTTAATTCCATATAACGTTGTCAGGGTCTTTATTCCTTCCTTATGATTCCTGGGGGCTGGGGCTGTCGCAGCCTGGTCACGCAATGCATAGCACTTGCAGTTTCTTCATTTCATTGACATTGGCTGAAGCAAGGGAAAATACACACTACGGTAACATCACATCACACAAATTCCAGACTGTATGCATTATGGTCAGTGGAATGGAAACTCAAAACAAAATTGCTAGTTTAGATGGAAATCCCATGATTTGCATCATTTCTAATTGGGACTCACTGTGCATCAGTCAGTACAATGGAAACTGATGCGCTGCATACATAGTCAAACTCAAACCCATGTCCCTTTTGTTTAGGCACTGCTATAAGCATGAGTCATTTCCACTTGCCTCCCTTTTATGTGAACAGGATGATATCATTCCTTTGGTGCATCATTTTAATGCAAAACCATTCAAACTATTCCCACACATATTAGGCCATTTTCACAAGTCACATTCAGATCTCTTCTTGCATTTCTTACAGCTAATTCAAATGCTAAACTCTACATTGGCTAAAATATGCATTCCGTTTAAGATGGTTCTGTTCTTCTGCTTTACATCACACATTTAACTTCATTTGATATACATTCCAGATGAAGAATCATCTTCTCAGAAGTTTTTGGACTTCTGTCCTTCATCCTAAGATGTTTTATCTGAGCAGGAGCTCCCAAAACAATCCCAAATTTTGCAAGTAGCATGACTGATTCATACTTTCATTTCTACGTGGCAATTTGATTACAAACATAAAGGAAATATGGTGCTTTCACCAAAGCCTTTTTATTACTGCATTCTTCTTATTACATAAAACAAATGCTGTAAGGTGATAGCCTTAGCTGGAAAACAAATTCAACCATTTACTAACAAACAAAATCAGAAACAAGCCATTCTCTGTTGTACTTTTTATATTTGTAACAAGTCTTTAATCAACGTTCTTGCCAGTCTATTTATTTGAGACTGTGCCTTGGTTGACCTGAAGAAAAGCATTTCTAATTCACTGGGTTTATGTGGATTACTTGATTAATCATTTGTGACAGAGAATATCCAGTGTTATGAATGTCAGCATGGTATATATTGCTTTGAATAAACTATTCTTTCCTAGGATTTGGGCTGAGAGTTCTGAATGCCATTTTTGCTTTTAAATGAGGCAGACTTTGAACATTTCCCATGAAGCCCAATGGAAAAGGAAGTGATTCATATCATTAATCCCAGGGTATGGTCTGAAGGCAGGTAAGGCTTAAACCCCGCAAAAGCTAAGCAGGTGTGGCTCTGGTTTGTTCTTGGATGGGCAACTACCTTAGAAGCATATTGTTACATACCACCCCAATCTCCACAAGCTGTGTAAGATTCCAGGCACTTACCCAGGGTATATGTTTCCTTTTGGATAATGAGGCATGGAGGAGACTGTGGTGTTTTTATGATATATGGTTTATTTACACATATATGCAACCTGAGTCTGGTTGGAGGATAATCTCAGCATCAAACCCCCTGTGAAGGATCCCTTACTTTTCCCATAGACACAGCAAGCATGGGTTTAAAGACAGAGAAATGTGCCCTCTTTCTGAGTTTGGCACAGTTTAGTCAAACCTTGATTAATTCTAACTTTTATTAAATCCTAGAATTAGGGGTGACTTGCACACACAAACTCTGTCACCCAGAACCTATAATATGTGTGCCACTTTGGGTTCCATAATGAATGAAAGGAAAGAAAAATGTAAGAAAATACATTTTAAATAAATAAATAACATGCAGCCCAAAATAATTTACATCATACTGTATGACAAAATTAAAATGCTGTTCGTCTACAAAAGGAGGGCTCCTCCAGAATTTATGTTTAATGAGCATTCATCTTGATTTGCTTGCACAAATTATGCTGAAGTTATATAATATCCAGACTTTATTCATCATTCATTATGATTTGCTTGTAGGGAGAAAAACCGGCAATGAGAATTCATGCTGGAGTCATCCAGATTTGCTTGCAGTATGTTTATATGTCTTCTCATTCACCCTTGATTCATTCTACACTTTTCAATTCTGTTCCCCATCACTATCCTAACTGCAGAAAGTTCGTTTCTTTTCAAAAAGTGGTTTGTTGTGCTAAGGTGGCAGAACATTTTACTCCACTTTAACTGTGCAAACCTAAATTTCCCAGCGTGCACTTGAATCCCACCTGCAAAATATTGGCAGACTGGAAGCACCACAGTTATAACCTAATCAACCTCCATGAGTGAAAAGTAAAGGAAGGGGAAAGTACAGCTGGCTACTTCACGATTGGCAACTCACAATGGTTTGCTTTTAACCAGTTAAGAAGCTGGTTGTCTATATCATACTGCAGAGTGGTGAGGAGAATTTCACCACTCTGTTGCTTCCCCGGATTTCTGAAGAGAGATGCAGATGGCTTATCAAGTAGCAATATGCGTGCTGTGATAAATTATCATGTGGTAAATGGTTGCCTGTTATCTGGAATGGCACTCAAAAATAAAAACGATGTCCTGCTGGCATGGCAGGGAAGATATTACATTAAACTGACTATTTAGAAGTTTGCTAACCCAAAATCTGCCATGTGGGTTGCATCACTAGCCTAATGATAGGGTCAGTTCAGATTTCACCCAACCCGGGAATAGAATTGAAGGGGTCCTATCATTTAAAATACATATTAAAATATCTAGCAGTGCAATATTACTATGCCTTGTCAGAAGGAATTCCTATTGAATGCACTGCAAACTTTCAGGTATATGGAGTTATGGATGCAGCCTAAATAAATGTCAGAACCACATGCTTTTCTTTGCAGAAACTGTGAGAATTCCTAATTACAGCATTGCTTCCCTTCAACAAGGCTTCATCCCTCTCAATTTCTGCTTACTATCACTGAAATTCCAGCCTTGATGTCTTAGGCTGATGGCCACACACACGCGCAACATGAAAACACACACACACCTTGGCAAAGCAGTAACTGATTGTATAGCCTTAAGTGTATGATTAAAGGTTTATTGAAAAACAAATGTGCGAGGGTTTCTTTACAGTTCCACTTCCCCGAAGCAACCAGTGGAGCAAACTTATCATGATCTCTGTAAAGTAATTAAGCCCAGCAAGGGAAACAAAATGGTGTTTTGTTGTAAATGTGGTAAGGCTAAATCCATTTTTATCAAGCCGGTGTGTGTGTGTGTGTGTGTGTGTGTGTGTGTGTGTGTGTGTGTGTGTGTGTGTTTTGGGTTGTCAGGATCTCGCTGGGAGAGCTAAGTCACTAGAGGGCTAGGACAAAACAGACTTCAGTCAAAGGCATGTTAAAGCATCCTATCACAAACAGTGCTTTGAGTCAAAAGTCCGATAGGCAGGCATACTCCCTTCCAGCACAGAACATGGTAGTGATGATAAAAATGCATTTTGACATTCATTTGATGGCTGGGAAAGACCAAACTCATCATTTACAAGAGTGACATCTGTGGGGGAAATCCAATGAGGAGGGTTGGGAAAGCACTCACTCGACTACAAATGCTTCCATTTGTTATTTTATTACATTGAAAAATGTTCTCAATATGTTACACAGCCATGACCATCTTGTGCCAGACTTCAGAATTGATTAAAATACAATGTGTGCCACCACAACCTGGCTGATTGACCATTATTCATTAATGTCTGTCAATTCAGCTCAAACTACCACTTCCCCGTACAGATTCACTCACTTACAAAACTCCCACCTGCCCCAATGCAGTGAAGGTAATATACACAGGAAAGCAAAATTACAGATATGGCTGGATCATGTCCTTGCTTGTACTGCTGCCCTCCTAACCTGCCTTTGAGGCTGTCAGCACCTATTACTGACCCAATTCATTCATTACTGCACCATCTCCCCTTCTCCCCACCTGCAATTATTTCAGGGAAAAAGTAAACTTTGCTTGGATTTAGCTCTTGTATTGAAGACTGAACCATTCTGATCTTTACGGGCATTACCCAAGCTTAGCCTGTTATCACCTAAAGTTAAACTGAGCACTGCACATATACATTGAAGACAACTGGCTCGCATTTTCATCCATACATCTTATTCTGAATTAATTACATTGTAAAACTGCATCAAGTGACTGTGTTTGACCCTTTAACCCAATTCTGCATTTATTCTTCTGTGAAACTGTATTGTCAGATTAAGTTAAACCACTTTGTACTCCAAGTTAAGTGCTCTGCCACCCTGCAATGCTGTTTAAGAGATTGTTTTACACCCTATTCATTTCCATTGATTTGTAAAACCAACCTCGGCCAATGATTTTTCTACCACGTTTTTTTCATTAAATCTAACACAATTCATGTTGTCATGATTTCTGAGGCATTTCTTTTGAGGGGGGCAAGCAGCCAGGTCCTACAGATAGAAATAAACTGGAATAGATTTAAAGTCTAAGCCTTTTTATAGATTGGCAATTTTTGTTCCATACAATGAAGCCACTTCTCATGCTCCATAAAACCCATACAGTTAAGAGAGACAGGGGCCAATAATAAACAAAAGCAGAAGACTTAATTTGTTGATGGATTCAGAACATTCCTCTGGGTTTTGGCATAATGTAGTATGTCTAAAGATTGTGTGTGTGTGTGTGTGTGTGTGTGTGAGAGAGAGAGAGAGAGAGAGAGAGAGAGAGAGAGAGAGAGAGAGAGGAAATTACTGAGTTGTTTGGGAGTTTAATGCCACTGGGATACTGATACTGACTGCCGAATTTCATACAAAGGTAAGGAAAATATGAATTAAAAACAACAATAGTGTTCTAATGCATTAGCAGCAGAGGCAAGACCTGCACACAACAAATTCAAAGCAGACGCAAACAATTGGGTGAATAAAGAAAAAAAAATTAGGATGCAAGGGATTAGAGTGAATTTTAGGAAATGATAAATCTGAAATAAGGAAGGGTCAAGGAACAGAAGACAGGAATGCACAGCTGTGTGGAACAATCACCAGCAGCACAAACTGTTTAGGTGTTGCTGCTGCTAAGAAGGATGACTAGCAAAGAACACTGAAGGCAGGGAAATATGTTTCTTTGTATCACTACCCAAAGCACTGTGACTAGGAGTGAAAGAAGAGCCCTGACAGAGTTATTCTCTGATTGGAAGCTGGGGCTATCCATCACAGAGCTACACTTCCATTCTCTCTCCTCCCCCCCCCCTTTGCTATGTCTGACATTTTGCATTTATGAGATGCTCGGCAGCATGAACAAAAGGGACCAAATTTGCTCCTCCTATACAAATTCAAATATGTGCAAGTGTGGACTACTCCAGACTGATTTCCTCAGAGGCCTGTTCAGGATCCAGTGGGTTCCTCTCCCCTTCAGAATGTCCTATTTTGGAGGTTTTGTGAGCTGCTGCCCCCCAAGGATCCTGCAGGTAGTGTTTCTATCCACCTGCATTTTAAGTGAGTGGAATAGGGAGCTCTATGTTGGAAGCTGCCAGAGTACAGCAAGCCAGCCTAGCACAAAGGAAGTTTGGGTTGCAATATTTGTTGGTTATCAGCAAGACTGGCTCCCAGAACACCTTAACATTGCTACAAAACAATCCATTCAACTCTTTGGAACTCAAACTCTGTTCTTCTGATCTGTCATCTTCTGCTACATGTCTTCCCTTCAAAAGACAGCTTTGGAAAGTCTTGCCTGTCTCCTAATTGAGCAATGTCTATAACACATTATGAGAAATTCAACATCTTGGTACATCTCATTTTAACACCACCTGATGTGCTTCAGAATTTTGAACATCTGCAGGAGGTTTATGGTATCTCACCCACAATTAAACGAAGCAGAAGAGATCTGGAGGCAGCTGGCTCACAAATTTACTACATGCAGAGATGACAGGAGTGAGGAAATAGCTAATTACGTTGAAATCAGAATGAAACTACAGTTTCAGTATAGTTAATTGGGTCATTCAACTGTAGAATTTTGGTAAGCAAAGTAGGGAATATGAGATTTATGTTACAACCACTCCTAAACTGGTCTTCCTTTGATTTAGCATTATACCCATACAGACATAAGCTTAAGATCAGTAGATGAAGCTACAGGTAATCATTTGTCTGCTAGTGCATTTGATGATATGAAACACACCTTAGATGTCTCAATGAAACACTTAATCTGATAGGTCAGACACTATAACAGCTTCACCAAAATTGTCCTGGCCCTTTGCTAGTATTTTCGTTAGTGTTGTGGTCAATACTATGCTTACCGCCCCAACTACAGCACTGTTTCATACTGCCAGGCAAGTGCATATAGTGGTTTGACGCTGGAGAAATTGCTTACATTAAGTGGGATAAGTTAAGTGACCCATTGTATCAGGAATGTTTTCACTTAACAAAGTGCTGTTAAAAATATCCTGCTCCTGGCAATATTTCTGCAGCAGTTCAGTGAGGATGCCGCTGATATGGTCTAATGAACAGAATCCAATTCAGAAACGAGGAATTCTGCAAGAATCCAGTGCCCAAATTCAGCTTCATGAGAGATGTAGGGTGTGAAGGAGAAGATGATCATGTACAGCAAACAGTATGGCATAAGTACATCAAATGTCATTAGCCCAAAGTGACTTTCAAGATTGATGGGCTAAAGGGAACGTAAGAACAGATGGGTCACGATTCATATATGATACAAAGCAGCCTGGGGAAGCAATGAGAGAACAGGTGTTTCTGGGGGGCTGATGATGATTTAAAGGTTAGCATGGATTGCGTACCTGCTCAACTTGCACATTTCTAAATTAAACAGAAGCGACACAATAAGAGGGCAATCCTGAACTCAGTGGATTTCTCATCCAAATAAAACATGCATAAGGACAACTTGCAAGTCCTCTGTATTCTATCTATAAAAGAAACTTGTGAAAAGGCTGCCCTGAATCTTCCTACCACTCAAGAAGGAAACCAGCTGCTATTATCTGAACTGGTCATTTATACTTTTAAACTTTTTTAAAAAATAATAGGTGCAATATGACTTAGCGTTGAGTAAAATGGGTGCTGTTCTTGAAAATGTTCAGTACTTTTTAAGAACACCACTCTTTTTTTTTTGGACAATTTTTCAGGGATTATATTAAGAGGGGGGAAAGTGTTTGCCTATTTGGAGTGAGGAATATGTAATGTAGAAAGTGTTGCCCTCAGTCTCAACTGGCTTTTTTCTCTCAAGTGACTTACTGAGCAGTCCTGCCCTGCAGTGATGAGGGTGCCAATTTTCATTGGCTCAGCCTCCCTTGTCAGAGAGGAGTCCTGCTGTTGGGGAATGCTGTACTGTACGCCCCAGCTCCATCCAAGTGGCCAATGGAAAAGCCCCAACACAGAGCATTTTGGATGGAGTGCGAGCAGTTTTAGATCTACTGAATCCAAGCCCTGTGGATTCTCCAAAGGGGTTGATCCTCAGGCCTTCAGCTATGCCAGCATGGAACTGGTGTGGCCAAAATAGGAGAGAGGCAGGAGATACAGACAGACAGACAGACAGACAGACAGACAGACAGACAGACCAAAGGCACTTTCTGCTCTGGCCAGGAGGAGCCAACAAGGCATGGAATGTGGCAGAAGATCTGCTGCTCTGTACCTTCCCTGCCTCCTATTGAGATTACTCTGCCATTCTCATAAATAACTATGTCACCACATAGTTCCATGGCATTATCATGTTCAATACATGATCCCTGATTGAGTAGGATAACACCAGGAAAATGAGGGGGTGGGATATGATGGTGGTAAAGCAGCAGCTCAGAGAGAGGAAGCAATGGTTGTAAACAGCCACAAGAAAGATAAAAGAAAAAGAAAAAGAGAGAATTTCAGGGGCAAAAGCATTATTTTGACCTGAGAAATCATACAGTGAACATTCAGCACAACCTTAGTTTTATTTCTACAACAAAAATAGAATCGCATATCAACACATCCTTGGACGTACAGTGAAGGAGTATTTTCAGTTGTTGTTGGGGAGTTTTTTGTTCTCATCCCATGATCTATCTTATCTTTCCAATTTTGCATTTTTCCTAAAGGATGCTTTCATTCTTCTAATTAACGACTCTCCTGATACTTCCATGGATTATTTCCTTGTTGCTCCTAATTTAAACTATTTTTACTGTCTCGTGCCATGCATACTAAATTTGCTTGCCAACTCCCCTGCTAGTTTGTGACCTTGTTCAAGGGGACAGTGTGTGAGCAAATAATGATGCCCCTGTCCCAGCTGGAATCTGAAAAGCATAGTGCCATCACTACTTGTCTAATTTGAGAGTCGCAAAGAAGCACAGGAACCAAAACTGTGGTTTGTGATTTATCTGTGAAGAACAGGCACTAATGAACTGCTCCATACACATCCACAGCCCGTGGGATTTCTTTCCTACTCTCAATAGCACAGCCTTTGTTAGTTAACACTTCATTTGTAACAATCACAGGGGTGATGGAGACTGGAGGACTGTGGTTTTCAACAACAGGATATGGGAAGCTACAAAGAAAAAACACACCCTGTTAATTTAGGCCACACAACTCTATTGATTTGCTCAATCAACCTTATAGTTTATGTTGTTATTTATTAGTTTCACTGCTGTTTACTTTTCCAAACATGTTTTCATCCAACCCTCATGGGTGGCCAACCTTCTTGGTCCCACAGAAACATTTGCAAGTCAGAAAAAAACCTGTCATGGGCACCACACACCCCTGCCCCCTCCCCAAACAAGCACTACAAGCTACACAATAGAATCCTTCTTCCAAGACTAATTTCAAGGGAATTGAACTTGTGGGCACCTTTGAGGGGGCAAGTGTGTTCATGGGTGCCATATTGGTGACCCTTGCACTACTGCAACCTTCCCCAAGGTGATGCCCTCCAGATAGGACTACAACTCCCATCATTCCTGACCTTTGGCTGTGCCAGCTATGACAATGGGAGTTGAAATCCAGTAATGTCTGGAGGGCATAGCATTTGGGAAAGCTGCTCTACAGATTAACCAATGTGAAAGGGAAACTGGTATTATCACAGAAATTTCTGCAGACCATAAAAAGATAAGAATTGTCTTGCCATATCAATGAGCTAGATGGATGGAAATTGGAAAAAGGAGGAATTCCTCACCAACTCATCGTGGAAGCAGAGATGGGTAACACACCCTTTAAAAGGCATGTATTAAGAGCCATCAAAGTTCATATCCTGAGCTGAACAACCATGAGCTTTGGCAAAATCACCATTCAAAGTTAGGCTCTTCCATAGACATGCTTAGGATAGATCTAGATTGATGCAGAGTTCTGCAGCCATTTTGAATTCTTTTGAGTGTAAAATTCTGGTAGTAACAATGCGATGAACAGGCACAAATGCCAACGACACAAAATGCTGTGGTCATCAAATCCACCCCGCTGCTAGCAATTAAAAAAATAACTGTTTTCAGCCAGAGTGGTGTCACTTTCAATGCATTTTGTTTGACAGTGCCACAGCAAAGTGCCTGCTTTCAGCAGGACATGGCAGTCAAATGAAATTTCTTATGTATAAAGGCATTTGCTTAAGTTAGCCATCAGAAAAAAAGGAGTGAGAAAGGGAAAGAGGAAGGGAGGAAGGAAGGAAGGAGTATTTCTCTAGCTTATATGTATTTAGTCAAACACACCTGCTTAATGTTTTTCAGAGAATCACTGCATTGGGTCCCCTTGCACCTGCAAACAAGCCATGTGAATTATAATCAGAGATTTGTTATGTCCTTTTTGGTAAGGACATTCCTGAACTGCATGAAGCTGCTGCTTTCATGCTTCGGATGCCCTTGCCCGAATACAAGTAAACAGGTTTTTTGTTTTAAGAACACAATCTCTGATGACTTTCCCCAGCATTCTCTTCATGCATATGCCTGTACCTCTGTTCTGAGAATAATTAGCAACGCCCACTGGCAAAAGGAGACCTGCAGCAACCTAGCTGTGATATCTTGCCAATGCCAGCTGTGCTTCAGTATTTATTTACTGAGATCACCGTATTTACACAGGATGAGCTTGCTGAGATGGCAAAGGGCTGAGCTGAGACCCAGCAGCTAGGCTTCAGCTTGATTTCGGAAAGGGGAAGCGGCAGGCATGGCTCACATTAACTCTTCTGGCAAAAGAGGACACTTTACTTTAAATAAGGCTGGTGGTATTTTTTTCCTATTGGGGTGACAGAGCCAGCTTGAATTTTTCTTCCATATTTTAAATCCCCTGAAAACTGAGAAACAAGGTTACACACTTTCTCTGACCCTCTCGCTTTCTCTATCTGTCTTCTTCTGCCACCAGTCTCTTCGCCCAACAAGTGGGATTCCAGATGTGTCCAAGACCAGGAAGTATTTATGTATTTTTGGTACCATTTGCTGGACTGAGGTCGGATTGGGTAAAAGAAAAGAGGATGCTTCAAATTACAATGCAGAAGGTAATGTTAAAATTCAGGGCAGACCCATGGCTACCTTATTTTCTAGAACTTCCATTTACAAACCAGTGGGGGAGTTGAGGAAGCTTGATGAAACTGGGCTAATCCAATTCCTTTAGGTTTATTCACACTATATACAGAACACAGCTATAAGCTGCTTCTAGCCATGTTCAAGTGCTTCTGTGAAGTAATGTGCACTTGTTGATTAGTATAGCTCATGTGTTGCACACACAGATACACAGACTGTACACTTGTTGAATGTTGCGTGCGAACAGCTGTAAGAGTGCACAGTTCAATTGCTGCTTTCCATAGGTGCACAGATTGGGGACTCATTGAATGTAACTTGTGAACACTCATTCTGTCAAGAGCTATAAGCTATAAGAGCATTACAGTGGTACCTCGGGTTACATACGCTTCAGGTTACAGACTCCGCTAACCCAGAAATGGTACCTCAGGTTAAGAACTTTGCTTCAGGATGAGAACAGAAATCAAGTGGCGGCAGCACGGCAGCAGTGGGAGGCCCCATTAGCTAAAGTGGTGCTTCAGGTTAAGAACAGTTTCAAGTTAACAGACCTCTGGAACGAATTAAGTTCTTAACCCAAGGTACCACTGTACTTGTTTGAAGGGGCAAACTGTGTTCAAGGAGCAGCAGTATTGTGTCTCTATGCTGCACTTCCCATCCCATTCTTATGATCTCAAACTAGTTTGCTTTTCATTGCACTTTGGCTGTTATCACTTTGGCCCAGAGGCAATATTTTGACTGTCCAAAATAAGAATAAGAATGTGTTTCAACCGTCTGCCTTAACTATGTTGATGCCCTCACCCCTACTATTGTGTTCAGAATGTCAGAAACACCAAGTTTCTGTTACTTTTCCTTGAAACAATGTTTAGCTTCAATGGCCTAGGTGACCACTGTCAGAAATGTAGACAAGCAGTTTTATTTCAAAGTCACATTCTGATTCTCACTACATTGGATAAGCAAGCAAGAGCAAACAAGGACTATCTTTGATGACTTTTAAGCAGGACTGATAGCTTTTAAGTAGACCCTAAAGGGATACACAGATACACCCACACCCACCCACCCACCCACACACACACCCCATTTAAACTAGAGGTCCATGGAAAGCTTTGCCACTGAGCCCTGCCCCTGGCACATGTACCCTCTCCTGCTCTTTTCTTCAAATGGATGAGAAATTGATACACACAACATTTTCTATTTCTTGCCTTTGGATGATATTCCAGATTCATATGACGTCCAGGAAGAACTATTGGCATCAAGCCACTTTTGAAACCTCTGTAACCTGGATAACCTTGCAAGAGAGAAGCAACACTTATAAGCTGCTGCGATTATAAGCCTCCCTCTGAGGCCCTACTGAAGCACAGAGGACCTGGAAGGCAGGCTATTTAGACTGCTATTTAAAAGGGGAACACAATGGCACATCTAGATTTAAAGTGGGATGACGAAAAGGTATTGAAGGCTCCCCACCACTTTCTTCACCAAAGACCTCAGTCTCCTCAATGAATGGGCTTTCCAATCACAGAATACCTAGTCCGGATTAGTACATCAACTTGAGTAAATTCTTTTTAAAAATAAATAAATAAAATTTATTTAGTTTTACAAAATCAATAACACAATTAACATTCTTGAAAATATTAGAATTAAAACAAGATTCTTCCGAATCTTGGGACTCCCCTCCTCCCCTCCATGGGTTCTTTAAATACCTTTGTCAACTGTATATTATAAATCACCCGAATTACAGTCCTCCATTGTATCCAAAGTCTTTGTAACATTGCAGGAATTATTGAACGCCTGCCAAAGAGTTCAAATGCTTACAGCAGGCATAGTCAAACTCGGCCCTCCAGATGTTTTGGACTACAACTCCCTTGATCCCTAGCTAACAGGACTAGTGGTCAGGGATGATGGGAATTGTAGTCCCAAAACATCTGGAGGGCCGAGTTTGCCTATGCCTGGCTTACAGTGTTCTTTTAGATACAATCTATATTTGTGCTGTTCTCTATTGAAGTTTTGATCTTCCTGATTTCTAATTTTCCCGGACAATCTTGCCATCTCTGCATAGTCTAGCAATTTCATCTGCCAGTCTGCCTTTGTAGGCATCTTGTCTTTCCAATTCTGGGGAAGCAGCATCCTTGCAGCTGTAGTAGTATACATGAACAGTCTCTTCCATTCCTTCAGTATATCTGCACCTACAATTCCTAAGAGAAAGGCTTCTGGTCTTTTTTAACAAAAGATACTTTAATTTTTTTAAAAAAAATCATTATATATCATTTCCCAGAATTCCTTAATCTTTTTACAATTCCACCACATATGATAAAAGGTGCCCTCTTTTTCCTTACATTTCCAACAGACATTTGAACTAGTCCTATATATTTTCGCTAACTTACTGGGAGTTAAATACCAACGGTATGTCATCTTCATATAGTTTTCTTTCAATGTATAACACACTGTAAATTTTAAATCCTCTCTCCAAAGTTTTCCCCATGTAACTTGAGTACATTCAGTTGACGTGGTATAGTGGTTAGAGTGTAGGACTGGGGCCTGGGAGACCAAGGTTTGAATTCCCACTCAGACATGAAGCTCACCAGTCACTGTCGCTTAGCCTAGCCTGCCTCACAGGTTGTTGTGGAAAGAAAATGGGGAGAAGAGAGAACCATGTATACCACCTTGAATGCCTTGGAAATGAAAATGTAAGGAAGAGATGACCTGTTCCATTTTATTCCACCATGGTACTCAATGCAGCATAAACAGTCTTTCATGTGGTCTTCAACCCAGACACTGACCAGACCTGGACATGCTTAGTTTCAAAAGGAGTGGTTGCATCAATTGTCTTCAGACCATGGCTGACTATAGTGAAATAGGTGCATCACTTCATAGCTACGGAGTAGGTAGATCAATTACGGTCCTTTGTCCCCCAAAGAATATTGGGAACCATAGTTTACCCTTCATGGAGCTAGAATTCTCCTGTGCACTTAACAAACTACAATCCCCAGGATTCTTTGAGTAAAGCCATGTTCATTGAATGTGCTTTACATGTATGGTGTGGATGTGATTCTAGATTTATTTTGCTTTTTCTTAAGCATGAAATCATGTGCATTTCTTTTTTACCACACCTTGATTAAAATTCCATAGGGCTGGCATGAGAAAACTAAGCGAGTGTCGACAGTTTACAGATGGCTTGAAATTATATGGGGTGTGTGTGTGGTGGAAATCACACATGATCAAGCAGTGAAGTTTCATAAATACCTTAGACATAAGCAACCTCAGATTTAATCTACCCTGATTTATGGGAGTTTAGCCAAGAAATCTTCACAAACACTTACTATGGTTTTCCATCAGGTATTGATTAAACAGAAGGCACATCAAATAGTTCAAAAACCGTAGACAATGATGACATAACTCGGGCAATGAGGCTTGAATTAACACTGCCTTATCGTCAATTGACTGTTTCAATTGCCTATTTCAATCTGCACAGGATGTATTCTGTTTTTCGGAGTGGGAAGCGTTACTGATTTTAATCAGCGTGGAGTGATTAGCATGCTCAAAAAAGGAACGTGAGGAACATCCAAAGCATGGATTATATGACTTCTTCTGCTATGTCAAGGATGATGGTAGTGGCTGTGAGCTTTATCGAGTGCCGGGGAGAGAAACAGATCAAGTTGACTTTCGTCATACTAACGTGCAATAACTGATGCCAGTCAGAACATAAGAACTTCGGGACTGCTGTGCTTGATGAAGATGACTACTTCAATATTCTCTTTACTAGCTGTGACCTCACAGATGCCCCTGTGATGTCAGAGTCACCTTTGAGTGGAAAGGCGGGACACCAATTGGACAAACTTACCAATCCGCAATATTTGTCTAGGCTCCATCCCCTCCTGGGGATCCCTTTAGTTTCTGAGGCTTTGCTACGCCTGTATTTATCTTAAACAGAATTGCCATTTTGTGTTCACACATCAATGAAGATTGCATGGCCTTCCCTGTAAAAAAAATTTTTAATTTTTTTAAATTAAAGTTTTCTTGGTTTACAAAGGTATGCACAATGTCTCTTTTTTCAAGTTACATTTTCCATAGGTTTGTTGAGACATTAGGGTTACATTAGGAAGAAAAGGGGGGAAGAGGTGGAGGGGGGAAGGTGAGTGGGGGTGAGGTCAGGAGGCGATGTTTCTATTTTGCTTAATGTATGTGTGGGGTTTCCCCTTCATGGATCACTGCCTTGCCGTGGCGAAGGGGCTTGAATAATTCAGAGAAGCTATGAGCTATGCCATGCAGGGCCACCCAAGATGGACAGGTCATAGTGGAGAGTTTTGACCAAACGTGATCCACCTGGAGCAGGAACCGGCAAACCACTCCAGTATCCCTGCCAAGAAAACTCCATGGACAAAGACAACAGGCATATAAAAGTTATGACGCTGGAAGATGAGCCCCTCAGGTCGGAAGGCGTCCAATATGCTACTGAGGAAGAGCAGAGGACAAGTACAAGTAGATTCAGAGCTGATGAAGCGGCTGGGCCAAAGCCGAAAGGACGCTCAGTTGCGGATATGCCTGGAAGCAAAAGGAAAGTCCAATGCTGTAAAGAAAAATATTGCATAGGAACCTGGAATGTAAGAACCATGAACCTGGGTAAGTTGGATGTGGTCAAAAATGAGATGGCAAGAATAAATATTGACATCCTGGGCATCAGTGAACTAAAATGGACGGGAATGGGAGAATTCAGTTCGGATGACCATCACATCTACTACTGTGGGCAAGAATCCCATAAAAGAAATGGAGTGGCCCTCATAGTCAACAAAAGAGTGGCAAAAGCTGTACTGGGATGCAATCTCAAAAATGATAGAATGATCTCGATACGAATCCAAGGCAGACCTTTTAACATCACAGTAATCCAAGTTTATGCACCAACCACTGGTGCTGAAGAAACTGAAATTGACCAATTCTATGAAGACTTACAACACCTTATAGAAATGACACCAAAGAAGGATGTTCTTCTCATTATAGGGGATTGGAATGCTAAAGTAGGGAGTCAAGAGATAACCCCATCATTCCGGTATAAGGCCTGATCGCCAATCCGGACATGGTCATGAGAAATGACTTGGCCATTCATAAAGCGTACCCAGTGGGCTATTGCACGGTTTAAGAGTTTCCTGGATTTTTTTTTTTTAATGGCAATACTATTCTGTGCACCGCGCCAAACAATTCTCTTCAGGAAGGAGGACCAGAACACCGTTGTTCCGGGACACAAGGCAGCAGGCTCGTCCAAATCTCTTTTTATGCTCCACGACAAGTCCGCACTTCTTCTGCTAACAAGGTCATTCTCCCCAAATTAAAGGATAAGGATGTCAGGGGGGCCAAACACAGCAACTCTCCCTCTCAGCAATGGCATAAGCTCCTCCCAAAGCATGCCTTGCCTTGAAAACCAGGAAAATCGCACTCCAGATGGCAACCCGAGATTAGGGGTGAGGCCGCAGCTTGCTGACTGTATGCGGGCCCAATGAACTATACTGTGGCCGCAGATCCAAACACTTTTTCTGAGGACAGCTGAGGATAAAGGAGAGAGAAAGACGGGTAAGTAGGGGTAATGCGGCGAAGCGGATGCTAACGAATGTAGCCTTTATAAGCATCGGATTTCCATTGGCCCATTTCTTTAATCTTATCTGCCGGTAGGCCCAAGTGCGCAGCTGTTGTGGCGGCGCCGATCCTGAATGAGTGAGCTGCGTAATGCTGAGAAGATAAACCACAGGCATCAAGAGCTTTGCGGAGTACCCTTGTGAATTGATGCCTCAACAAACGTGACCCATCCTCATGGACCAGGAGCGGGCCAGGACCGGGAGGTCTGAGGTAAAGGTACCGTCTGGTGTCTTTGACCGGGCATGGGCCCTGCTGCGCTGAAGCTGTAAGTTTAACAAGGGAACCCCTACTGGCCTGATCAGTTTTGGATTGACGTATCCGCACCGTCATGCTAGCTTCGGACAACTGCACGTCCTCCAAGAGGAGGCCGCGCGTTGAACCACTCACAATAACTTCGGCTACCACCTCAAGGTGCCAAAAAAGGCGATAGCATACGGCGAAAGTGGGCCGTGTGGCTGGCGCCGCAGCAAGTTAAGCTGCCGTCCACACCCCTTCCAAGGCACCTGGTTGGGTGCTTGCCCGTGGGCGTGGTGCGCCAGCCAGGTGAGTGAGTGAGAGGCAGGGGGCTAACGCCCCCTGCTTGAGGTGGAGATCGGCTCCCGCCCACAACCCCTCCCCTCTTTTGCAGGAGGAGAGTCTTTGTCGCGTTTGCAACCCAAAAGTTATGTTACCCGAAGGCAACATAACCTGAGGGTCCACTGTAATAAAATAAAGTTGTAAGCTGTAAGAGGTCAGCTGGATGCTTTTTTTTTAATTCATAATTTTTTCTATATTCATTTTTGAAGATAAGACTACAGTGGTACCTCGGGTTATATACGCTTCAGGTTACATACGCTTCAGGTTACAGACTTCACTAACCCAGAAATAGTACCTCGGGTTAAGAACTTTGCTTCAGGATGAGAACAGAAATCGTGCTCCGGCGGTGCGGCGGCAGCAGGAGGCCCCATTAGCTAAAGTGGTGCTTCAGGTTAAGAACAGTTTCAGGTTAAGAACGGACCTCCGGAACGAATTAAGTACGTAACCAGAGGTACCACTGTAATGGACGTTGTAAAATAAAAGATGCTTGTCAAAAGAGAGGAATTCCTACCTGACCTTCATATTCAACTGCCTCTTCTTGCAGCACTTAGGTGTGGGGTCCTTGAAAGCGGCATCAGCATCAAGGGCTTCTGCAAGATCTTTTGCTGTGAAAACCACTTTCGCTATGCACATTCCTCCATGCATGAAGTAGCAGTCGCAATGCCTGTTGTATGCCTTGCTTACAATATTCACATGGAATAGGACGTCCTACCACGCTATGCTCACTGAGTGCTCACTGGAAGGACAGATTCTGAAGCTGAGACTCCAATACTTTGGCCACCTCATGAGAAGAGAAGACTCCCTGGAAAAGACCCTGATGTTGGGAAAGATGGAGGGCACAAGGAGAAGGGGACGACAGAGGACGAGATGGTTGGATAGTGTTCTTGAAGCTACCAGCGTGAGTCTGACCAAACTGCAGGAGGCAGTGGAAGACAGGAGTGCCTGGCGTGCTCTGGTCCATGGGATCACAAAGAGTCGGACACGACTAAATGACTAAACAACAACAACCACGCTATGATTGATTACAAGAACCTGAAGTCCATCAGCTGGTCTGCTAGGCACTGTGCTTCATGGCAAAGACCTGCCACAGGGTATGAATGCAGTTTGTCAGTTCAGTGTAAGGAGTCTTTTTTTGTTTTGTTTTGTTTTGGTCTGTTCAGGTAAGCAACATAATCATAGACTTGGCTGCAGCAGTCCTTATGTCAATGTTGTTTTCCTTCAGTGTCTTCAGCAAGAATTCCATAAGCCTTTCTCCAGTTGATTCATGAAGTGCCCTAGATTCTATGAAATGTTCCTTTACACAAATCTTGCCTCAAAGAGGGCAGCCAGCTGTGCCCTAAATAGGGCAGAGGTCTACATAATGCCTGATTTACCTACCTATTTATTGAAAACATGTGTATCACAGCTTTCTGCTAAAATTCTTCTAGGTGGCTTTCCTTTATTGGGGAAAAAACCAGATTTGCAATAAATCAATATAAACAACCAGATGTTGACTACAATAAACAAAAGTAAAAACTATTAGAGCACAATAAGCATTGGGTAGCTAATGCTTGGGTAAATAGTTTTAACTTAGTACCTAGAAGCTATTAAAGCAAACATTAAGCAAACCTCACCAAGGTGGTATTCCGTATTAGCACCATGGAAAAGTCTTTCTCCCCTGTCACCATCATCTTGACCTCTGAAGATGGGGCCACTTTAGACATAATCTCAGCTTCTATGTCCTGCCACAAACTGTCAGACTGACCTAGTTAGAACAATGGAAGTGTTCAGAGATGGTTTTTTTTTTTAAATTATGCCACAACTTTTCTTCCCAGCAGTTGGAACATCTTTTGCAGTGAATACAGAATAAAATAAAATAATAAAAAGGCAAATGATGCTCTGACTGCATCTTCTATTCAAATATGGGATAACATCACCTTCTTGATGTTCTCCAGGCCAACAACTGCAAGTTACAGCAAATTTCACTGGACCACATTGTGTACTGCTCATGGTTGCTATAACCCCGCACTAAAGACATATGACGGCAAAAGGGCAGAACTGTGGATCACAGCTTCAGTGATTGTAATGTCTGACGTGCAACATTCTTAATTGGTTTAAGTGCTCTTCAGAAAGCTCAGCATGACTATACTTGTTACCAAAGTGTAGACTATTAGGTACCACCATTCCTCCCAGTTGGTGGCTTGCAGTATCCTGATCCAAACATCACACCAGTGCTGTAAGTGGTCTTTGCTTCTCACCACTCACACACCTGAAAGGTGTGCAGAAGAGGTTCTCTCAGCACCATCAGTCACCTACCTGGTGAGTCTTTGGAGTCCGTGGGCCCTTGGGTAAATCAGAGATTGATATGGATATTACTTCACTACTCTGATGCCTCAAGGTGCTGGCCAATGGGCTCTGTGTTTTCAGTTAAGACAGGAGAGACTCAGTGGTCTTGTCCTCTATCAAGAAATGATATTCTGAGGGCATTTTTTCTATCGGGAATGATGATGTCCAGTGCCATGGTCTCCTGTGGCAAAAGACACTCAGTCCACCAGTTACAGGTGGATGGGCCTCTCCCATCTTTTGCCACAGCAGTTTGGCACCTGCACATCTCCTTTCCCAAGGTAAGGTTCTATTCCTCTCCTCTGGAAAGTGGAAAAAGGGAGGTGTGGACAGCCATTGCATCTCTGGGAAATACAGTTGAATGCTTCAAAAATATTCTTAAGGGGGCTTGCACAATTTATAGACAGTGCTTGAGGGACTCACTTAATTTTTAGATAATCACCCATTCCTAGGAAAAACACCCTCCCACCCAAAAACTGTAGGTTTCAGTGTGGTAAGTACATATGTTAAGTCTTTGTCCTTATAATGGGCTGTTTTCAACAATGAATTGAACAATGAATTACCTCATGATCTCCTGCTGGCTTGTAAAATTCTTCATTATATTGGTTTTCTCTCAGTGGCTGTTCTATAGGTTTTGAACTGAAGTATTAAATCAATGAAAGCCTTGAATCAATGGTTTCCTTTGCATGCTTTAATTGATTCATGGAACAGTCAGCAAGTCTCCATGTTCAATCGCCAGTGAATATTGGCAAATCAGTTATATTGCAAGAAATTTGCCAGCATTTGAAGACCAGAGATTTAAAATGAAATATACTCTGCTAAAGTTCTTATGACTTTACTTTATTGTCCATAAAATAGTGAAGTTTTAAAAAATCACAGTGTTCCAATCTGGCTTTTTCTGTGAAGCATCATCTCCCCCCCCCCCCCCCGCCGGTCTCAGAACTGTGTCCCTGTTGCAGGATCAATGTTCCTTTAATTATTTCAGTCATAAACCTAATGTTTTCCCAATGGTCATAATGGCCCAGGAGAAATGTTTTGTCACTTGTTGGACAGATACTTTATAGTCAAGGAAATATTATGGCAATGACAGGATTCCTTGTTTTGGGCTGACTCACACAACAGTATTTCATTTGTATTTATTTTTTTAGCTCTCCCTCACCAACAGCACATTAGGAAGGAATTCTGCATTAATTTATCCTTGCATGTTATGTAATATACACTTGGATAGGGAAGATATTGGTTCATGCTTTTGTAATATCTGAGATCAACTACCATAATGCACTTCACATGTGGCTGCAAATCTGGCAGTTCCTGGCAGGGGAGGTAGTAGCTGCACAGGCTGCCTCTTAGCTTCCTGAGCAATCTTGTTCTACTTCCATTAAAACCCTGGATCCCAGTGCTAGACCTTTTGTGATGGCCATCTGAAGCACTGTTTTAGAAAGCTGTGCGTGGACATGATTTTCCACCATGGCCTTTCTACCTGTTTATCTACACCACATATCTCTATGACTATGTGTTTTGCTGAATAGGGCAAAGCTTCCCTTCAACTGCACCCCCAGGGGAGAAGGGCTGAACGAGATGGGTTCTTGTCCTGATCCAACAGGACTCTTATGTTCTTTCGGTGCCAGATGCTGCTTCAAAGTGCCTTGTTCCACTTTGCCACTGGTAGCAACTGCTGAATTGCTTTTGCGAATTCAGTTCTGCCTGGTAACAACATGTGGAGAATTGGTTGAAAGCAATGACAGAGTCCTGGCTTTTGTGCATGTTTAGGAGTAATATCTGGCCTTTGGGCTTCCCCTGACTGGAGTCTTGAGCAAAACTGCGAAGCAAATGTGAGTTAGAGGGATATGCACATCCCTGCTGGCTTCTACCAGGTTTAAAAGAGAAATATATGGTGCTCATCCTTCATTGTAAGTATGGATGGCTGAAGAGTGGTATCAGGAGGCAGTTGGTTACATACATGTGTGCTGAGGAGATTGCTAAAGTTTAAATGCAATGCATTATAGGTGGGGCTACCTTTGAAGATAATTTGGAAACTGCAGCTGGTGCAGAATTTAAAAGCCAGATTCTTGACCAGGACATATAACACTAACTAGGCCCTAACATGAAAACCAGTTCTGGCATTACTGCACTGACTACCGATAAGTTTCTCAATTAAAAAGGGCTGGTTTTGATTTACAAAGCCTTGTATGGCTAAGGACTCCAAAACTTCAAGGTCAACCTCTCACCACATGAACCAACCTGAACCCTGAGATCATCACCTGAGGTTCTTTTTTCTGTTGTGCCTGTGGCCTCTTTCAGTGGAGCAGGAACTGGAAGACCTGTCTTTTATCTGCACAATTGTGCCCTTATAAGTATAACAATTGTTATACTTGGTTTTAGTGTCTTAGTGTTTCTGTAAGTCAACGTCCATGAGGAAAGTGTGTAAGAATAATAATGACAATGGAAATATCAAACAGAAGAACAGTCTGGTCCCGTCTAATAATATCAAAAATATGTAAAATGGTGGATTTTTTACACAAAGCAGAAATAAAAACCATTTACCGTAATTTTCGCTCCAAAACACGCACTTTTTTGCTCCTAGAAAGTAAGGGAAAATGCCTGTGCGTGTTAAGGAGCGAATGCACTCGACTGGATCCATGGCTGCCGTCAGTCAAGCAAAGCAAGCTTTGCTTGCTTTACAGCCAGGAGGAGGGGGAGGAGCCGAGGAGGGAGGGAGGGAGGGAAGGAGAGCCATGGCAGCAAAGCGGGCAGCAGCCGCTTACACGCGAGGAGGGACAGACGGGAGCCATAGGGAGCCGGAAAAGCGCCGCGTAGCCAGCAACAGCTGCTGCAGCCTCAGCTAGCAACGCTCTCTAAACGGAGCAATGAGGCTGCAGAGGGACGGCAGGGCACAGGAGGGCTCTGAGCCACGAGCGCAGTGAAAACCAGTAAAAAAGTTTTTAAAAAGGCTGCTGGGGACAGGAGGGCACGGGATGAGGGAGAGAGGGAAATTACGATTCTTCCAGCGTCTCAGCTGATCCGCTGAGCAGGACTTGGGTTGCAGGGGATTCGCCATTAGCTGCGTAAAGCAGCAAAGAGGGAGAGAAGGAGCAAAGTGGGAGAGGAAAGGAGCTGCTTACACTGCTGTAAGTGGCTGCTGTCTGGTTGGCTCCTTTAAAGCAACAGTGCTCTTTCCCTCCCCCCTCCCCTCTCAGCTCGCCGAAAAGCTCCTTTTCCACACACCCCACTCGAGCTCCTTCTCCCCTTAAATCCCTCTCCTGCATCATTAGCCACATCCTTCTCCACCCACCCCACGCGTGTTCCTTCTCCCCTTAAATCCCTCTCCTGCATCATTAGCCACATCCTTCTCCACCCACCCCACGCGTGTTCCTTCTCCCCTTTAACCGCTCGCCTGCATCATTAGCCACATCCTTCTCTACACACCCCACGCGTGTTCCTTCTCCCCTTTAACCGCTTGCCTGCATCATTAGCCACATCCTTCTCTACACACCCCACGCATGCTCCTTGTCCCTTGAATGCTTTTCCTTCCCTCCCTACTTAAAACGTGGTTACAAAGCACGGATCCACATGGATCCTCAGGATTTTTGCACTGGGTCACCCCAGGTTCACCATCAGATCACATAAAATGTCCATGGCTACAGCCTGCACCAAAAAAATCACGCACCCACTGTTTCATGGGGCTGCAATGGCACAAAAATGTGGTTACAAAGCATGGATCCACATGGATCCACAGGATTTTTGCATTGGGCTACCCCAAACTCACCGTCAGATCACGTTTGTGGCCACAGCATGAACCACAAAAATCATACATCCACTGTTTTGTTTAGAATATTTTTTTCTTGCTTTCCTCCTCTAAAAACTATGTGCGTGTTATGGTCAGGTGCGTGTTATAGAGCGAAAAATACGGTAAGTAAGAAGTGAGAGAAATCTAAAGTATCCTAGATAAATCCATAAATAATAAAGACGTTGACACCTGAGGACACTTAATTATCATGCCTTTCCTTTAGCATGTATTTTGCTCCCTTTCATTTGCTATTAGTCAGCTAGCCATTTATTTCTGTCTTCTTCCATCAACACATAGGATTTTTATTGTTAATATAAATGTGAGTGATATTAGAGATAGCTCTGAGCTTAATTGCCTAATTGATTCACCATAGCTGCAATCGGGAATGCTAATTAAGCACTGGTTGAGCTTTATACTTGCGGGGGGGGGGGGTCAAATTGTTATAAAAATCTGTTTGGCTTTCATTCTAATAGGCATTAAGACTTGCATTGTGCACTTGCATTTATTACATTCTGACACATTTCCCCATCTTAATGATGTTATTAGCCTCTCTGCACAAAGTAAATGCTCTTCAAGCCTTTATAAATTATTCTTTAAGTATCTGATAATGTGCTTAAATGGGCAACACTCTATAGGAGAAATGAGAATCAATACTAGAGCCTAAGGAGATGTCTTATAACAGTACACATTTAGATGCTGAAATGGTAGATACATTTTTGTTATATCTTAGATTCTTTCCTTTGTATAGAACTTGTTTCTCTCGCTTTTCATCATGGGTAGATGTAAAATGATGGCATAATTACAATTCATAACATTGCATTAAATTATCCCAAGAAGATCTGGAGATAAAAACTAAGCTTCGACTCCAACACTTTCAAACCTTACAATGCAAGATGTAGATTTGCATAACCGGCCTTTGTTCTCCCACTCCACTGCTGCTTCTTAAACCTGTGACAATGATGGCACGTGCCACCAGCATCTGGCAGAGCCAGAGTCTCTCACTCACACCAATATGTCTCAGGAGCCTTATCCATGTCTCCAGTGCAAATGCTTCTGACAATCACAAAACAATTTGGACTGCAGGCACAGGGACAGTGAGCCTGCAGTTGTGGGGCAGGGGGAGGCATGGGAAGAAGTAATAAACACAGGGCAATAAACTTTATCGATTACAGATGTTAGAAGGCTTTGGCATAGGAACTAGATGTGTTTCCGGATTCAATCATCCCATCTTCTGGCTGATTATTTTCAGGGTCAGTCCTGAGTTAAGGATCACCCGAAGAAGAAGAAGAAGAAGAAGAGTAGTTTGGATTTGATATCCCGCTTTATCACTACCCAAAGGAGTCTCAAAGTGGCTAACATTCTCCTTTCCCTTTCTCCCCCACAACAAACACTCTGTGAGGTGAGTGGGGCTGTGACTAGCCCAAGGTCACCCAACAGCTGCATGTGGAGGAGCGGGGAATCAAACCCGGTTCACCAGATTACGAGTCTACCGCTCTTAACCACTATACCACACTGGCTCTTCACACTATGAAGTACGTCAAATCAGGGTCCTCCCTCCAGGAACACCATTTGAAAGGAGGTTCTATGGCCCATCAGTCTCTGTCTCAGCCTACAGACAGAAACACTCTCCAAACACCTTTAATGGGGTACTCCAATTCCATGAAACAAGGAGGGGCTCCAACCCAACCCCTCTACCTAGACTAATGATCCAAACCAATGCCTTATCCACCAGCAAGTTGTGACAGTTGCTATGAGGTAGGCAAAACCACCAGAGAGGCCCAATTCATCTGCAAACAAATTTCTCCCTGGCCCCCAATATGTGACCAAATAATTCCATAGTAAGATCCTAAACATGCCCTGTGCACTCATCTTCAGACAGGGCCATACCATGATGCTTAGGGTGGGAGGCCCATCACCAATTTGTTGCTAGCTGCTGTCACAGCCCACTGAAATGCGTTGGAAGCTGACCTGAGTGAAGCCAGGTGGGGGTAGGCCACATCCAGGCCACACCCACCTTGCCTGCTCATGATTGGCTCTTTCACAGGTGAATCACCTGAGCTGCCCTCACAGGATGTAACATCTGCTGGCTGTGCAGGAACTGGGAGTCTTTCCCTGGCTGCACCCGGCTGCAATCACCACTTGCCAACAGAAACTCGTAAGCAGTCCTTCATACATTTTAAAGATGTCATACAAGTATCAACAGTTTTCAGAATTCAGAATTTGACCTCAAAGTTCAACATTTGGATTTTGGAATCAAATTTCAACACTGAAGTCTGAAAATTGGCCTATTTTGGCTGGTCAGAATGAATATATGAAGTTACTATAACATGGAAATTCTAATGCAGGTTACCAGTCAGTCAAATACTGGTTGTTTAAGCATGCCAGCTGTCAGATAGGATCAAATACGGAAAGCTGCTCCATGACAGATCCTAAAAACATTGAATGCAAAATGCTGGTGTTAAATATCGGGTATCTGCCAATAATTTGCCAAATATGCAAAAGCAACTCAGAAAATAATGAGCAGAGAATGCTCACCTTGAAAATATGCAGAGCAGAATTTTTAAGGAATTCCCCCCCCCCCCCGATCAATTTGTTTAATCTCTTATATACTGCCCAGTGCCAGAAATGCAATACTGTCACACTTTCACATTGAACACTTTACTTTGGGGGCCAGGGTGGTGGTGGTTTCCAAACCTTAACACATGATACTAATGGGAGACAGACCAAGATAAACACTTTTGCAGATTGTACAGATGAGCGAATGGACATGAAACTTCTCCAACAATCCTTTTACACAGGGATTTCCAAAATGGGAGATCTCATCTTCTAGATTTACTCCTAACTTAAATCACCATCTACCCTCTGCTTCCAGACTCCCTAAATGCTTCCAGACTCAGTCCGACTCAGTGTGGGGGCATGCTAGTTTAAAAATACATAGGACCCAAGGCTTCTTCATGCTCCTGACACTCACCTCCCTGCCTCCACCCAAAAAGCCCCCCCAGAGCTGGAGTTCTTTGTTAGTTCCTAACATAGTTAATTCATACCCATTAGAAGTAAGGGGAGGGTTTTTTATGGCCAGAGTGAGCTGGCAGGACTTAGGAAATGGTGGTTACTTCCTCGCAGATCTCTCTCATACATGCATGCAAACACATCCACCCACTGACAAATCTCTGAAGTGCTCCTTCACAAACTGCTGCACCCTGAAAGATCCTTCCCATTTCTTACCTTAACGTTATATAACCCAAGTAATTCTTGCTCACATGTTCAAATGCAGTTCACTACGAAAGTAACCAATTATCAGATCAGGACTGACCTGTGGTATCATGGGTAGAACTCTCATACACTTCCCTAGGAAGCCATTATAGCAATGGGTGCAATATGCCCCAGCCATGTGGCTCTGTCATCTTACACTTCATTAACATCAATGATTCTTTGCACTTTGGGGTGCTATTTTTTACATTTAAAAACCATTAAAAGGCAGCAACTTCAAATGGTTCATAAATGAATCTCCCAGGAAATGTCGACGATGACTAAAACCTCTATGGAATTTGATTTAATGAATTAAGAGTTTGCGAAAATTATGTTTATTAAGAGGATATGTTTCTTTTACACAGATATCTATTTATGAACCTAAAATGTCATTTTGAACCCATATTAATTATTTCCAAGTATTAAAAAGCAAAGATTCTGCATTCTTTTTTTATTTAAAAAATGGATTGTACAATAGCATACAGTAATTATTTTGAAAGTATTGCTGATGTTATAAGAATTTTAAGGTCATATAAAAAATAAATGTTCATAACTGTATATATAAACCACATGTCTGAAACCCCACAGATTAGGTCCTGAACAAATTGACCTCAAATATTTCTCTGCAAGGTCAAAGTGGGAAACCTCCCCATTGTCTCTTTCCTCACAAATCCTGTCTTAAGGGCACATTAAGATATGAACAGGGTGTGAGCCTGTGACCTGTGACCTAGCTTCAGGAATTAAGTAGTTATAATAACAAAAGACAGGAGTGCCTGGCATGCTCTGGTCCATGGGGTCACGAAGAGTTGGACATGACTAAACAACAACAACATTAACAAAAGAGTGGCCAAAACCCAGATAATGCAATCAGGTAACTTGCCAGTCAGGAGATAAACAATGCACTCAGATTTCTGTTGTAGACTGCCTTTTCTGTGATGTAGGTATGATGTATCGGGGGGTCTTGGGGCTACACCCCTTCTGTGATGTATGAATGATGTTTTTGGGGGTAGTCTGGGACTCCAGGGCGGGCAATTTAAAATGTCTATATAACAGCTTGCACGCATGGCTCTGGGTCCTCCTCCTCTCTCCTGCGTGTGGGGGAGCACCCTGTTGCAACAGTTAATAAAGATCAGGCTTACTGGCTGCTTTGCTTCTCAATATTCTCTGGTTGGTCTCTGTTATTTTCTCCTACCCATGGAGAACCTACAAAAGGACTCTAGATGGTTTCTTGGGTACCCCATAAGGGAAAAGGAGCAGTTTTTTTTACTTATATCACTGAAAAGTTAATATCTATTCTTAAAAGAAAGCAAACAAACAAAAACACCTTGTTAACTCCACACTAAACACTGATCTCTAAGGCAATAAGCTTCCATTACATTAACAAGTGCTCAATAAATAATTTCCCCGGTACTACGTAAAATATTTTTTTTGTATTGCTTTAAGCAAACATGTTAAAACAGAAACTAATTACTCAAAGCCCCACCTCCATCAATATCCTGTTATGTACTGTTTCCATAGCGATGAAAATATTCCCAGCAAGGGGGAGAAAGCAGTTTGTGATGTAATCTCCTTTTCACAGAGAGACAGGCATAATATTATGTAGCATAAACAATATTTTTGTTCTGTTTGTTCTGTTTATAAAGAGTTACCAATATGTGTTTGAGAAGTCTTACACAACACATGAATGATGGTTATGAGATCAATCCAATAAAAACTTAATGCGTCCATTCACTGCCGTATATTATTGGCATATGCATTCATTGAAAACGAGCCACCCTGAACAATGCAAATATATGAATATGTTTATTTCCAGGGCTAGGAAGTTATATTTCTTTGCTGCCCTTTTGCAGTTTGATATACAGTCATGGTAGGGGATTCTTGTCAATCCTTTGATGAATTACAGGTTACCGGGAGCCTAGACCATCACTGTTCGCATTACAGCCTTTAATATGAAACCACAGCCACAGCCAAATACTGTTGGAATAATCGGTACCCGAAAGGAAGAGGATGCTCCTGGCACTGCCTCAAATTAGTATTTCACTATGATCGAAAAGGTAAAAAGGGACTCCAGCCAGCTAAGCACATCCTCAAATAGCTTTATAGCTTCCTCACTGGGCAAAACTCCACTATAACCTAATATTGAAAACTGCTCCATCGCCTGTGTGGGCCTTCAGGGAATGGTTTAATAAATCAGAGGTTTTTCATGCCTCTATATTTCTCAAAGCAATGCAGGAATCACTGCTGATGCATACACGCTTTAAAATATGAAAAATAAGAAAATGCTTATAGGGGTTGAGAGGAAAGAACCACTTTATAGCAAGCATAGCATTGGGGGCATTGTATATCATGGAGGCAATCCACACCTCTTGTGATTGAATGGTTGATTTGCCTCTGACTTCGTCAAAATGTAGTTGGTACCTGATGAAGCAAGAACTGGGGCAGGGGTTGTTCAGTACTTGGATGCTAACTTACTAGCTTTTACATATGCACTTCGTTTACTTCTATCTTATTTTTGTATCTATGTTCATGAGTAGCAGCCACTGACCTCATGCTTGTGTATAAAATGGAGCTGACATGATCTTTTCTGTGGGGTGTGTGTGGATATATCAAAGGAAGTATCAGAACACTAGGAAATACACAGGCTCGTCCTGCGGCCCCACAACAAAGAATTGGAAGGAATAATTCCTCCTCGTAATGAGATCCTTGGGACTGAAAGCTGAGCAGTGCACCAGGGCCCTGCCAGTTTGGCATTGACCCAGATGTGCAGGCCAAGCTTAAGGACCAACCCAGGGCCCCAAAGCCAAGCTGGCAATGGGTGACCCAAGAATGCCCAACACCAAGAATGCCACAGATACCCCCCCAAACACTTTCTGCTCAGACTAAAAGCTATTTAAACCAATTAGAAAACAAACCACTCTAGAATAATAATAGCAATATATAATAATTTATTATTTATTATGAGTTTCCCCAGCCACTCTGGGCGGTTCCCAATCAAGTATTAAAAACAATACAGCATTAAATATTAAGAACTTCCCCAAACAGGGCTGCCTTCAGATGTCTTTCAAAAAAAGGATAGTTGCTTATTTCCTTGACATCTGATGGGAGGGTGTTCCACAGGGAGGGCACCACTACCGAGAAGGCCCTCTGTCTGGTTCCCTGTAACCTCACTCCTCTCAATGAGGGAACCGCCAGAAGGCCCTCGGCACTGAATCTCAGAACAAATAAACAAAACAAACAAAACAAAACAAAACAAAAAAAACGCCCAGTGTTATGGAGTAGGCAAAAAAGAGGAGCCCCTGGGCCAGTTTGGGTCTCCCCCAAAATTCCTACTCAGCTCCCAGAAATGGGCAACCAGCAAAGTCCATACTGCTTAGGGTGGGTGCAAAAATTGGAGCAAAGTGAGGCACCCTGGGGAGGAGCTCCTTGATAAAGTGCAGGATTGGCTCATTAGGGCCTGTCTACCATTGCCTATTGCCCCCCTGGGCAATATCACCAACTCTTCTTTTTTACGGGAGCTCAGGATGTGGCTACGGCGCCGCCATTAAGTTGGGAGTGGCATTCCCCTGTCTCCTCTCCCCATGGACCTCCACAACCCTTCAAATCCACCCTGAAGGGTTGGGAGAACCCCCTGAATGATGCGGGGGGGGGGGGGGAGAAAGGGGAATCATTCAATTTGGTAAGGATAAATGTTTGTGCTCATGGAATGATCAGAAGAATTATCTGAATTTAGATAAGGTTTTCCATGTTTGTGAGCATTGTAAACCAAATTCCCATGAACATCTATTGAGAAAAATGGACAAAATGCTGGAAGTGACCAAGCAACTGAACTATAAATCTGGTGTGACATTCTAATATGTCCAGGTCTTGCAGTGTCAAATCACAATCTATCATAAAACTTCTAAAAGTGAATCGGATAATTTTAGGTAAAAAGAAGTTCCAAAAGAGGCTCAGTAGGTTCAGGAATACATGAAAATATTACTATTACTCAAAAACTAAAATCCCTATTTTTCCAGTTTTTACTTTTAAATATATAATTTTCTGTTAGCATTTCTCATTTGCAATACAGGCATCTGTCATCGGTAATGAATAATGTGCCGGAGTGACACTTTTTATTTAGAAAAATAATAAAATGCCTCATTTGTCTGCAGCTCGGAAGACAAGAAGTATGAATACAGTGATGCTGTCAGTGATGACAACTAGCATATTCTCCCTCCTTCGATATGGGCATAATTATATGATCCAATTCTGCCTGATGGTTTTTACTCTGCAGAAAGAGCAATAATGGTTTGAAAAGTGAAGGCCTCTTCTTTTTGTGTGTGATAGTTGCTGATTTGTATAAAATATACTTTATTTTTGTAATGTATGAAGTTACTTCCCAACATTTGCATCCTAAGTAGGCATCTATTATTCTGATGACAAATTAAATTATTAGTGTGTCTAAGCTTGGACTTTTCATGTCTTGAGGAAGATTGATTGGCAGTAGGTTCAGAACAAACAAAAGGCAGTATTTCTTTATGTGATACATAATTAGTAGGATTCATTGGCACAAGCACAAATGGCTTTCTAATAGGAATAGACAAATTCATAGAGGGCAGGACAATTGACTTTGAGTTGTTATGATTGGGAAAGGAACTTCCCAGTTCAGAACCAGTATACCTCAGATTTACAGATCCTGGAAACAAATGGCATTCCCTAGGAGGAGACGGAGCCACTCGCTGCATCATCTCATTTGGAGTTCTGGTCATCAGTGCCATGTTTTTCCTGAACCCCAAGAAGACACTCAAACTCTATGCCATCAAACTCTGAGAAGCAGTTCACAGAGTCCTTGAAGGATCATCCTGGGAAGACAGCTTCACATCTTGAAACCCCAGTGCCAAGAAGAAGCCAATGGCTGCAAAGGAAGGCATCAGCCCTTCAACTGGCCAGATGCAGCATTTTGGGCCTCTCATCAATGAATACCTAGACCAGTCTGTAACGATCTGCCATTTGCTTCAAGTCACTGCCAAGACAACTATGTTCTGCCTCGGGTACAGATTTGCTAACTGTGCTGAAGGGGGAGATAATTCAGTACCTTTGACTCTTCCCTACCAAACAGTGGGACAGCAAGATTTTGCAAAGAGCTCCACACACAGAGTCCCAGCTGCTTCAAGTAAGCTTCAGTTTGATACAGCAACGTGCTACTTTTTTCTGTATAACAAAATATGTTATTTTATTTTGCTCTGGTATATGTTATTTTGAGAAGAAGGGAAACCAAAGCAAATGGCTTTGAGATTTTGGCATCTTCAAATCATTTGATACAGGCACTCAGCAGAACTGTAGTCTCTCACAAATTGCCATTTGTTAATGAACATATGGACTCCTTAGCTCCTTGCTATGCTATTGTTAGGTTGTTTCAATATATAAAAATGCTGCATAGCACACATTCAACAGACTTTGAATGAATGGCTTTTACAGGTTGGTGAGGCACTGTTTGACCCTCCTGGTCCCGGTATCTTATATTTTATGCCCTGCGTTCTGCTAAGTAGGTATTCAGAGGTGATGAGTGACAGCACCCAACCTGGAATGTACTCAGCAATTTCTAGCGGTGTCATCTTGACTTGATATTTATTTAGCATGGCCATGTGTCTTAGAGGACAGTTTTCTATTTGAAGTGCTGTCAGGGGCAGTGGAAGAGCATATACCTGCACTGCTCAGGGCGGGCACATTCCCGAGGGGTGTGGAGGGTGCCCTCCCAGGCACGGGGTAGCCGCGTGCACACCCACAGATCCCGCTTCCTTCCTCTCCTCTTCCCGCTCACCTGCTTCCTTCCCATCCTCTCCCCTGCCTGCCTGCCTCCTCCAGCCGGGAGCACGGGGCAACAGCACACCACACACCCATGACTCCCTTGCCTACCACCAGCCGTCAGGGGAAAGGGGAAGCTGCTGCGCCATGCTCCTGGCTGGAGGAGGCAGGCAGGCAGGGGAGAGGACGGGAAGGAGGCAGGTGAGTGGGAAGGGGAGAGGAAGGAACCGGCAAAGCGGTGCAGCAGCTCCCCCCTTCCCCTGGCTTGAGGTAGGCATGGGAGTCCGAGTCGCGGGCGGGTGGAACACCAAATGTCACCCACACTCAGGGATGACACCTGGAGCGGTGCGCCCCCGCCACACCCACCTTCCTCCACCAGTGGTCAGGGGAGCACCCTCTTCCGAGGCATCCTCTATTTGAGGGGTTGTTCAGTCCCAGGCTGGTTTAGAGCATAAACAAACCATAAGAAGGGAAAGCAGGGGCCTTGAAGCAGGGTTGCCATACATCTGGAATTTCCCAGATATACAGTGGTACCTCGGGTTACAGACACTTCAGGTTACAGACGCTTCAGGTTACAGACTCTGCTAACCCAGAAATAGTACCTCAGGTTAAGAACTTTGCTGCAGGATGAGAACAGAAATCGCGCGGCGGCAGCAGGAGGCCCCATTAGCTAAAGTGGTACCTTAGGTTAAGAACAGTTTCAGGTTAAGAAAAGATCTCCAGAATGAATTAAGTTCTTAATCTGAGGTACCACTGTATACAGAATACTGCATTTGGGCAGCAGTGTCTGGGTAAGAATTGGTCACATGTTTGGGAACCTCCAGAGGTATGGCAGCCCATGTCGGCAGTGCCGAATTTCCATAAAAATAGATCAAAAATGGCAATTTTGCAAAAAACAAACGAACATCTGGACAGTAGATGATCAGGCCCATATGTCACCTGGTCACAGTCTACCACAGTGGTAAGATTTATTGGATTTCTGCTTAAATTACAGTAATTTTTCTCTTTCTGCATCTATACAGACATATGGAATAGCATATGCAAACAGCATGCGTGTCTGTGTCCTCTTTTGCCTTCTTTGTGGTTGATGAATTTTCTCTTTCTGTTTTGGGGAGGAGATGCATAAGTGGGTGCTCAGTGTCTGTGAATGAGAAGAGCAGACTTCCAGTTCTGAAATGGGGCTCCCATCTGCAGCCACCTATCCACTCCCAAAAGCTGGTCCAGAGGATTGGGGGTCCTCTAGAGCAGATGTGGGAGGCAAGGGAAAGCTCCACTGCATGAGCTACACTCCACTTGTGCAATTTGTCCGTTCCCTTTGTGGCAAGTTGCTACCCCAAAGTTTCCTAGGTCACACAGCAGAGGAGTACAGTGGTACCTCTGGTTAAGTACTTAATTCATTCCGGAGGTCCGTTCTTAACCTGAAACTGTTCTTAACCTGAAGCTCCACTTTAGCTAATGGGGCTTCCTGCTGCCGCCGCACCGCCGGAGCACGATTTCTGTTCTCATCCTGAAGCAAAATTCTTAACCCGAGGTGCTATTTCTGGGTTAGCGGAGTCTGTAACCTGAAGCGAATGTAACCTGAAGTGTATGTAACCCGAGGTACCACTGTATTTACATGAGCAGGCTGGATCATATGGGTTATGACCCACATTTGTGTCAACAGGAACAAGGAAGGAATCGGGGATTCTTACAGCATATTCCTATGCAGGTCTACTCAGAAGTAAGTTCAATGAGGCTTCCTCCCACGTAAATTTGTTTTTTTTTAATTAAATTTTTTAACGAATTTTCCTTTTACAAATTAAATAAACATATCCATATTTCCATTTCACAGATTACAACTTTTTGACTTCCACCGGTTCCTCCCACCATCCTCATATTCATATGTTTGTTACGCATTTTCTTTATATTATATTGCCAGTTAATAAATCCTCTCTTCTTATTTCTATTACAATACCCTTTATCATCACAAAGCCTCTTTAAACCCAACTAGCGTTGTCTGTTCATCACAGATGTTTTCCAGATAAATCGTGAACTTTTTCCAGTCCTCAGTGAACTTGTGGTCTTTCTTATATCTGATTTTCCCAGTCATTTTATCTAACTCTGCAAAATCCATAAGTTTCATTCTCCACTCTTCCACTGTCGGTAGTTCCTCTTGTTTCCATTTTTGGGCCATTAAAATTCTTGCCGCAGTCACTGCATATTGGAAAAGTTTAAAGTCACTTCTGTTAATTTCTCTTCCTGTAATTCCTAACAGAAAAGCTTCTGGTTTCTTTACAAATGTGTATTTGAGCATCTTTTTCAGCTCATTATAAATCATTTCCCAAAAGCCCTTCACCTTCTTACATTCCCACCACATATGAAAGAGAGACCCCTCCTTTTCTTTGCATTTCCAACACTTATTACATGTCTTAAACATTTTTGCAAGCTTAACCGGGGTAATATACCATCTATATACCATTTTCATTATGTTTTCCTTTATCGTCATACATGCAGTAAATTTCATATTATCGTTCCATACTTTTCCCCAGTCTGCTAATTGTATATTATAACCAAAATCTCTTGCCCAATGTATCATGACTGATTTAATCTCTTCATCCTTTGTAAACCATTCCAATAACATTTTATACATTTTTGACAATATTTTATAATCATTATTTATTATCTCTATTTGAAATCTGGACTCTCTTTCAATGTATCCCCTTTCTTTCGAATCTTTTTTAAACAATTCATTTATTTGAAGATAATGCAACCAGTCATATACATGATCTTTGACTTGTTCGTATGGCTTCATTTTCCATTTCCCTTCTTCCTTAATAACTATGTCTCCATATGTGATCCATTGCCGTCTCATATTTATTTTCTTTACGCTCATCATCTCCAATGGAGACAACCAATGTGGTACTTTGGGTTCCAGAATGTTTTGATACCTCTCCCATATTTCTATTAAAGAACCCCTAAAAATATGATTTTCAAAACTTTTGTGGGCTTTCTTCTTTCCCAACCATAAATAGGCGTGCCAACCGAATCTATTGTCATGACCTTCAAGGTCTAACAACTTGTTATTTTTTAATACTATCCACTCCTTTAACCAACAGAGACAAGATGCTTCATAGTATAGTTTCAGATCTGGCAGGGCAAAGCCACCTCTTTCTTTCGCATCAGTCAACAACTTAAATTGTATTCTTGGCTTTTTGCCCTGCCATATATATCTTGATATCACTTTTTGCCATTCTCTGAAGATCTTTGTCCCCTTGATTATTGGAATCATTTGAAATAAAAATACCATCTTAGGAAGCACACTCATTTTGATCGTCGAGATTCTGCCCCAAAAGGATAATTTCATCCTACTCCAAACATCGAGGTCTTTCTTAATACCATTCCAGATTGTTACATAATTATTTTGATATAAATCAATATTCTTTGGGGTTAACCATATTCCCAAGTATTTTACCTTCTTTGCCACCTCCATCTCTGTTTCTGTTTGCATTTCTTCCATTAAGGTCTGATCTACATTCTTACCCATTAGCTTGGTTTTTCTTTTATTCACGTAAATTTGTACAGGTTGTGACCTCAAGGGAGAGTTGTTGGCCTGCATTCTTCTGTGCTATAGCACCTCTGCAAATGTCCAGGGGATAGTATTACAGCTACCAACTCAGCAGTTATCTGGTGACATAATGGGCCAATAGTTTTTTGCCTCATCCTACAAAGCCTGTTTGGCCCAGCCACGTTTTGCATCTGAACTACTGATTGTTCAGACTGAGGCTAAGCTGCCCTCTTTCCCTGCTTGCCTCCAGACCACCAGTCCTGACCATGTATCTTAGGACTTACTATTCTGGGTGACCATAAAGTCAAAATTTGGCAGGAAAGCTTACCAGTCTAGTATTACTGGAATAACAATAATAAAATTGTTTGAGGGATAAGTAACTTCAAAATGAAATTGGGAAAGTGGCCCACCTAGCTCTTGTAATTTCTTTGGGGGAAAGCTCTTCCAGTTCCATTCACCCCCAAAGAGCAGTGCTACTTATTAGTATTTATTAATATTTATATTATAGCAGACCACAGCCACAAGAAAGATCACATTGCAACACCTATTCAAGGACCAGATTCTTATCAATGGGAAGATGATTAACTTATTTCTTCTAATAAGATTCAAGAGCAATAGGAGGTCTAACAGAATGTTTTTTCCCCCCAGATTTACTCTCTTGGATTCTGTCCAACTGCTTGCCCTCCCTCAATAACTCACATTCAAAGGAATGCAAGAATTTCTTCTTTTTTTTTTTCCTTGGTACTGTGGTGCAGTAAAATGTTCTTGCTGACACAGTAGATTTTTCTGCAGGGTCAGTATGTTAACATTACAATAATCGTTGCTGCTTCACATTATCTTCTCTTTCATTTGCCCCTTAAAACACCCCTATCTGTTTTTAAAGAAACAAGGGGCAGGATGATGTAAGCATTCTTAACGTGTTGTTTACAAAGAATGCAATTATGAACATTAAATTGAAATCAGGATCCCTCTTTCAGCATAGTGGCTTTCAATGCAGAGCTTCTTTGTGGTATAATACATAGACTAGTTTTCATGTCCTTGCATTTCAATTAACAACCTTCTAGTATATATTTACTTCTCAGAAATCCCCTAAACCATGGATATCCAGTGGAGCAGTTCAACCATTTTAGATTCTCATCTAAATGGATAACTTGGGAGTAGGGGAAGGAGGGGGCTCTTTTGATGGCAATGTGCATTACTTCACTCACTTAGTTCACTTAATAAACTCGAAATGTGGTGAGCCAGTCCTGCTGTGCTTGAGAGTCACCCTTCTGATTCTCTGGAACCCTGGAACTTGCCCCCAAATTTATGGTGATATACCTTATTTAGCGGGATGCGGGTGGCGCTGTGGGTAAAACCTCAGTGCCTAGGACTTGCCGATCGCATGGTCGGCGGTTCGAATCCCCGCGGCGGGGTGAGCTCCCGTCCTTCGGTCCCAGCTCCTGCCCACCTAGCAGTTCGAAAGCACCCCTAAGTGCAAGTAGATAAATAGGTACCGCTTTATAGCGGGAAGGTAAACGGTGTTTCCGTGCACTGCGCTGGTGCTGGCTCGCCAGCTGCAGCTCCGTCACGCTGGCCACATGACCCGGAAGTGTCTCCGGACAGTGCTGGCTCCCGGCCTCTTAAGTGAGATGAGCGCACAACCCCAGAGTCGGACACGACTGGCCCGTACGGGCAGGGGTACCTTTACCTTTACTTACCTTATTTAGCAGGTAGAGTGGTACCTTGTTTCTCAAACTTAATCCATTCTGGAAGTCCATTCCAAAATCAAAGTGTTCCAAAACCAAGACGCGCGTTCCCATAGAAAGTAATGCAAAATGGATTAATCCGTTCCAGACTTTTAAAAACAACCCCTAAAACAGCAATTTAACATGAATTACACTATCCAACAAGACCATTGATTCATAAAATGAAACCAATAATGTACTGCAGACACACCATCAATCAGTAGCTGAACTGGGCTCCACACAGTCTCAAATACAACAAAAAAGAGCTGCAAAAACAAAAACGCAAAATAAATAGCAAAAACAGACAGACCTCAGTGTAACACTCAAAACGGAAGTGTTGCACTCAAATCGGAAGCGTAACACTCAAAACGGAGCACGTTCGGCTTCTGAAAAGAGTTTGCAAACCAGAACACTTACTTCTAGGTTTGCAGTGTTTAGGTTCCAAGTTGTTTGAGAACCAAGGTACCACTGTATATGGGGGGTAGGAAGAGACTAGGAAAAACAAAGAAGCTGCCTATTGGTCCATCATGATCAGTAATGGCAGCAGCTCTACAGGCTTTCAGACAGGGCCCCATCCCAGCACTGCTTGGAGATGGCAGGGATCGGACCTGGGACTTCCTTAATGGAAATAATGTTCTCTGTCAGGGAGCTACAGCCCTTCCTAAGAGGTAGCTCTCCCACTCTTGTTCCCTTTGTGGCATAACTTTGTCAAATGACAGAAGTAGCAGAAGCGGTATCAGAAATAAATGTGTGCAGTGGGTTCTGCATATTTCAGAAAGGGTGGCAAAAATGATGACTAGCTGAAGCCCCATCGATTTCAGTGGGTCTACTCCATGTGTGACTAGGTGTGGATCCACTCCTATCTAAATAAATGACTCGGCTTTAGATGCATTGTAATTAGGATTGCTAACTGACCAGAAAACAAAAACATATTAGTCTGCTTCTGTACCATTGATCATCTAGCTTTTCATGACATGGATATAAGCCTGATTGTCTGTTGACATCTGAAAATCAAGCTGCTATTAGAGACACAAAACCAGCAGCCAGTAGAAAAGTTGGCGCTCCTGGCTGTTATGACTTACCTCTTATACAATACAGAAAGCTGTGTCAGTTATTGTGTTGTTTTCGTTTGAGGAATGAAATCCGGGCTGCACCAGATATTCACCCGTTTGGATAGTCAGGCCCCCCTGCTCTTTTAAGTGCTTGCTGCTGTTCACTGGAACTGCCCCACACTCTCTGCTGCTGTTTCACTACATGTTCTGCAAATTATTGTATTCTGATCTTCCTGTTTTTTTAATCTGATGGAGGAATCCCTGGGCTACATTGCCAATTAGCTGTGGCTATGAGACAATATCACAGATACAGCAGAATGGGGGAAATGCTTCCATGAGTCATGGAGTGATCTCAGCCAGTCAGATAATTGTTTGTTCTTGCTCTGTGTAGGCAGACTTTGGCATCCTTTCCATGCAATCTCCCCGCCTCCTGGGAAAAAAAGTGAAAGGAGAGGTGATTTTCAATGCTGCCAAAGCTATTTGAGTATATCAGTCATCTTTCAGCCCAAAGGTTTCACACTGATTTTAGAATTTAATGCTAGAATAGGAGTATTACGGAAGGGTATCTAGAAAAGCAATAGTCCTGATAGCCATATACAACCCAAAACAAGATGATGCCCTTCCTATTCTATTACTAGAACCTAATCGGACTGTTAGTAGACACTCTGCCCTGAACATTGGTGATAGGATAGCATCCTCCACTGCACCCAAAGGCAATAGGCTGAATTAAGCAATGCAGAGCTTAGCAATACATCACTTTCTGTCCCACCTTATATTTGTCACATACAGCACTGTTTCCTTTCAGTTGCAGTTCATGTTCTGCCAAAAATTCCTTTATTTGTCTTGCTGTCTGCTGTGGTGAAAGTACATAACTTATGTAACTTAAATAACCAATTATTCCACCCTATTCATTGCAAGCCAAAAGAAATGCAAAGCAAATGGTGTGTGTAATCAATTACACTTAATTTGCGGGCTGTAAGCAACGGCAATGGTGAACATCAGTTGTATTAGCTGGATTGATTTCCATTCCAAACATGGGACAAGTAAGCAAACAGGAAATTTCCACTCCCATTTCTATTTTTGAAACATTTCTGTGACATCCCTCTGCCTGAAGCAGTGATCTCGTTTTGCCTAAGGCCTTGGATATAGCTAACCTGGTTTTGCAGAACTGAGGCACAATGCAATGAAATATGAAGTACCTTTTGTCCTTCATTCCTCATCAGCAGCTTGTGGTCAGAGTGGAGCTTGGTGAGCCAACATCTTCTCTGGCAAACCCCTGCGACTTCCACTTCTGGCACACCCCTCTTTCACCTCTAGATCGTAGGGTAAGCCAACATTCCTGAAGGGTCCTGATTTGGTCAGGAGGATGCCACTGATCCCTACTTTATTACTGATGCTTACTTTGAGAGCCTATTATCTCCAAAGTGTCACTATCCCTGCTGCATTGTTAGGATCGGGTTTAGATTGGCAGCTGATGAGGGAGGTGGAACAGGAGACAGCAGCGACTGAATAGGAGCCTGAACAGGAGGGTCCAGTCTTGTCACCTACAACCAGGAGCTGCCTTCAGAGATTGGGGCAGACCCTCTGACCCTGCCAGTGTGTTTTCAATCCCAGCATGCCCATGAGGTGAGTATGTCTCATGAGTGAGAGTGCCATGCCTTATTTTTAAAAGCTTGGCAGGTGAAGTGTAGAACTTGTTGGGATATCTTCATCATTTCTGTCCAGTTCTGGGCTTCATGCCCTGCTCTTAGTTTCTGTACCATGACTCCTGGGCCCTGTGTCTGCTGCTGAGCCTGAATCCCTGTGTCTCCTGCTAGTTGCCTGAATAAAGCTATTTTTCTTGCTCACAAGTAAGAACCTCTGCTTTCTCATTCTTGGAGAGGGAGCCAGGACATGAAGGATATTCATATACACATGCTGCCCCTGCAAGATTGAATAAAGGGTTAAGCAGATTCTGACACATAGCTTAGGAATCTCTTGAGAAAGTTAATATCAGATTTGATTAATATTGTGAAATGATAGCCTACTCATTGTTGCTGCGAAAGAAGTCACATGGCAAGCCCATGAGGCTGTCATTTCAGCCCCAACCTGGTTGCTCTGAGATGAGGTTATCAATCTGTTATAAATCCAGGGCCATCAGTCATTCTGCATGGTGCCATTGCATTGCGACTGACTTGATTACAAAGAAGATGAGGATGTTTCTTTGACTGGTGACAATGAGCGCTATTACCATAAGAGAAAGGTGATTTCATTTCATCCTGCAATCAGAGTATGGGATGCTCTCTAATCCATTGTATTTCAGTGGAGAAATGTGAAACTTTAATTGACTCCCATTTGCAGCTCCATTCTCACTTGAAGTGTCATTTGACAGTAGATAATTCAAGCTATAAGACCACTTGCAGTCAGCTGTGCTTGCCAAACATTTTATACATCCTCAAGCAGGTGCCAGGAGGAGGTTGTGGTCTATTGTGCACTGAGCTCAGTGAGGCAGGATGTCATTTGGTGAATGAACTTGGATGGTGGAAATAATATCCATGAACTACTATAGAGACACTTCACCTGAAGGATATAGGGGTTTTATTGTATGTGTTTTGTTTTTCTTGAGAAATTAGAACTATACCTCAGTTTTACAGCACAGCCCTAGTACAAACCTGCTAAGGATCCACAGGTCCACCATCCAGGGCAACTAGACTGGCAGGAACAAGAGACAGGGGCCCAGATTCAGCAAACTCAGAACACTAGCAGAAGCCAATGGAAGGACTCCTGCTAGTGTAACAAGGCTTCTCCCCTCTCCCCCATTGTGTCCCTTTCTCCTTCTCCAGATCCACCCTGAAGAGTCAGGAGAAGGATGATTGCTTTGTCTGCAAGCAGAAACACTTGCACTGATGGACTGATTGGAAGAGCATGATGTTTAATTCCTCCCAAGCTCTTGCCATGTCACTACAGGACTCCTCCCCATGGGATGTTCAGTTGATCTCTTGACTCACTTTCAATTAGGCCTTTTTTATTTCAGCATGCTTTAAATTACTGATGTCAGTCCAAAGATTGGAAAATTGGTATTGCACTTTGTTATCATTGCTGTTCTGGATAAAGATTTGTTTATGCTTTTATCTTATTTAATGTTTTATTTAAAATGTGGTTTATATTTTAAAGTGTTTTTTACAGATTCTTTGTTTACATTACAGTGGTACCTCAGGTTAAGTACTTAATTCGTTCCAGAGGTCTGTACTTAACTTGAAACTGTTCTTAACCTGAAGCACCACTTTAGCTAATGGGGCCTCCTGCTGCCGCCGCGCCGCTGGAGCACGATTTCTGTTCTCATCCTGAAGCAAAGTTCTTAACCTGAAGCACTATTTCTGGGTTAGTGGTGTCTGTAACCTGAAGCGTATGTAACTTGAAGCGTATGTAATCTGAGGTACCACTGTATATTAGTCTGGTTATGTAGTAAGCTGATTTGCCATTAAATAATATTTTTATTAAAGTTTTTCATAATACAGTAAGATAACAGCTGCAAAAAATACAAATAAAGTAAGTAGCATATGAAGTCCTCTCTCAAAGGTAATTCTTAGCCTTTACCACCCACAGAACGTAGTAGCCCCTCTCAGCTCTCACCTGGCACCTCTCCTTTCTCCTCCCAGTGTAGTAAGCTGATTTGCATTGGAAAAGCAGGATATACCGGTAAATGCAACAACATCAACAAGCATTCACATACCAGTTCCTGCCTTCATCTGTACGTCCTATTGGCACTGCCTGAAACAAATTGCTCTATCCTGATCTGGTTCTACAGATTGTTCACAACTCTTAGGGCACAAAAATCAACTAATTGTAAATTCCTGCTGCTGAATTTCCAGCAACAGTTTTATACATAATTATCCATGAGGATGTCCAATTGAATATAATGGGTCTCACTCCTGAGTAAAGTGAACAGGATTGGATTGCACATAATAAAAATAATCTGCTTCTGCTTCAGATTTGTTGTACAATACTGTAGTCAAATCCACTCCCGTGTCTATTAAAAGCTATCTTTATAAAGGCTTTCACAAAGGAAAGTGGCAAATTTCACATTCCATTTTATCTCCTCATGTGGAAGCTCAGTTGCATGAAATGTCATTGTGCTTTCCCTCTGTGATAACACCATATCAAGAAATTTGCCATTTAAGGATAGATATTAAAGGAGTATATGGTTCGCTTATCATAGACAATTTGATAATCAGGGAATGGTTTCCAATGGGAGGTCGATGAAGACTAGCATCAAATTGGATTCATCATCAAGAATAGAGGAAGTAAAACTAACAATTCCTACATTAGGCTTAAAGGGACACCTTCCAGCAACTATTAACATGTATATCCATTTCCCAATTGTACAGTACTAAAGTTTTGCCCAATGACTAAAGTTTTTGCCCAATGACAAACCTAGACAGCATCTTAAAAAGTAGAGACATCACCTTGCCAACAAAGGTCCGTATAGTAAAAGCTATGGTTTTCCCAGTAGTGATGTATGGAAGTGAAAGCTGGACCATAAAGAAGGCTGATCGCCGAAGAATTGATGGTTTTGAATTATGGTGCTGGAGGAGACTCTTGAGAGTCCCGTGGACTGCAAGAAGGTCAGACCTCTCCATTCTGAAGGAAATCAGTCCTGAGTGCTCACTGGAAGGACAGATCCTGAAGCTGAGGCTCCAATACTTTTGCCACCTCATGAGAAGAGAAGAATCCCTGGAAAAGACCCTGATGTTGGGCAAGATGGAGGGCACAAGGAGAAGGGGATGACAGAGGACGAGATGGCTGGATATTGTTTGCGAAGCTACCAGCATGAATTTGACCAGGCTGCAGGAGGCAGTGGAGGACAGGAGTGCCTGGCATGCTCTGGTCCATGGGGTCACGAAGAGTCGGACACGACTAAACGACTAAACAACAAAGTTTTGCCCCATGAATGATCCAAGTGAATACAATAAGAAGATACTTCTGAAGAGACTAACCATGGGTTGCATGTTCATGGCGACAGTGGATATGGTTAAGGCACATGCACACACAAACACATATAGCAGTTGTATACACAAATGCATGGAACACACAAATACAGAGCAGAATGGAAGATATTGAGACAGGCAGATAGACACACACATTTGCACATTGACACAGGCTGGTAGATACACAAAGACACACTCACCAAAGTTGGGTTCCTCTCTGGCATTTTTACTCCCTATAATATGCCCATGATTTCCCCCGCCCCTTGCAAATGCTCAATAACTTCTATCACTTATCTATTTTGGTATGACTTTCTTGTGGTACTTTTGACCCTGATGCCAGTTTCGTATCGTTCATCAATTGTTCTATCAACGGAGGGTTAAATACTTTTAGAGGGGGAATCTTTAAAACAGTTAGATGACTTTCATTTCACCCTTTGTGAAATATTGGCAAATATCTGAAGTGAACTTTATCCCGCTGGTTCACTGCATGCTCATTGTTCCCATGTGGATGAGTTTCAAAGAAACTCCTACACTTAACATAAGGCAAAAGTACACACTTTTTAAATGTTCTAAAAATAAAGAAAAATGCTCATGATTTTCTGAACAGTGAGAGATTTGCACCAGATCTGCAATTTCAGCTACTGCAGGTCTCCTTTCCAGTTTGTACCACTTGTAACCTTTTTACATTTTTTGAAACAGATTTGCTCACAGAATAAATAGAAGTTATCCAGCTGTTTAGATGAATGCATTATTTCCTTTCAAAACAAAAAAGGGAAACAAATCTAAAAGCACATGTAAAATATTCCTTTGAATTTTATTCTAAATCCAATTAAGCAGCTAAAAAATAAAATGGTTGTTAAATCCCTCATTGGCTTCGCTTCGCTTTATTCTGGCCTTCAAAAGCTAACCCAACAGAAAGATTTTACAACGTTCCAAAAATATCTGAACAATCCAGCATTGGAAAATCTCCAAAGGATAGAAAGTTGTATGGTTGTTACAGGTCAGCTGTGTTGTAAATAAAAAATATATGCCCTTTTCCCTTATGGGGTATCCAAGAGCCCATATAGAGTCCTTACATAGGTTCCCTATTGGTAGGAGAAAATAACAGAGGCCAACCAGAGAATATTGAGAAGCAAAGCAGCTAGTAAGCTTGATCTTTATTGATCTGTTGCAACAGGGTACTCCCTCACACGCAGGAGAGGAGGAGGACCCAGAAAGATGGTGTGCAAGTCCTTATAAAGACTTTTGAAATTCCCCCTGTAGATCAAGACCACCCCCAGAAACATTATGCATACATCACAGAAGGTGTGTAACCTAAGACCACCCCTCAGATACATCCCACCTACATCACAGAAATTTAAATGTTGTTCACAGAAATGTAAATGTTGTTTTTCTCCTGTCACAGTTTATCTCCTGTCTGGCAAGTTACTTGATTGGATTTCCCGGGGAGCCTGGCCATTCTTTTGTAGTGGTAAAATACAAAATACTTATTTCCTGGGCCAGGTCACAGGCTCATACCTTATTCAAACAGACATATCCTTGAGACAGGATTTGTGAGGAAAGAGACAATGAGGAGGCTTTTCCAGTTTAACCTTGCAGAGAAAACATTTGGTCAGTTTAGGAATCAAAATGGTTCCAGGTTGGTCTTCCTGTGTTGATCTATGTATGTGCAGTTATGAACATTACTATATATCTAAGACCATAAAATTCCTATCACATTATCCCCCTTTGGGGCTAGAATTTTTCTTAAAAATTTTTGCCCCACAAATAATAACATCGTATGTTGTAAATGGATGTCTTTGTATAAATATATCATATAAAAATAACACATGTTGCGTTTTGCTACTAAATTACTTATGGCATTCTAACACTTTGGGAGAGACTATTTACTCAATAGTGTTCTATGCTTTACACCTAGCAGGAAGGTCCACTAATGACTGAAAAATGCAGTTGGTGTTTTGTCCTTCGCCATTTTTGTGTGTTTCTCAGGTGTCAAGCTAGCTCTTCTGTGGTCTCACACTGACATAGTGCTACAGCAACACATCCTGTCTGTTGAATCCCCTCGGGGCTTTCATTTAACCATGTCGCCTGGCATTCACCATAGCTGGCACAGGTTTGGACATCTCATGAGGGAGATGCCTTGGCCTTGGCCTTTCTATGGGATTTTATTATAGGCTGTGGTCTTGCACTCATGGGAAGTTGCTCACTTGCACTTAAAGGACCAAAAAGCTAATTGCAGCCTGGATACACTTGCCCAATTCAAACTGAGTCCAATTTGAATTTTTCTTGCCCCATGGTTCTCAACTTTTCAAACCAATCTGTTAAAACAAAACCATTCTTAACAAGGGCAGTTGTCCAAATAAGTCAATTTAAGTCTATAAGGGATCATTCCTGCTAAACCAAAGCATATCCACCTTCATGTTTCTTAGAAGCTTCTCCTTGGTAAAGCAAGTTTTGGCACATTTTTTTAAAATGGGTAGGGAAGGTTGGCATAGTGCCAGGTGGAACAATGAAATGTGGTTATAAATTGATCTAAACATTGGACTACACAATAGTGTGAGCTATTAGAAAGTATAAAATGTATGAGAATCCTCCACTGGGGTGTAAGGAATAAGACATTAAACATAAAAACAATTACACACAAAAATAGCCTCCCCCCCTTTGTGGAAATCACACTGTCAGACACATTTCAACATTCCTACATAATAACACATAATACAAAACAAACTAATTAAATATCAGTTGCATATCTTGACACAATTGTGATCTTTTAAGCATGTATCTTTTGAATCCTGGAGCACAGAGGCTTGAGTTTCAAAAGTGAGAAAATGTCCTTGCAATTCAACTCCTCCCCCCTTTGTCAGCCCCACTTCCCCTTTGAAAGAAATTGCTGTGGCCACTTTGAGAACTTTGGCGTCTGTTGTTGCTGCTGCAGGTAATAGTCTTGTGGTGGCGAAGCTTTTCATTGGATCTGTAGTAGCACATCTGTAGAAGTGATATCCTGTAAGGGGCAGGGTTTTGGAGACTTAAAAGACAAGAGTTAGAAAAGAAGGGGCAAAAGCCCCCTCCCCAAGAAAATCTCCTTGAGTTATTAGCTGCAAATAATAAAATCTTAGCATGTTAAGCATTTTACTCATTTTAATATTATTATCACATTTCCATATAATTACTGTTATTATCTGCTAAGTTTGTTTGCTTTCCTTCATTTAGTTTTTTTTGTTTCCCCCCCATATTATTACATAAAAAATTACTCCACGTGTATAGAAAGAGAACTGTAAAAAATACAACAAAGGTTAAAAAATAAAAAAGAAAGCAAAAAATTAGATTACCAGTCAGATGAAAACATACTTGACACAAAGACATCAAATTTAGAAAAGAATTATTATTAAATAATAATAAGATATTATCAAAACCACACAGATTACCACTGGACTGAAAAAAATGGGAAAACAATGGAAAAAAGGTTCAAATTCTGCATGTGCTATCTGATAAGTAGAACTTGATGAAAATGACTTTCAACATGTGATGGACATGTCCCCAAAGTAAAACACACACACACGCACGCACGCACGCACGCACACACACACACACACAATGACCTATGAGGAACCAAAAATAAATAAATGCTAAGACACACAATTTGTTTTTTTGTTTTTAACCTGAAGTCACCTGAAGTAACTTGTTTTGGCATTCTAACAACCCAATGAAAAACTGATTAATAAATGAAAAACAGATTATTTGTAACCTAAAAAAGTGTCAGAGATAGAGGAAAATCAACTAATATAGCAGGGATTCAGACTTGTTTTGCTGAACAGAAAGAAAGTGACTGTTTGGCTTTAAGGGAAGAAAGACAAAAGAAATACAAATGCAATTACTTTTTATAGAGTATTTAAATCACTGTTTGCATCCCCTCATTATCATTTGTGCTGTGGGAGAAAAGAAGGGACAAACACTTTGTTAATGGGGTTCACATATCCTGTTAAAAGGGGAAATTATTTCATGTGAGAAGTCTGTCAGGAAATGCTGTTCCTAAAATGCATAGGCATACACACACACACACACACAAAAACTGTTATAAAATTTAAATCCCATTGGGGAGGCAAACTACTCAAGAGAGGAACTCACAGTGGGAGTGCTTTGATATTTACCTGTGAAAAGAAATCGGCATGTCAAGACCTGAAACCTGGCAACCTCTTGACCCTTGATGGTCCAGTACCCAACCCCTTTGTCTTAATTAGCCCCTGGAGCAAAAGACACATCAAGGATGATCTCCCCCAATGGTTCCAAGTTCCACACAAGGAAATTTGAATAGGTTTCTCCCCGCAGCACACTCTCCAAACCTCCTCTCCCCCCTCCTTCCTCTCGCTCTCTCTTTTAAGCTGATCTAGCCTCTGTGCATGTGCAGAGTTCATGTCTCAGCAAACCTTTTATACTATTGAAAATGTTGCATCTTTTGGCTAAATTAGAATTTGAATAAGGGAAGGGAAGGGTAAGGAGTAGATTTTAAAAATAGGGTTAGATTTTAAAACAAAAAGGAGAAACTCAGCAATTCAAGTATTCACCAAAGCTAGCAATTGCAGCCCAAGCAAAGGACTGCTTCCTTTATGTACAGGAAAGGGCTAATATCCCTCTGGCTATTCGCGGAACAATGCCACGCCCTTATATATGGGGAAAATGGTCAGAGAGTCAGAATTCATAGGATTTATTATTATTATTATTATTATTATTATTATTATTATTATTAAAATATTCTCAGTCATTCAGCCTCACCATTTGCAGACATTTTTCTGTCCTTTTTTACAGGATGGATGGTTAAGGCTCATTCTACTTGACTATATGAATTTTTATGTGCTTAAACTTTGAATAGACTTTTAAGTTTGATTTTTGTAAATAATAGACAAAATGATAAATACTGTAATCACTCAAATGCTTGATATCACCAGTTGTGCTTCAAAAACATCACGGCTTTCACCCCTCACCTTTTAAAAAACAAAGAGCAAATCTGGGCTGAATTTCAACTCATCAGCCACAAATTGGGAGAGTTGAAAGGGACCCTGGGGTCATCTAGTCCAACCCTAAAATACAGGGTTCATAGCAAGATTTGTACTACCAGAGACACACACACATACTTATGTTCACAGACACAACTGGGGAAGAGACCACAAGCCATACACCTATCACAAGCCATGCGCATATCATGTACTAATGAAGAGGAAAATAAAAGTACCCAACTTTATACAGAACCCTTTTAGCAGATCTTGAAGCTAGTTTGAGTGAGAGTTTACTTCCTTAGACTAAAAAGTGCAAGTTCCTAGAGAAAGTATCTTTAAAGGAAGATTGAAGTGAACATTTTTCCTAAGATAGGGAGAGGATCTCTTATAAAGCAAAGTTAATTCAATTAATATAACCACTCAGAAATAATTAAAACAGCCATAGATTTGATTTAAAAGGAATACAAAAGTGAACAATTTTTCCTGAACTTGCAGAGGAATAGTTAGCCTAATTTTGATTATTATTATTTTATTTTTTAATAACTACACATAGGAAAGTGAGATGCAGGGTACCTTAGGAAAGATTGCTCCCCCCTTCTTTGCAGTTTCCTTTAAAGGAAGCTTACTCGGGAGTAAATTTACCTGGCACAGAAGTAAGAAGGAAAAAAAAACTGAAAGAGACAGAATGAAACGACGGGGGGGGGGGCATTTCTTCTGTCCAACTCTTATGTCCAACCAAATCAAAGTTAAAACTGGACTCAGATATTTTTCTTAGAAGGAAGACCATACTTTCATAGGCATATGCTTAATGAAGTACATACAAGGAGGAAGACTCTTTTGAGCCTCTCTCAAATAACAAACATTTGCACACTTCATTCTCATTTTTGTCTTATTTATGATTGATTTGTTAAGGCTCAACATGGCTTCCTTAGATTTAGATTTTGGAGCAAGCTTGCATTTTTATTTTAGATGGCACATTTAAGATAAGCAGCTGCTGGATGTTACCTAAGTACAATTTAAACACAGGAAAAACGTTTCTTAAACACAAATTGAAGGGGACTGTCAGTCCAGGTGGGAAGTAAGCACCAATTGGGCTTCTTTCACGCCAGGGGTCTGAGGACTATTTTTCTTTTGATTGAGGTGCACCCATTTTAAGACTTTTAATAGCGCTAGCTTTTACTTTTATACTGCAGTCGGGGTTTTATCCCCACTTTTCAGGAAACACAATAAATAACCCACAGTAGACTCAATTTGGACAACTCCGAGAATTAGTACTGTGACACACCGCCGTTCGTCTGGCCTGACTTACTAGGCTGGTACAGCTGTTGGCCTTTCCTGGCTACTAAGCTAACAGTGCGGTCAGCGATCTCAAAACCCCCCCCCATGGTCATTTCTCAGCCAGGGAGCCCACAGCAACCTCCTGCTTCTTACAATCTAACCTGAGAGTTCCCTACTGGACGCTTGCGTAGCGCAGTGCCAGATTGGGACTCAGAAATGACAAAGAAGGAAAGGAATCAGGTGCCCTTGCTTTCTCTGCTCACAGGTCATCTCTAACAAAGATCGCCATGGCAGAGGTGCGGCTGCACCTGGGAGTTATAGTTTTCAGTACAGAAGAAAAAGCACGACCTTTTTCTGGGCAAAACTCCGAAGGAATAGGTCGGCATATAGACTGTAGAAGGGAAATAAAAGAAGTCACACACAACTTTTGCCTGGGCATACTCCGAAGGGCTAGGGCTGGTGTTGAGATTGAGGGGACAGAAAGGAGGAGAAGACAATTTTTAGATGAGGAAAGAAGTAGAAAGTTTAGATTTGAAGGAAAAAGGAAGAGTTAAAGAATTTTGGTTGCTGTGGTTTAGAGACCCCAACCCACTCCCCGTGTTTCCTACTTAATACTCACTTCCGCATGCGCTGTTCCTGGTGATCCTGCGATCTCTTGACTGGTTGTTTAAGGCCGGCCTGATCATGCGTTGCTTCCTCTGGTTAGCCCCGCTGAACCTCCAGTTATTTCCAGACCCTGGGATCGATGGAAGACTGGTTATTCCTCCTGGCAAACTGCCTGGTGCGCGCTGGATAACCAGTCCTTCCTCGCTTCCAGAATCCGGGTAACCAAAAGTCCCTTCGTGCGTGGTTGCCATCTGTTGTAAATAAAAAAATATATGCCCTTTTCCCTTATGGGGTATCCAAGAGCCCATATAGAGTCCTTACATAGGTTCCCTATTGGTAGGAGAAAATAACAGAGGCCAACCAGAGAATATTGAGAAGCAAAGCAGCTAGTAAGCTTGATCTTTATTGATCTGTTGCAACAGGGTACTCCCTCACACGCAGGAGAGGAGGAGGACCCAGAAAGATGGTGTGCAAGTCCTTATAAAGACTTTTGAAATTCCCCCTGTAGATCAAGACCACCCCCAGAAACATTATGCATACATCACAGAAGGTGTGTAACCTAAGACAGTGTTTCCCAAATGTTTTTGGGCAACGGCACACCTGTTTACTAAAAAAAAATCTCGCGGCACACCACCATTAAAGCCCCGCCCCGTGACGTCAGCGCGCAGCGTCACGCCGGGAGGGACGCACAAAAGTGAAAGTTTTTTCCCTCCCCCTTGCTGGGGAACCTCCAAGCTTTGGGGGTGGGAGGAGGCAGCAGAGCGAGGGACTGAGGGACGGCGGCAACTGAGGCGGCGGCGGCTGAGGCAGAGCTGGGAAGGGGGTTTCCAGGGGACACGGCAGCTCCTCGAAAGGCTTCTCTCAGCTGCGCTCAATCCGCCTCGGAGAGGATTTCCCCTCCGGTCCCGTTCGTTTGGGGCATCGCTCCGGCTGCTCCCTCTCCCGCCGCGCAGGAGCGATGCCTCTCTCTGGCTTTCCCTCCGCGCAGGCTGAGGGAGGGAGGGAGGGGCGCGTGTGACCCGTCTCTGCTGGGAGACCAAACCCAGCGAGGCAGAGTCGCGCGGAGGCGCCCAGGCAGCGCTTCCGGCTGCGAGGAGGAGCGCCAGGCAACAGCAGGAGGCGCGGCCTCTCCTCGCCGCCGCCGCCCCGCCTCTCGCCGCCCGACTCGCCCGCCTCCCTCCAGGCATCTCGCGGCACACGAGGCAACGTCTCACGGCACACTCGTGTGCCGCGGAACACCGGTTGGGAAACACTGACCTAAGACCACCCCTCAGATACATCCCACCTACATCACAGAAATTTAAATGTTGTTCACAGAAATGTAAATGTTGTTTTTCTCCTGTCACAGTTTATCTCCTGTCTGGCAAGTTACTTGATTGGATTTCCCGGGGAGCCTGGCCATTCTTTTGTAGTGGTAAAATACAAAATACTTATTTCCTGGGCCAGGTCACAGGCTCACACCTTATTCAAACAGACATATCCTTGAGACAGGATTTGTGAGGAAAGAGACAATGGGGAGGCTTTTCCAGTTTAACCTTGCAGAGAAAACATTTGGTCAGTTTAGGAATCAAAATGGTTCCAGGTTGGTCTTCCTGTGTTGATCGATGTATGTGCAGTTATGAACATTACCATATATCTAAGACCATAAAATTCCTATCACAGCTGTTCTCGAAAATGTCTGTGATAGCTAAAGCAGCATGTGGATGATATAGTCCAGTTTACAGGCTTCCCACAGGCATGTGGTTGGCCACTGTGAATACAGGATGCTGGACTAGATTAGCCATTGGCCGGATCCAGCAGGCTATTTTTATGTTCTTAGCATAAGTGTCCTTAATTTTACAGATTATGTTGGGAGGAAATGTATTTGAGGATAGCGGGAAGTGGCTGAAAGAAAAATAATTTCCAATGCAGCAGGTGCCCTTATCCTGATTTCCTCCCTGTCACTGCTGCCGGGTCATCCCACCCTGCTGTCACTCATCCCCAATCCCATGGTCAAAGAACTTCATCTGTCACTGGAAAATTGGGAGGAGTAGGGAATTTCCTAAATTTCCTTTCACCTCCCACTATTCCTTCATTCCTGGCTACTCATAAATCAGCTGGCAGTGCTAAGGCAGTGGTCTCCATTGGTGACTGTAGCAGCTATCAGAACCAACAGCTCACACAATCACTCTGAGGCTTTTTTCTACGTAAAGACTTTATTGGCAGCTTCTTTTGTTACCCATATCTGTGTTTCAAAGTGGTCCATTTGGGGCATCAGATTCTCTGGTATTTCCCTTGTACTGCTTGCTTTTCAGCAAGCCACTGACAGTTGGGTATACAACATGAGTTATTCCAGTCTTAGCACATTTGAAACCTTATTACCATCCAGAACACAAACAGTAAAGTGGAATTACCTCTAACCTGAAGTCCCATTTTATGCTTGCTTGACTTCATCAGCCACAGGAAATGTAGGGATTGGCAAAGATTGACTGAATGCTCAGGGAAACACAAGGCCACCAACCCCCCAGGAGAACAAAACTTTACCAAACAAATCTATTTTAAAAAAATGTGCACGTTGCTATTTTCTGCACCATATATCCCCCCCCCCAAAAAAAAGTTCCCTCAGTTTTGAGGATTTAGTCCAATGATGTTAAAACATCTCTCATTAGTATGAACAGAGATACAATGTAGGGCAGGATTTGTACTAGTTGTATTAGAAAAGGGGGGGGGGACTGACAGTTGCCCTTTTAGCCCCCAGCACCACTGCTGGATGTGACCAAACTAGACAACAATGAAAAGCGCAGGAGCCCTATTCTTGATTTCACTTGGCTACTTATTGCTGTTCCCCATACATGAGTAATGAGAGTTGGTTCTGCTAGTTTCCTTTTTTCTGTTAGTTTTCTTTTTTTAACATTTTCATCTTTGTAGGTGTAAGGTAAACTTCCCAGCACCCAATAGAAGAAAGCAACTGCTCACTTAATGAAGAATTGGATAGTTCTTTATTCTCTACTCCTTCCCCTGCCCAGAATAAATCCAATTTTCTATCCTTCCCACTGCTCACCACCTCCTATGCATTAACATGTATGCCAGGTGTGCTGGCTCTTCCTCTATAAAAGAAGTGACAGAAGTGTCTGTAGAGCTAGCTAGCTAGCTAGGATTAGGATTTATTTTAAGATATGCACCCAGAAAAGGGGAAATATATATTTGTCACTGCCAGCACTGCAAAATCACTTTAAATATTTTTCCTGCCCTCATGGCTAAACGGTTCCACTTGCAAAGCTCCTGAGATACTATTATTAATTTTGGTACTACATTTGTTTCTCAACCCACATTGTACAGTTAATCTTCATAATTCTTCAGTGTCTTTTATTTACAGAGTTGTGATACTTAGAGGTTTAACACATTCAATGATGATGAATATGCTCTATTTATTCTTATGTAGAAGAGCTGGTATCTAGTTCAAACGCTCAGTGCTGTTTGTTTATTTCCATTTCTAGAAATGTGTGGAATCATTCCATAGATTCAAGCTCTGTATGAGTGAAATGGGATAATGATGTAAGAAAATTTAGCACTGAATTTGACTGTTTCAACAGTTTTAATTGCTTCATATATTGTCCAAACATTTCCTCCTCTAATTGGTACTATAGTCAAGGCTGATTCGCACATTCCGCGACAGCAAATCTCAGATCGCCACTGAGTGCACACTCATTAGGGAGTTGTGATCAATCTTGGTGGTATATCAGGCAGGAGTTTATGAGTATTGGGAAGCACCTCAATGAACAACCAAGGAGGTTGACATTACAAATGCTACTTTTAAGCTTAATACTGTAAGTTTCCTGTGTGCTTTGAATACATAGAAAGACAGGGTATAAATGGTATCTTCTTGCTGTATTGACTTGTTTGATTCTGATCTGTACACTTTTTTCTTTCCTAGTGTAATGTCCTTTTAAGATTTATGAATTGCTTCATCACAATAGGAAAAAAAATATTTACTCAACCAAGTGCTTTGGTCTATTGTTCCTTCTCTAAGTGTCTGTTTACACTTGCTTGTGTTTGGACTAATGAATGAACCAGATTTTTGGAGGCGTGCACATTGTTAAGCTTGATTCACAAAACCTTTTAGAATCAGGTATCACATGGTGTCAGACGTTGGTGTGGATTTCTTTTCTTTTTTGGAGTTGGGAGTTGTCGGTGCATTTTTGCACACATTTACCAGTTTAGTAGTTGTGAACATGGATTCCTTTTGGTCTCTGCCTCCACTGGTCCTGGGTGCCACTATAAACCTTGCCCTACTTTGCCTTGCTGGGCCCAAACATGAACTTTTGCCTTGAGTCAGACCCCCTTCCCTGCACACAACCGGAGTTTTTGCTTGGATCAGAACAAGACACTCGAGTGACAGAGTCGCTAGTACAATCAGTCTAGTACAAAACTGCAGCACTTGGCATAGCTCTGAGTATAGCAAAGGCTTCAGTAAATGATCAATCTAGAGAAGGCCTAGTGTTTTGCAACTCAATCATTCATCTCTTTAAAAAAGGAAAGAGAGAGCCACTGAGTTCCCAGATTGGTTTAGGACTACACTGGGGACCAATGGAAGCTCCCCCCCCTCCCAGGAAATAGCAACTCTCTCTGTGTGCAAATTTTATTGGAACTACTGGGGGAGGGACTAACTTACTCCTGCATGTTGCGATCCTAATCCTAATTTGGGGTGGGGGCTACTATTTAAATATTTATTTTTTAAAAAAACTAGACACATGATTTGCAGTCACTCAATTCAAGTCACATCTACTTCACCCCTGAATGTCCTATAGTAACTAGATGGGCAGCTAATTCCAATTCTTACCTCACTTAAATGGGTATCACTAGTAACCAATTTAGTGAAGTGCATTGCACTCGAATAAGTATTATTATTAGTAGTAGCAGTAGTAGTAGCATTAGATCAATCACATAAATGAAAATGAATTGATGACTAGGAGCTAATAGATTTCCCAAGAATATATTCTAAGCTAACCTATTCTAAGCATTACCACCTATTCTATACACTTAGAATAGTGGTATAGACCTATTCTGTTTCCCCCCTTTCCTAAATATGTGCCTGTGTGGGTCCTCCAGTGGTGGCTGCTGCCCATTTGGACTGTTGGTGCAGTGGTGGAGCCAGAGCCAACGATAACTGTAGTCAACCAATACTTGGTTTGCTCCCACCCTTCTCCTCATCCTCCATGCTGAGTTCTACAAGGGCAACACAGAGAACATGGAGGAAGAATCTTGCAGTCAGTGTCGCCCTCTGGTCTGGTTGTGAATAGAAGGCAGGCAGATGGGAGCTGGTTGAGCACAGACGGGTTACTTGATGAGGCAGTGTCCCATTTGCTGTAATGGACCTGCCTCCTTTGGGGGCCCCCAAACTGGTGCTTTTTGTGGGTGTTTTGTGCATCATGTCATTTATACAATAATAGTGCAATAACTGCGTATTTATCCTTGCCCACACACCATTCTACTTCATTAATTGTTCTGTGCTGCTTCCCCAGTGTTACTGCATTATTACAACTGGAGGGCCATTCTTCCACTCTAACACAACAAAAGTGGGCAGAAATCTCCCGAACAACCCAAAGCATTTGTGGCATGAAAAGTTACAGAATTTAAGCCAGGAGCTACAGAATCTGCAATAATTGTAAACAAAGCAGTATGTCTCCCCTGAAACTTTTGCAGGTGCATTCAATGGTATTGAAGGTGAGATCATGTATAACTGCCCTGATACCATCGTGAGCACAAATCATCAGGAACACACAATTAAACTGTCATCTGGAGGGGCCCTGCATTCATGCACATACTTTGTAAAAGAGCCTCCGGTTACTGTTCCTGCGTTTTATATCTGAAAGCAACCTCAAAATCTGAAACAAAGAAATGGCATGTATTTCTAAAGAATATGAAACTTCTACAGCCTTGCCTTATTAAAATGCCTGCCAAATTAAACTTCCACCCCCCCTTTTATTCCTACTAGAGCTCTTGTGGAAAGCTCTGCAGCTGAGTCAGCAACTTGAAGCAAAATGCATATCTAATTCTTAATGTCATCTCTTTTGCCTCAGATTTTTTAGCCTTCATTTGTTCACTTAAGTATGTTTTCCCCTGACTCTTCCACTCATCCATTTGGCTAAATCTGAAGCACAACAACTCATTGTTCTTTGATGGAAGAACGATTGTATACATGGGCAGGTTTTCGTCTCAGGGCTATTTCTCACAGTATCTCATTGTGACAGGATTCCATGCTGCTGTGGCAACCATCTGTATACTGAAACCACGTGGGCCAGTGCCAATTGCATAGCTCAGGTGATGACTGCAAGATCCATCTAAGTAGCCCTGCCCATGTTGTTCCTGTATACAGTTCGTTACCACAGCAGCATGGAATCTCAACATGGAAAACCAGCTTCCACAGCGCAGGCATAACATCACATGAGAAAGGGGTCCTGTCTGGGCTTTCTGGAACTCCACATCATCTTTGGTTGTGAGCCACTTGGAAAGGAATCCACATGCTTGTAAAAAGCCAAGAAAATTAGCAGTACTATATAATTGAAAAATAATACCAATAACACTAATAATAATTTTATTAATTACATTGCACGAGACATCTCAGAGTGATTTACTATAGTATAAAAACATACACAGAACAATTGCATATATAAATCCAGTTTTAAAAAATCTGCATATATAAAAACAGTTATAAAGTTTAATACTACAACCACACCTATATAAAATCATTCATTACAGTGGTACGTTCTTTCTCAAACTTAATCTGTCCCGGAAGTCCGTTCCAAAACCAAAGTGTTCCAAAACCAAGGCACGCTTTACCATAGAAAGTAATGCAAAACGGATTAATCCATTCCAGACTTTTAAAAACAACCCCTAAAAGAGCAATTTAATAAGAATTTTACTATCTAATGAGACCATTGATCCATAAAATGAAAGCAATAATCAATGTACTGCACTATAAAATAAATAAAACAGTATTGTAGATTATAAAAATTAAAATTAATTTTTTTTCTTACCAGCACTGATGACAGTCATTGTTTGGATGGGGGGCTTTTATCCATTTCCACAGTCACACAATCAATCAGTCAATCAATCAATCAATCAGTAGCTGAACTGGGTTCCACACGGTCACAAAAACAAATTAACTGAAAAAGCCTCAAAAACAAAAAATGCAAAATAAATAGCAAAAACAAAAGCACCAAATATAAGCTCCAAATATCACCTCAGAACACTGCAATCAGAAATGGAAGACTTGAATTACAAAGGGGGGAACGCAAATTAGCAGCGCAACAGTAAAAATGGAAGCTCAGGACTCAAAATGGAGCACGTTCGGCTTCCAAAAGAAGTTTGAAAACTGGAACCCCTACTTCCGGTTTTCAAGCATTTGGGTTCCAAGTTGTTCGTGAACTAAGCTGTTGAAAAACCGAGGTACCAATGTATATATACCGTATTTTTCGCTCTATAAGACGCACCAGACCACAAGACGCACCTAGTTTTTGGAGGAGGAAAACAAGGAAAAAAATATTCTGAATCTCAGAAGCCAGAACAGCAAGAGGGATCACTGCGCAGTGAAAGCAGCAATCCCTCTTGCTGTTCTGGCTTCTGGGATAGCTGCACAGCCTGCATTCGCTCCATAAGACACACACACATTTTCCCTTACTTTTTAGGAGGGAAAAAGTGAGTCTTATAGAGCAAAAAATACGGTAATTCATATCCAGTACAGACACCAACTTTAGATTGGCCCTTTAGATTGTAGCAACTTTGCTGCAAAATGTGGTAAGCTGGCCCTGCTGTGTTCGTGGGTCCTCCTGCTCAACCCACTGAGGGCGACCCTGGATTCTGCCTCAAATTCCTGCCCTGAGTTGTAGAGGAGGAAGGGTCCTCAAAAGCCAACTTATCCAACCCCTTGCCAATGCAGAAAATACATAATAGTGGACCATTCAGTCTCTGGTGTGAAACTTCCAATGAAAGAGAATCTGTTCCGCCATTGACCACCATTCCTACTGTTTCATCGAAATCCTTTTTCTTCTACTGTCTTTTCGATCTTATGCACAGGAGTAGCAGAGAACAAAATTTCTCCATCTTCTATATGACAGCCCTTCAAATATTTGTACACTGTTGTACACCATTGGTGTAGCCCACCCAATATTGTCTACACTGACTGATTGTGGTTCTCCAGGGTTTTGGACAGGGGCCATTCCTTCCCCTACCTGGAGTTTCCAGGGATTGAACCTAGAACCTTCTGCATCCAAGGAAGATGCTTAGCACTGACCTATAGCCCTTCCCAGCTACTGCTACAATGATTATCGTTAGTAGTACAGCTGAATCTGAAATTAGTGCCACACTATATGCATACCTGGGGTCATGAAGAGTCGGACACGACTAAATGACTAAACAACAACAAAATGGCATACCATAATATGAAGGAGCAGCATTTCAGTAATTACAGGCCATTGCCACATATGAAAATGGCTTGAAGAACAAGCGGAAAATATTTTCTCTCTCTCTTTCTTTGAATAATTTTCCTTTCAGTTGCTATATTCACCTCTGAGCTGGTTAGTCATTTTCAGCCTACCCAAATGCTAAGCAGCAGAGTGCACAGGTCACAATGTGGGTCATTCACATTCAAACCCAAGAGGCCTCTGCAGTGCACAGTGGTCCACATTAGCTCTCATACCTATAGCCTTAGATAATAGTTTGAAGGCAATGAAACACAAACTCCTTGTGATCATATCTGGCAACTTTTCAGTTAGTTCAGCTGTGAATACAATCCACATCCAATGTGTTTGTAGACCCACAGCAGCAGCTACAAAACACCACACACCCTTATTTCATATAAGATCATCTGTTGACCTAGAGGAACTTAGTTACTCTGCCCTTGTCTCTACAAAATATACTGAACGTTAGAGCTGAAGTTTTTGAACTTTTAATGCATGTGTTGTATTAAACTAACTTTTACACTGAGTAGACTAACTGAAATTCATGGATCTAAGTTTACTATGTTTTTATATATCTATTTCCTCTGGGGTAATAGGTCTGTCTATGAATTCCTGTTCCTCATCAGTTAAGGTTGGCATGGTCAGTCCTGCTAGGAATTTTCTGATTTCCTCCTTGGGCAGGTCGTGGGAGGTATATAGGTTGGAGTAAAATTCTGCAAATTCTGCGGTTATTTCTTTGGAGGAGAATGTTATATTGACGTCTTTTTTGGTGGCACAGTGTATTCTTGTTTTGAGTGATTTTTTCCTACACGTGTTTGCTAATAGTCTCAAGTTTTACCGCCATACCCGTAGAAGCACTGTCTTGAGTATAGAATAGTTACAGGTAGGTAGCCGTGTTGGTCTGATGTAGTCAAAACAAAATAAAAAAAATCCTTCCAGTAGCACCTTAGAGACCAACTAAGTTAGTTACTGGTATGAGCTTTTGTGTGCTTCTTCAGATACACTGAAACAGAAGTCATCAGATGCTTATATATAGTGAGAGGGTGGGGAGGGGTATTACTCAGAAGGGTGGTGGGAATGGGTGATTGGTGGATAGGTGTGGTAAACCTGTTGACGACTGTTAACAACTGCAATTGGTCTTACAGGAAAAAGCAAGGGGTGAGATGGCTAAAAACAGCTTTATCGTGTATAATGAGATAAGAATCCAATGTCTCTATTCAGACCAGGTCTCTCCATGGTTTCAAGTTTCGTAATAAGTTGCAATTCAGCAACTTCTCTTTCCAGTCTATTTCTGAAATTCTTTTGTAACAAGACAGCTACTTTGAGATCTTGTATAGAATGTCCTGGGAGACTGAAGTGTTCTCCTACTGGTTTCTCTGTCTTGTGATTCCTGATATCAGATTTATGTCCATTTATCCTTTGGTGTAAGGTTTGCGTATAGAATGTTGATCATGGTTTTAGTTGATTTCTAGTGAGTCCAGTTCCCTCCTTTTTTGTTCTATAAGTTTAAGGAGTCTTTTAGCTCCTGCTTGTTTGTAGTGTGATGAGAAGGCCGTGATATCTTGTTCTATTTTGCTAATTTTTGAGGAGGCTTGTTTTTTAAGCGATGCTCTCTCTTTTATGCAAGCTCCTCTGGTGACCGCTTTCATTGTGTCCCAAAGGAGGGCGGTTGTTGTATTGCCTACATCATTTTCTTTGAAGTAGTTTTGGAGAGCATATGTTTTATTATTGATTGTTTGTGCTCCTCGCTGTATTAATTCATTAAAGCCATAGCTGTAATTTCATTAACACCAAGATAGTTGCTTTTTACATTTTAAAATACTTGAAGGAAAAATTGACTTTCTCAATTATGTACAAATACTATTGTATCTATGTCCTTGTTACTGTATTGTATATTTGTTGGAGTGGGAATGAAGCACACACAATGCTACAGTGTAATTGGGAGATGTTTTAAATTGTTGTCACTTCAGTTGAAACAAGTGTGGCTGTATATTAAGAGAAAATAGGAACTGGTTTATGGACCATATTTGCAGGACTAAAAGCGGGTAGACAACAGATACAGATAACAGAAAGCAACCCACTTGTGCTATGCAATCAAGAAAGCAGGATGACTCTTAAATGAGATCAACATTTAGGGGGAAACAACTGAACCTGAAAGTGGTGTCTTACACTATTGGGATGAGTTAAACATAATATGGAGCAAAGGTTTTTCAATAATTGCCTGAGCTATCATAATGTCAGGGAAAATATACAGCCAGAGGACCTGTCATCGTGAGTGATAATTCTAAGATATCCATCCAATATGGGGACATGTCTCACCTTTGTGGCAATAATTCAGAGATGGCTTAGGGCAAGAGAAAAGTAGCTCCTGCCTTAGGTCTCTCTACTCACCCTCATGGTCTGATTTACTGAATCAGGTGTTTGAATTGGAAACAGGCGAATCAGGTCTGATGATTCTTTAAAGTTAAAAATGAAGCACGAGGAATCAATACAAGGCAGGATCTGACACCATTCCATTAATATCTGTAGGAAATAGTCATCCCATGCTCACAGACTGAATGTGTGAGGTAGGTATCACAGATCAAAGTCAAGAATTCATGACTGCTCTGGGTAGATTGTGACTCTGACAATAGATATGGAAGACAGTCAAGAAGATGAGGCTTAGGGAAGACAGATAAGCAGTTCAGTCATAGACTTCTTGGGTTGGATCTAGAGAATGCTTCCACAAGCAGTACCTTTTCCTGAGCTGAGTTGCATTCAGGACACTCCTGCAAGTGGAAAGGAAGGTAGTTTTTCCCTCCCCCCCCCCCGCCTTCCCCAGGGTACTCTGGAGCAGATTTTAACAGGTATAGGGAGCTGCATGAAGATATGTGAATCAAGAAAATGGCACCTATCCCCATTCTGCCAGTGGAATTCCTCTGTTGCAACAGAAGCCTTCCATCAGAGCCCTTCCATTTATGGGAGGTGATGTTTGGAATAGGCTCAACATGCTGCACCAGTTGAAATGGTGAGGAGATGCTATAGAGAAACTCCCATCAGATAGACAGCTGGAAATACAGGGATGGACTGAGGAGGAAAGGTGGATTAGTAATGATGGATGGCAGATTTCAGAACTGGGATGTGAGGTTGAAAATGAACTCCCCCAGTCTGGCATGACTGAGGGAAAAAGAACATTTCAGTAACTAGAAGACTGTAGAGACAAAATCATGGGTGGTTGTTTTATTTGTGAAAGAAGGCAAATATGGCAATCATCTATTTTCATCAGCCTTCTGCTATGCAAAGACTTTTTCTATCAAAGAGAGGAAATGCTTTAAACAACAAAAAATATGGCCCACTTTACTTGTTCTAACAAGGAGGCAGCTACGAAACACTGAAGCCTTTTCCATTAACAAGATTTGGTGTAAGATAGTTAGGTAGATAGATAGATCTCAAGGACAAAGGGAAGTGTCCCCATAACTTGGGACTATTATATTAGGTTCTCTTTGTCCTGGGGGTTGTCTTCCTGGTCTTTTGTGGGTGTTTTTGCATTTCATGAGCATATTACGGAAAGAATATCCACAGAAAAACTGCTTGTGCTAAGTAACTGTCAGAGAGTGGGTTTTGAAATTGTAATCCAAGAATTCACATGGGAAATTCTAAGAGTTAGGCTGTTTCCGCTATTTCAAGTGAACATGTAATTTCCTCATTCTTGTATGGAAAATCTGCACTTACACAGCTTTAACAATGAGTCATCTGCCAAATAAACCATAATTCCTTCGCTTTACCTCTGTTTCTCTTACTCCTTCAGTTCTGCTGTGTTATTGAGATAAATCAATAGCCACTAACTGAGAACTCAGTTGTAGCTTTGCTTAAACAATCAAAAGTGCCCCACTATTGATGCTGAAGTGAGGAAAATATGCAGTGGTTCTCTACTTCAAAGGGGAAACAGGCCTAGGCAGTATAGGCCAAATTATTTGAACAGGTATCCATTCTTTCATTTATTTATTTATTTATTTATTTATGTATTTATTTATTTGACAAACCTGATGCCATCCTATTCAATAAACTTGAATGCTTTACAATTGTGTCTTTTCTAGGCCTCCATTTTTCAAACTCCTTGAATGAGTTTGACTGGCTGAAAAGGGCAACTGATAAACATGCTATCTTTCTGTTTATCCAGGTTTCTGGCACATCTATTGGATGGATGGATGGATGGATGGATGGATGGATGGATGGATGCTATAAGCAGTGCATTTCTTGTGATGCTACTTATCACCACTATAGAGTACTGATGCCTCTTTTTTGGTTGCCCATGGCAGTCACCCATGACACTTTTATCAAGATCTGAGTATTGACACAGTATTTTTTTACCCCACAAAAGCACTGATAAAAGTACAGTTGTACCTTGGTTGCTGAACGCCCTGGAACTCATACATATTGGCTCCTGAATGATAGAAAACTAGATAGAAAACTGAGTGTTCTGGTTTTCAGATTATTTTCGGAAGCTGGACATCTGGCACTGCTTCCACGGCTTCCTGGAGCCAATCAGAAGCCACACATTGGTTTCCGCATGTTTTGGAAGTCAAATGGACTTTCAGAATGGATTCCATTTGACTTCCAAGGTTCGACTGTAGTAGTTATTGATCACTTGTTTCAGAAATAAACATTTATCCAGTCTGCTGTCATTCTGTTTAGAATGTATCCACACAAAATATTTATAAAAACTGTATTAACAGTGTCACAAACTGTAACTACCAGCAGATAGTCTCAGAGTTGATATGATGAATGGATACTGTTTTCACAAACTGAAGCCAAAACTTCCAGCAAGTAACAGGATAAATGTGGTGAGGAAAGCGTGTTGTGTAAATTTAGCCTAGGATTGCTCAAGTGTTTTTTCCTACAGAGAAGCAGGCAGCCCAGACGAGCAATTAAGAACATGGCTATTTACACATTTATTGATTTTCGTCATTTTTCAAACTCCCCAGAAAAGGAAAGTACACTGTAACATCTAAAACAATTTGAAATCACATTGAAAAACAAACCAAAGTTAACAGCATGCAGAGGCCATTAAAAACCAATAGAGCAGCAATCCCAATCCCAAAGGCAAACAGTTGAGTAGAGAGGACACGAGCAATGCCTTTGAAAACAAAAATATTTCTAACTGGCAACAAAAGTTACGCTATATAAGAAAGAAGCCAAGCGAATCTTTTCAGGAGGGCAGCAGTGGGGGCTGGTGAGGGAGTTTGCTATGTGAAGACCATGGAGGCAGGCTGGACAGTTTATGTCAGTAGCCAATGATGCCCACAGCACTCCCTGCCTCCCCATTTAAACACCACAGAAGTCAGAAAACTGCTTCAGCGAGTGGTAGCAGGGCCCCCAGAAAGAGGGATGCCACAATGGAAAATTAATTAAGAATTCACTGCCCTTGGAATTTACTGCTCCTGGAACTTAATAGTGCAGACAAATTCTCTCTCATATGTTAATAAATTACCATGGCACTGTGGCATTTCTGCCTTGGCATCTCCTCAATTATTATTCTGGCGTTATCCCCCTTAGCTACTGTATAGCCTTAGTCATGTAATTCTTCATCTAAGCTGTGTCTCCTTATTCAGTTTCCTTTGTCACATGAAATGTATTTCTTTGCCCTGTCTAATAGAGGCTGTTTTCTAGTGACCACTTTCCTAAGCCTTTTGAGACAATTCAGGACATAGCTGATGATAATTCCTGCAAACCTACGGAGTCGTATTCAATGTAACACTAAGCAAATCATTCCATCAGGCACACGGATGACACTCTGGTCCAAAACTCCTCATGACACATGTTGAAAGCATTAGGGATAAAATGGCACCCTGTGTCACTTTGTGGAGTAAGCCCCAGGGGGATGAAGAATATTCTTCCAATGCTACTCTCTGGACATGACCTTGCAAGCAGAAACTAAATCAATGTAACACAGTGCTACCAATGCCCATCCCCAGTGCTATTTTTCTAGAAAAATGGTATTAGAACTCGCCATGAATGCCTCCCTCTTTCTCTTAGAATGGCAATGACACCCACCTCAGAGGGGCTGGAACTGAGTTCTGGTGAGTTCCCTCTGAAAAAAAAGTCCTGCCCATCCCACAGAGTGAAGATGCCATTGTCAGTGGTATTTCAGCCACTGGGAGATTGAGAAGGAGTAGGGTTTCCTAGTCCTTTCTGCAAAAGTCATCAGGGTGACCAGAGCTGATTCAGACATGAACCCAGCCCTGAATCTAAATTGAGATGGATCCTGGCAGTTCAGTCTCATCCAAGAATGTCTTCAGTGGTTTTTCCATGACTTTGTCAATCACCTGGTCCCTAAAAAGGAGGTATTGGAAACCAGAATACAGTGGATTATGGGAATGCACAGTCTACAAAACAGAATCCAACAGAAGTGAGATAGAAACTTGCATGCTTCCTCAGTAGACATTTAATAATTTTTATTAGTTTTGCTTTGGGTGGAATTTCAGAGCAAGCTTAATGCTGGCAAGTGACATTTGCATGTTATTTATTGTTCAGGAGGTAGTGAGCTGCAATCTAGCAAATCCTATAAAAATGTCAGAGCATCCACATGAACACCACTATGCAAATATATATGAACCCATGATAGCATTATTGTAACACTTACAAAGGGTATGCAGTGACCACAAGATTTTCCTTGGATTTATTTCTCTAGCATTTGGAAGCAGCCCAGTTTGTTTCAAATCCATATTGTGTTATTCCTGTTCTGATTGTTATTCAAGTCCAAACCTGATCAGCTGAAACCTGAAACTCTGTTCCATCCACATTTACTATAATGGTGAATCTAAAAATGGTCTGTGTTTTCTTGCCATTTTCACATAAGTAGACAGGAGGACCAATCTAGGAGTTTTAATGCAAGGAACCTTAAAAAAAGAAAGTCTCTAACTTCTTTATTTTCCGCCTGAACTGGATGCAATCTGCAGGCCTGGTGTGGGAATAAATCATGCCAAATTCCAGAAAAATGGGTGAAGTGGATCTCCCACATATCACGATTCTACCATTTTAGAGTGGGAAAAGAAAAATTATGTTTATGTTTAATGTAGAAAATCCCTGATCCACTTTCAGATGACTTGTTAACTGTGTGATTGACTAAGGAAGTTGAGAGCATGACCTGAACCACCCTGATTTGCCTTGTCATTTGGGATGCAGAGATCCAGTGCAGATTCCTAACTAACATGGCTGATAAAATGAACTCTAGCCCATAAAAGCTCATCCTATTATTATTATTATTTTATTGTGCTACAGTGTTCTTTATTGGGTTTCTTAATGCCAAAACTGACATGCAAATCTACTCTACAATGGCCCAGTAATTACCCCCAGATGCAATCAACATTGTCCCAATAGGCATTTGTTTATGACCACACACAGAATATGCTACTGAATGTGTTGTGATTGATTTCCTACCATCATTGTTTCTCCCTGATGTTTGCTTGGTTCCTTTTCCTTTTCCTTTTCCTTTAGTGTGAACTAATTCCATCGGAACATCTCACAGTGGTAATTAAGATGTAAATCTGGAATTGTGTGACTTGGGGCAGGGCAGTTAAAATAAGTTTTACTGCGATGCATTTAAAGCATTAAATAGATTCTGCAAAAGATTAACTACCAATTTCCCTTTTGTCAGAATGAAACATGGAACATTTCTGTTATGATAACAAGCATGGAGGAATTTCACAGAGGGAGAGGTGCTGACATTCATATTCACAGTACTTATACTTGTAAAATTTTGTCAGCGTGCCTAAAATATTTCTCATTATCAACAACACTTTTGTACCCTTTAGCCTTCATATGAATAGTAACTTATCTTTAATACTTTAATTCACTATTTCTTTCCTTGCTTCACCCCTCTCCCAGTTAATTTTGTTTCATATCTCTTAATTGTTCAATATGTATGCCAAAACTGATATTGTCTACTGCAGGCGCTGCCAGCTATCACCCAGAGCAAGTCTATGCGGTACCTGGAAGCCTTACCAAATTTTATTCAAGGTATGGTGAAATATGTGTGTGTGTGTGTGTGTGTGTGTGTGTGTGTGTGTGTGGTCTGTCTTCTGTCTGTCTGTCTGTCAAGAGATTCTGCACTTGTTCCATTTTTCTTTTGGGGGATTGTATTAAGCACAGTGCCCTGGTGCTGTCTGTGTGTACATATTCCATAACTGTGAAGCCCTCATAATTCAATCATGCAAAATTATTGAGCTACACCACCTATATGGGATAAGTAGGGCCAGCCCCACTATTAGACAGAGGAAGGTAGTGACCTCAGGGTGGAGGGTCATTTTGAGTGTCATGAAAGGGCAGCAAATTGTTATTGATTCCTACTGTAGTTTTACTCCCAGGGAGACACATTTTGGGATTTTCAGCCTCACGTACCAAAATAACTCAGCCAACTTTGCATACTGTGCACTTTTATTTGGGGGGAGGTACACAATTTTCTGCTCTACCTGAGGCAGCCAAATGGGATCCTCATAACAGAGGGTCCTGGTTACGCGCGGGACCCAAGAGCTCACCTGACAGGGTTAAATTGGGGGGGGGAAGGGAGGAGAAGGAATTCCTGGCCATTCCCCTGGGATCACGCCAGACGATTTTAGCCAATAGCCAGTGGGTGGCGTGGTCCCAGGGGCTTTAAAAACAGCAGTGTGATGCAAGGAGGGGCACTTGCTCCGTACTTTTGAACACCCACCCACTCTCCCTAGTTTAGGTAAAGTCGCTTGGTCTTGCTTTGGCTTGGGTCGCCTGTTTTGGAACAGGGGCTGGGTAGGAATTTTTTCATTTGGCAGATTGGCTTTAGCCATTTGGTTTTCACCTACCACTTAGCAAATCATCACAACTTGTAAGGTGGCAGTTAGGCATTGGCTCAGTTGGATTGTGGGGAGGGGAGGTGCGGCCATCACCTGCCCCTCCAGGAACTGGGTATTCCATTAAATGAATCTGGGGGTCCTGGATCTCGTCCGAAGTCCGCTTGAGGGGCTAGGGCCATGCCAGGACCACAGGAACCCCAGGGTGAGCTTAGGTTGGTCCTCATCGACCTAGCTCCCTCATTTGGTTTACCCCATTGGATGATCACCCTGAGAGGTGGAGTCAGTTATAGTGGAGAGTCAATGCCTAAGCCAATACCGCTCATGTGATTGTATTTCAATAAAGTTGTGGCCAAAATTTGCCACAAAACTTAAAGTAATATAAGTGCCCATGTGTATTTATTTTGGGGGTGGGTTGGTCTTGGGGCCTCAAGACACAAATGTCTTGACCCAGCAATAGCAGCATTTTTACACATAACAAACCAAAATAAAGTAACTTCTAGTTGGGAAAATAGATTGCCCCTGAGAAAAGAGAAGTTGCCCATCCCCAATCTACTCTTATTATTCCTTTCATAAAAGGTATTATGAAATAATTATGAATGTTTCTATAGTAACAAAACAAATCTTAAAAGATCTCTCTCTCTCTCTCTCTCTCTCTCGTGTGTGTGTGTGTGTGTGTGTGTGTGTTTATAAAAGGATATATTACAATAATAAATATTGCTGTGGAATTTTAAACAGGAGTGAGGGCATTGTGGCTCTCCAGATGTTGCCAGACTACAACTCCCATCATCCTTGAGCAATGGCCATGCTGGCTGGGGCTTGTGGGATTACAGCCCAACAACATCTGAAGGGCCACTGCTGTCACAGCCCTTTTCTACAGGAAGGGTAACAAGTATGGTAGGTAACTACAAATAGCACGTCTTCATGAAGAAGCCATTGTACCATGAAACTCAAGAACTTTGCTAGACAAATTTATTTATTCATTCATTTAAAAAAACCCAACACCTTCCCTTCCTTCCAGTCCATTGACAACTAGCCTGGCTTACAGCAAATAATAATAATAAATCCCCTAACATGGTTTTCTTTCAAACAGTTCATTTTTATTACAGTCCTTGATTTACTGTTTTTTGTTGTTTACTTATTTATATATGTGGATTATGTTCCAGGTCTAGTTTAGTGGAGACAGTTGTTGTTGTCTTGATGAGATGCAATAGAAGAGTGCTGGGTTCTGTCAAAGTCTATATCCACTTAGAATAACTTTCAGCAATGACATTCATATTGTATAAATTATAATCTATCAAGAAGAATGATTTTTAGCAAAAGAGCATAGGCTTCTTATATTTTTTAAAGAGAAAGAATGTCAATGATTTTAAAGACAATTCAACCACAGAAAAACCTTTACAACCCCCTAAATGCAAGATGCTAGCAATTCCTACTTGCACAAAACACATATTTTCATGCTTGATGTTTCACTCACACACCCCACAATGACTTAGTCCCAAATGCCATCTTGGAATCTGGGTCAACATGACCACATTCACTATGAGACCACTTTAAACAGTCATAGCTTCTCCCAAAGAATTCTAGGAACTGTCCTTTGTTAAGAATGTCTAGAACTGTTAGGAGATCTCACACAGCTACAATTCCCAGAGCGGCTTAACAGTCAATCCCTCTTCACAGGGAACTCTGTGAATTGTAACTCCACGAGGGCTGCAGGGATCTTCTAACAACTTTCAGCATCCTTGAAAATCTACAGCTCCCAGAATTCGTGGGGGGGGGGGGCATGACGGTGGAATCAGATTCCTATAAATGTATGGTGGGAATGTCACCCAAAAGGTTTCTCAAGAGAGACATTGCCCTGTGCAGTGTGCAGAGGTGGTATACCAGAGAACTGAAGTTCTTTTAGTGTGGTGCGGGACTGGAGGCTATTCTGGGCTTTGCGTGTTGAGTTCCACAGTTCCACCCCCCAAATAATTACACACTTCACACTTAATTTTTGTTTAAGGTTTTTGGCATAATTTTGGCCACAACTTTATTCAAAATACAAAAAATTGTGAGTGGTTGCTTAGGCATTGGTTATGACTATCTGTCCTGGCCCTCAAGGACAGAGCTGGCCCTTCCGGACTCCACCGGAAGCCAGCGTGGGAAACACGTATTGGATGAGAAGGGAGACCGGGAAACAAGTCCTCACTTCTCACCCACATGTTCCGGTGGGGCTTGCACGGCCCAAGTCCGGCTCCACGGACAAGGACGAAAGAATGGCAAGCCCCTGGATTCCTTTAACGGAATTCCCTTTCCGCATCATTTGGAGGGGTAGGCACTTACCCCTCCAAGCACCAATTAACCAATGCCTAACCGCCAACCTTACAAGTTGTGACGATTTGCTACGCAGTAGGCAAAAACCAAATGGCACCAGCCAATCAGCCAGATGGCAAAATTCCTACCGTGCCCCCGCACCAAGGCGAACGACACCATGACAGGCATAGCAAGGTCAAGCTATCCACTTAAATAAAAAACCCCCCTATTAAAGGGAGGGAGGGCGGGTGATCCAATGCAAAATGGCCAAGAGGACGTCCCTACGTCTGGCCCTTCTATTTAATAGCTTCTGACTCCTCCTCCAAATTGGTAACAATCAATATTCCCCAGCAACCCAATTAACCCTAAAGGCCATGGTTGCAGATTAATTTGCCTAGTCATGGCAGGGTGGCCTGTTCCCCAACCGCAACACGTGCTCTCTGTTAAGGAGAACACGCTTTGCGTGTTGAGTTCCACAGTTCCACCCCCCAAATAATTACACACTTCACACTTAATTTTTGTTTAAGGTTTTTGGCATAATTTTGGCCACAACTTTATTCAAAATACAAAAAATTGTGAGTGGTTGCTTAGGCATTGGTTATGACTATCTGTCCTGGCCCTCAAGGACAGAGCTGGCCCTTCCGGACTCCACCGGAAGCCAGCGTGGGAAACACGTATTGGATGAGAAGGGAGACCGGGAAACAAGTCCTCACTTCTCACCCACATGTTCCGGTGGGGCTTGCACGGCCCAAGTCCGGCTCCACGGACAAGGACGAAAGAATGGCAAGCCCCTGGATTCCTTTAACGGAATTCCCTTTCCGCATCATTTGGAGGGGTAGGCACTTACCCCTCCAAGCACCAATTAACCAATGCCTAACCGCCATGGAGCCTCCAGCTCACCGCCAAACCACTCACAGCCCCAACCAAGACCTCAGCTTGGCAGCCACCGCACCTAACCAAGCCTCATTCCCTGAAGCAGAAAGGTGCACACCATCATCTCGGAAAAAGGATGGCATCTTAAAAAGAATCACGGGGTGAGAAATAACCTCTCCACCCAGCTCCGCAATCCTGTGCGTCACAGCAGAATTGATGCGTTTTCTGGCCCTTTCAATGGCGACTGGGCAACGACTGCCCCTCCACACGCATCTTTGCAAAAGCTGAGACCAAAATATCTTAGCTGAAGGCACCATTGCCTGCAATGTCCCCAGGTCCGTCCAAATTGCAGCACGCAGGGAAAAACAGTCCATAGCAAACAGGTCATTCTCTCCCAGCTGTATTACAATAGCCGATAGCGGCCCCTCCCGAAGCAACTGGCTCCGGATCCGCGGCAGGAGCTCCGACCAACGCATTCCTCGTCTGGATAGCCAGGACAGCTGAACATACGGAGGAAGGCCAAGACCTGGACCCACACCAACCTGACGTGCTGCGACACCGGCCCAATGGACGATGCTGTGCCCCACCATCCACACTCGGACAGCCGCCTGACCTGACATAACATAAACAAACAGAGTAAACTAAGTTAGCGAACATAGCCTCTGAACGCATTCGATTTCCAACGGCCCAAATCCTTTATCCTGGCGGCTGACAATCCCCAGTGAGCTGCCGTCGTGGCAGCCCCAATCCTAAATGACTGTGTAAGATAAAACAAGCAAAAATTGTCAGACACCAATAATGTTAACGAACATAACCTTTGAATGCATTCGATTTCCAACGACCTGTATTTTATTTCCACTGCCTTATTAACACGCTTTCCGGCCTTCTCGGTGGTAGTTTGTCTAGGCATCGGTTCCCAACTAGCTGCACCTGACCTCAGCAGGGCAGCCCTGACGACTGGGCCCCACCATATCGTCAGTACCAGCAAACATTGTGGGGGAGCAATGCATCCCAAGGCAATCGCATCCCGCCAGGTGTCGTTCCCCATAGGGGAAAGATGCACCCCATCTGCCCTAAAGAGGGGAACAGCCTTGAAGAAAAATAGCAGGGTGCAATATTACAGAACCACGTAAAGCAACGACCTATTTTATTTGTTATTTCTTTTCTTTATTTATTTTATTCTATTGTCCACCGCCTTATTAACATGCTTTCTGGCCTGCTCGGTGGTAGTTTGTCTAGGCATTGGTTCCCGACTAGCTGCACCTGACCTCAGCAGGGCAGCACTGACGACAGGGCCCCACCATATCGTCAATACAAATAAATAGCGTGGGGGAGCAATGAACCAGGATCAGACTCAAGCTCACCCCCAAATGCTCCAGGGGACTCTTGCGTGGCCCTACCCCTTGAAAGGGGTCGACAAAAGCATGGCAAATCCTTGGATTCCCTTAATGGAATATCTTTGCACATTGGAGGGGACAGGTGCTCCAACCCCCCTCCAGACCACCTTGAACCAATGCCTTGAATTATTTTGAGTCCAGGGAGAGCTGCCATCAACTCAATCCAAGCCCTCTTGCATGCAGGAATGCAAATTTATGCTGGAGGAAGACAGCAAACATTCTCGCCCAGCTGTACCACCAGCACTGCGGGAGGACCTGCACAGGTCACACTTGACCGCACCAAAGGAAGGGTCTCCTCCCAAAGCATTCCCCATCTAGACATCCAGTATAGGTTCACATGGGCAGGAAGACTGAGATGGCGCCCTAGTCCAGACTCGTCAGCGCGCTTGCCAGCCCAGTGTATAATGCTGTGGCCCAAATGTGCACAGCTGCTCCTATGAAAAAAAAAAAAAGGAAATAACAGACAAGCATCAGCACAGACATCATTGTGACACTTCCTGATATAACCCTTGTCAGCGTCAGACTTCCAATGACCCGTATTCACAATCCTGTCTACTGACAGGCCCCCAGTGTGCAGCCTTTGCAGCAGCACCCAATCGTAAGGAATGAGGCGTTCAGCGGTAAGCAAGCCGCAGGCCGTAATAACTGGTGCACGATGTAAGCACATTGATGCCTGGCTAATGGGAACCCATTTTCATGCACTAGGAGCGGGCCAGCCCCCAGGGAATAAAAAGCCAAATATTCTGTTATCCATAACTGGGCAAGGGCCCTCCTCACCTGTGGCGGGAAGCCTGATTGTGGCACTCCTGCCCACTAAGTCTGTTTTAGAGTTCCCAACTCTAATGACAAGCTCCAAAGGATAAGGAAAAGTCCTGAAGCAATAAGCCTCCAGACTCTCAGCCCCGTGCTGGCTCCAACAACCATTTTCCCAACCCTCAGTGCGAAAATGCAATGGACTACTGAAAGGAGTCTCGCCTTGATCTTTAACCAGCAGACAAGTTTTAACTTGTTGCAGATACTGCATAGGTAAAAATTGACTGACTTCCTGCCCACTGTCCTATGAGGTTGGAGCCTATTCCAACCTTCCAAGGCCCTGCGCCCTACAAACTTTATACAAGGGTCTCTGAAAAATAAAGCTTCAGTGTAACAGACATTGCAGCGGACTGAATTCTGATAGTTATAACCGCATGCCCAATCTGCAGCAGGTGGACCAAATACTGCTGGATCTGCTCAGAGGATGGGGGCTAATTCATCTGAATGACCGAGAACTGCCAGCTTAAGGCTAAGAAATCCATCCAGGCCTTCCCATAAGAGGTAAAAGCAGAAGGGGAAATGGAAGCTGCTGCTTTCTGTAATCACTAATTGTTGTCAATCAATCAATCAACCTTTATTGCATTAACATACAGCCATAGCAAGGATAAGACAAAAAATGCTAGAGACAAGCAACCAATCAAAATTCAAAGCGATATTACTGGCGTTATGATATTTAAATACCCTAAGACAATAATGTAAAGATTTAGTTGCCAGCGCCGAGAATCTAAAATGCGGGTGTGTATAAAGTATATAATGGCCCAAAATAGGCTCGGTACATTAGGTTAAAAGGTAGGAAGAGAATTAAAACAGGTCCAGGTCAAAATGTTGTTGTCAAAATGCCACAGGTGGTCTGGAAAAGTCTGGCAATAGCTGAGTCTGGAGCCCAGGATCTGAAGCGCTTCATCTGAAAATCGGATAGAGTGTCAGCGACAATATTAGAGGATCCCGTAAATTGGAGAGTAGAAAGCACAATATTAAACCTTAAGTGGCGCAGCTCGAAAGCATGAGCGGAGGGGCGGAGACTGTGCTAGAGCGTGAGGACTGTTTTGCCAAGACGCTCACCACTACCTGGTTATCAGACCAAAAGCAGATCCAATGGTCACTGAACTCTTCGGGCCACATGTGAACTGCTACAATGGGGAAAACTCAAGAAAAGTTATGTCACATGATTGCCTCACCACACCAGGCTTGAGGCCATAGCCTTGCACACCAGCAGCCCTTGAAATAAAAACCAAAGGGCAAAGATCCAGCAGCACCAGCATGAACCTGAAAATCCCTGTGCGGGTTCAAGGTATCCTGCCATGGCAAACTACTATTGCATACATTCAGGAATTGCTACCATCGCCTAATATCTGCCTTCACCACACTTGGTAGGCATACACAAAGGTAAGGGGACCTCAGGCCGCAGGCAGCCTGGCCTAGTGGGAAGATTAATTAAGTGACCTGGCAAGATCGGATCTGATGAAGCATCACTTGCTACAGAGGAAGTATTACAAAATAACTTCCTTCAAGGCAGACAGCTTCTCCATAGGCAAGTGGTAGGTTTTAGCAACGATATCCAACTGGATCCCTAAATAAAATGGGAATATGGGCAAAAGGTATTGAGCTATTGCTTGCCAGCTTCCAGCCCCCGCTTGGGCAGGGGGCATCTTGTGCTGCCATCATGATAAGTAAACTTACAGGGCCGACGCTGGCCAGAACCCCTAAAGAAGTCCCGACAAAGCTGCCGCCGAGCCAGCTTCCTTTCCAGACACACACTCTGTGCAATGCAAAAAACACACTCCGTGCAGTGCACAGACTCTCCCTGCAATGCAACTACACACTCCGTGCAATGCAACTACACACTCCGTGCAATGCAAAAACATGCTCTGGGCAATGCAACTACACACTCTGTGCAATGCAAAACACACTCCCTGGAATGCACACACCCTCCATGCAATGCAACTAAACTCCATGCAATGCAACTACACTCCATGCAATGCAACTACACACTCCATGCACTGCACACACCCTCCGTTCAATGCAGTTACATACTCTGTGCAATGCACACACACTCTGTGCAATGCAAAAACACACTCTGTGCAATGCAACTACACCCTCCATGCAATGCACACACCCTCCGTGCAATGCAACTACACACTCCGTGCAATGCACACACACACACACACACACACACTCCGTGCAATGCAACAAGCCACTCCGTGCAATGCAACAAGCCACTACGTACAATGCAACAACACACTTCGTGCAATACAACAACACACTCTGTGCAATGCAACAACACACTCCGTGCAATGCAACTACACATTCCGTGCAATGCACACACACCCTCCATGCAATGCACACACCCTCCGTGCAATGCAACTGCAAATCTCTCACGCAATGCAATGCAATGCAATTGCAGCCCGTGCAGCGCCATGCTCTGCAACGCACAGAGCAAACTGCAATGCAGGCACGCAAAGGTGCTTTCTCCCACTTGCATATTGCAATTTGGCGCCCGTTACATCCCTCGCAGTGAGGTAACCACCAAAAGGACCTAAGTGTCCAGGTAGAGCAATGGGGGAGCATGCAGCTGTCCCATACAGGGACCAATCCTGCAACCTAAACATTACCGGCACTATGCGCTGACCCAGTGAAACCAATGCTTCATGGACCACATGGGGACACTATTCAGGCCGGAAACGCTTCCAGGCCATCGAATTCTAGGGCAAAGCCCTATGATCACCTGCTAGGCCAGGCATAAATGTTTTCAGTGAAATAGCAGAGTTGAGCTAGCCCACAGCTTGTCCAGGTACCCCTGCTTGCCCTTTTAGAGGGAAGCACCCCTTCAAGAAACCCAAAGTTCTTTTATCACAAATGGGCGGAACTACCCAGCAACAGAATAGCCCAAAAGGAGCAGTTTATTTTTTGTTATAACAATGGCTAAGAGGGGGATATTAACCCTGTCTCCCAGGTCCTAGCCCTACACTTTAGCCACTAAGCCACAATGGCTCATCTCTAAAATGGCAGTCGCCACTATCAGGGCAAAACAAACTTAAAGAAAATAAACTTGTTCAGAAACAGCATAGTTCAAGAGCATATACAGAGTGCTCATAGTCCTTGGAGGCACAGGGAGCCTCTGGGGCCCTCTGTCTGCCTCAGATAAACATTAGCAGCAACTGGGCCTGCAAGCAGATACATTCCTATAGCGAGAATGTCATACCAATGTTAAAAGAACTCAAATTAGTGCTCCCACCCAAGGCTAGCTTAAATTTGGCCAACAGCGCTGCACACACTCAAAATAAACCAACCTTTGGGGATACTATAAACGAAAGTGATTCCAGCTAAGCTGGGAACAGCCCTGACTAGCTCCACAATTTCAACAAGAGAAATGGGGAAAACCTTTTTGCGAAAGAAAGCCCCTAACGGGGGCTCTCTCCCTATTGGGAAAGGCAAGCCACAGATACAGGGAGAATCTTCCCACTGGGCAGGGTAAGGGGTGGGGTGGGAAATCGAACAGGAAAAGGGGGAAATTAAATTATTTAAGGGACTAGAGAGGATTAAAAAGAAAGGGGAAATAAAGAAATAAAGAAATGTAACCAGACAATGAGAAGATTGTCCAAGCGCTCCATGTGATCCAATGCAAAATGGCCAAGAGGACGTCCCTACGTCTGGCCCTTCTATTTAATAGCTTCTGACTCCTCCTCCAAATTGGTAACAATCAATATTCCCCAGCAACCCAATTAACCCTAAAGGCCATGGTTGCAGATTAATTTGCCTAGTCATGGCAGGGTGGCCTGTTCCCCAACCGCAACACGTGCTCTCTGTTAAGGAGAACACGCTTTGTTGTTTAACCATGAGAGTGTAGCATGATCACAGTATAGGAATTCTACATCTGAGTAGCAAAGTGATGAAAAATGAATGAAAGAGTAGGAAATAGCAAACTGTCTAAGCAGGAATCTCAATGGATTACCAAGAGTAACATGACAGAACTAAAAAATAGGTGGAACACTGAGAAAATGTCTGTAGGGTGAATTAAGTATATTGGGATTCATGAATGATCTTCAGCGATTATCTCTTTTTTCCACAGCTAAGACAAATGAAAACTGGCTTTTGCAACATCATCATCTCCTGCTTACAGATAAGTTCTTTCTCAAGGTTATATTTTCCAAATATTCCCTGATTTGTAAATCCTTGTAATATTTCTCCTTTCCCGTTAAGCTTGGTGCTTACCTTTTGGGGTGCGAACACAAAATTAGAAATGACTTTGGGGTTTTTTTGTTTTGCTTTTTGCATTTGCACTTCTCATGCTGGTTTGTCTCTAACTCAATTTGTCTTGATACTCTCCAAAAGTATGGTGAGATACAGTAGATGCCAATCCCAGAGTAGCCAAAAATGCGCTCTCCATATGCTTTAGATTACAACTTCCATCAGCCCCAGCAAGTACGGCCAATACTGGAGATACCATAGGAATTGTAGTCTATAACCTTTGGGTAGTCTTGGTGTAAACCACCCAGGAGCAAGTGGCTGGCTGTGGGAGCATTGCATCTCTTTTGCAATTGTTTTTATGACTTCACCTGCTGCATAAAAGGAAATAGTTCAACAAATGAAACTTTCTGCATTTTTTGACATGTGAAGAAATATACTGAAAGCTTTAAGAGGGGTTGGGGAAGCTGTTGCTCTCCAGATGTTGCTGAACTGCAACTCCCAACCAGCCCTAACTATCAGCCACGCTGACAGGAAGTGATACACCCTGGAGTCCAACAACTTAGAATAATAGAATCATAGAATTGCAGAGTTGGAAGGGATCCTGCGGGTCATCTAGTCCAAATCCCTGCAATGCAGGCATCTCAACCAAACCATCCATGACAGATACTTATTGTACTTTCATTTTGCATTTTTGTGTTGTGAAGCACCCTGTGATCTTTGAAGGAAGGGCAGTATACAAATTTAAATAGCAGCAGCAGCAGCAACAACAACAACTTCCTCACCCCTGCCTTAAAGAGGTCATTTGTCAGGTATGATGGTGCAATCAAGTTTTGTCTGCATTATATTGGGGAAGGGCAGTTGCTCAGTGGTAGAGCACTTTGTTTGAATGCTGAAAATTGAATGCAGTCAGGGCTGGGGTATCTCCTCTTGGGTCGTGTGGAGAGCCAGTGCTGGTCAACATATATAATACTGAGCTAGAACAGCTAGTGGCCTGGCTGTACAGTCATACCTCGGGTTACAGACGCTTCAGGTTGTGTGTTTTCGGGTTGAGCACCGCTTCGGTGCTTGTGCATGTGCAAAAGCACCGAATTGCGACCCATGAGTGCGCACATGCGGTGCTGTGGGTTGTGAACGTGCCTCCCACATGGATCACGTTCGCAACCCGAGCGCCCACTGTATAAGGAAGCTCCCTATATTCCCTAGACTATGTTGAAAACATTTATCTTAACTTCCTGTTTTACATTAGAGCACACAACTGTCCTTATTTGGGAGCTAAACAGCTCAGAGCTTCCAAATTGCTAGCCATCTAGGGGAAATTGAATTTTACAGTTTTAATATGTCCAAGGCATTTTGCTCATCACAATAAAGAGGGGGAGAAGCCCCTCTCTGTCACTCACATGAGATACCAGCCCTGGTGAAACTATAATACCTGCATTGAAAATGTCATCACACCTCTTTCACATTTTAACAAACACAATTTTCTTCCAGATGGTTATTTGGGAAGGATTTGACACAAGTGGCAATCACTCCCCTCTGTTTTCTTTTCTTTTTAAAAAATCTGTTTAGAAGACCTTCCTCTTACTTTTCAAAAAAAGGAACTTTCATAGCTGGGGGAAAACGATGGACAAATGCATTGAAAAGAGTGGGATGAAGAATGATTAACAAGAAGATGTGTAAACACCCAAAAAGGGAATTGGGATGAATGCAAACAAATCAAAATGATAAATATATTTGTTTTTCTAGAGCAAAAATCAGAGTCATCCGGAGATCTCCCCCCCCCCCAAGTGAAAGCAAAATGTCAGTAACCCCTGATTTGCATTGCCCCCACCAAAGCTTCATGTTGCTCTGTCACTTTTTTCTGTACTATTCACTACTCTATATTTACCTATATATCTATGTTTTGCTAGGTCCGTGGACTTTTCAAGAAGTGAGGCTGTCCTAAAAGTTGCCTGCACACCACTGAAGAGTTCTGTGTTTTTATTTCTTTGTTAAAGCACAGTGCTGGAGGATTATTATATTTTTTTAAAAAAAAAGTTTAAAACTTAATTTAAGTTCCTCGGCTTTAACAAAAAAGAGAAAAGCAACAGCTTCATAGCCCTTAAAAATTCCACAAGCAGTGTTTTGTAAATGCCTGCAAGGCGTATTAGGGATCAAAAACGATTGGGAGAAAGAAAGGCCAGTGTGAACCTGCATTTTTTAAAATAAAAGTACAAGCAAGAAGACACACCACTCAGCTATCTCTTAATTATTGTAAAATAAGAAAGGAACAACACCTTTCCTCCTCATAAAAGATTATGAAAAAAGTGAACCCTTTTATTTTCCCCACAAAAACCACCTAATTGTTTTAATTTTTAATATTTGACATATGTTTCTATTTTATTTTTATTTATATATTTTTAATTTCTGTATGTGTGGGAAGAAGGGTGGGATATAAATTTTAGTAGTAGTAATAAATTTTATCCACTTTGGCCAAAAGCGGAGAAAGTTACAGCTGTTTTAAATTCCCTGTTATAGTGAATGAGGAACTGCTTAGAACCCAAAACACAGATCAGATCAGATCAGAGGGGGCACAGAGCGACTCAGAAACCAATGAGAATTCTTGAATTGCAGATGCTGGGCAAACTGTGGGCATAATGCACAAACCTAATACACACTATTAATGGGAGAAGCCTGAGGACTACCAGCCATTAAGGCCAGGGTTGTCCTTTACATGCTACACCAGGGAAGATAGGCGCTGAATGCATTAAATGTGTAAATTAGTTCCTCTGATAGCAAGTTATAGCCCTGATTGGCAAAGACCCAAGTCAACACCCTTGCAAGGAACTGCTCTCCACCCTGCAGGTCAAAGTAGATGGAAGTGATTGCTTCCTCTTAGCCACAGTGTGTACATTTCAGAAAATAACTCTTTGATACTCCTCTGTAAAATCTCAAATATCTGAAACTTGAAAAGGTAGCAGTTGAGAAACTCTTTTTAAAAACAAACAAACAAACAAACAAACCAACCAGTGTTTGCTTTCAGAACTAGAAGGGAAGCAAAACACTTTTTCTGACGAACAATAAATCTGACTTTGCTATGGCAATTGAGAAAAGAATGGTGCCAGCAGTGTTCGGTGATGGAACTATACCAGTTTCAAGCTGAAGAGATAAGGGTTATTCTTTTAGCTTCTTTTTGTGAAAAAAAGAATCCATAATATTTATTTCCTGATTGAAATGCACTTGCATGTGATAGGTGAATTATGTTATGTAAGAACTGGATGTTCCTTGTACAATTGATCTTTGGAACAAAAGTGGGGGCTTGACTCATCACACAGCCTGATTCACACAGCCAAAAGGAATCTGGGGAAGTCATATTTAAAATGACTAAGCAGGATGAAAGAACTGGAACAACATTTAATTTAATTCACAGCTTTGTTTTGATTCACATGGGAAACAGTAATACAACACATAGCAGGAGATAACAGGAAACATTCTGAATAAACCTCAGATTGATAAAGGGCTGAGAATTCTATAGATGATGTATTGCATTTAAGTCATGCATGTGGCACTTTCACCATGAAAAATGTGAATGCCTTGATGTATTATATTGTGTTAAGAGCAATAAATCTAAAACAAGTAAGCTAACTATTCTTCTTAAGGTTGCATGCTTCTAAATGTTGGCTGGACGCTGATACTCTGACTGGGGCCCGAACTCTTTTTTTTTTCTTTTTTCTTTTTTTTTAAGACATACAAACTGGGAAAAGTTCAGAGTATAAGAATGATTAAACATTTAGAAAACAAGGCACATAAGAAATAATTTGGAGGGAAGCAATGCTATGGGGAGATAGAATTCATAACAAAAGACGCTGAGGGACCTTGAGAAGGACAGGGACCAATTATTCTTCTTCTGTTCTCAGTGAGAGAAATTAATAGGTTTATACTAAGCTACAGCCCAGTATATTATATTTATGTGAAAAGAAAAGAGAACATCTTTATAAGAAGAACTTCAATACTTAATGGAGCAGGCTGCCAACTGATGTGAAATCACATTAACTGGGGGCTGTCTAGGTGAAATTATTATTGGCAATTGGTCAGGTTAAAATCAGTTTTGTAGGGGAGGGCAGCTTACATGGAAAGCACTTTCCAAAATACATAATTCTTTTTCTTTTTCTTTTTGTAGAGGATTGCCGCAGTCGCTAAGGGCCACAGCAGATGTCATGTGGGAATTTTGTGATGGGATATCTCAATACCCTTTTCTGTGTTTAAAGGACCCATGTACAGTATGCCCTATGCATGAAGAAAGCTGTCTCTGATTTTATTAAATTTACCTAGGAATAAGTGCTGTTGAACTCAGTGGGGCTGTTTCTTTCTTCCAGGCGGCATGTATACAATTCTGCTGCACTTTCCAAAGAAGATATGACAGGAAACATAGTAGACAGGTTGCACAGCAGTAAAAGGGTTAAGGTTTCTATATAGGATTAGTTGTGTAAGAGTCACTTATGTGGCATTTTATTTTATTTTTACCAGGAAAATATGCAAAAGATTGCAGATTTAGATTACGGATTGCTATGCATTTCATAGACATATCTGTGGAAACTTTCCATCTTGTATTTGGGGAGGGAAATGATGTGATGGATGAGCGCTTCATTATGCTGACACAAACGTACCATCTTTTCTCCTCTCTTTTGAAAACACTGTAAATGTCTTAACCAAGAACCTCTTTTTCTGCATCACCTACAGGGGATTAAAAAAAATGTTCTGTAGCCCACTCTCTGTCTCACTTGACACTTATGGAGAATTATTAGCCATTTAGGATGCACAGAATGCTGAGTGCTGATAAACTGCTAATAAACTTTGAAGTAATAGCAGCAGCAACATAAATTTATATGAACTCAAACCAAAATGCTGAATCTGACCCCACATGCAGGTGGCTCCTTCATCACGGTCTGCTTCAACTGACTAAAAAGGAGCACAGAATACACACACAAGACCGAGGTCATATGAAGTGACTGTGAAAGGTGATAACACGACCCAGAGTTTTCTTATCTATCATTCTGAAATAGACCAACTCTGAAAATAAATGATTATTTTTTCTAGAGCACTTTCCCCCTAATAATAACAATGACAATAATGCAGTAAGTTGGATTCAGAGATCATGTAAGTGGAAGATGGAACTCATGAAGCCAATCACTGATGAAGGAGAGAGACTTTCCTTCCCTCGTTCTTCTGATGACCTCCCTCCTCCTTCTAGTGTGAGCAACCAATGAAGCCTTCCTTCCATTTACACAAGGGCAGCTTTGATTCCAAGCTACAGCACTGATAAGACTGCCACGTTTTGATTGTGGTAAAGGTAAAGGGACCCCTGACCGTTAAGTCCAGTCGCAGACAACTCTGGGGTTGCGGTGCTCATCTCACTTTACTGGCCGAGGGAGCCGGCATTTGTCCACAGACAGCTTCTGGGTCATGTGGCCAGCATGACTAAGTCGCTTCTGACGAACCAGAGCAGCGCATGGAAATGCCGTTTACCTTCCTGCCAGAGTGATACCTATTTATCTACTTGCACTTGATGTGCTTTCAAACTGCTAGGTTGGTAGGAGCTGGGACAGAGGAACGGGAGCTCACCCCGTCGCGGGGATTTGAACCGCTGACCTTCTGATTGGCAAGCCCTGGGCTCTGTGGTTTAGACATACCTTTAAATCCAGGGTTGCCCAAGTGTTGCCTGGTAGTGCCTGGTGAGGGAGTAGGGTGAGCCCTCAGTGCCCCCTTGGCTTGAGAGCCAGTGTGGTGTAGTGGTTAAGAGCGGTAGTCTCGTAATCTGGGGAACCGGGTTCGTGTCTCCGCTCCTCCACATGCAGCTGCTGGGTGACCTTGGGCCAGTCACACTTCTTTGAAGTCTCTCAGCCCCACTCACCTCACAGAGTGTTTGTTGTGGGGGAGGAAGGGAAAGGAGATTGTTAGCCGCTTTGAGACTCCTTAAAGGGAGTGAAAGGCGGGATATCAAATCCAAACTCTTCTTCTTCTTCTTCTTCCCAACACACTGGATTGCTAGTGCTTACTGGTAGGGGGAATGTGTGTGAAGCTTGGTGTAGAGTGGTGTGTGGTGGCAGGAGCATTGGACTGGCAAAACTGCAGTGTGCTGCACTGTGCCAAGCATAAGGTTACCAGATTTTTTTCAAAGAATCTGGGGACACTTCTTTTTTTTTGAAAAGAGGAAAAAAAGTTATTAAAAAAAGTTTTATATATATATTTTAAAAAGAAGTAATATCTTTTCTTCTGTGGTCTCCTCTGTTGCATGGCCTTCTTCTGGGCCCCGGCCTAATTTGGCAGTCAGTTGTCTAGTTAAGGCAAACAGAGTTATTTCACGTTGCTCAAATGCAGTGTAGCAATGCTTGTGGCAACAACTCTATATCCAGTAGCAAAACACCAGCTGAGCCATTGCTGTACAGGCACTACATAGGCAATATGATTCAGATGAATATAGTTAATAAATTGTGAGTAGAGGGTGAAATAGAGAGAATTGTGAGTTTAGATCCAGGTTAACTACTCTGGGATTGTTGGGGGTTTTTGTGTGTGTGTGTTTTAAAAAAACCTTCTAAGTTCTATATAAACTTTTCAGTCTGTAGCTTTCCCACCCTGTCATAATTTTATCATACCATTTGAAATCATGATGTCTGCCATCTGTGCTGGGGATGGCTTAGCAATGAGCTTTGCAAACCTGTTAGCTCCCTAGATAACAAGTGCGGCTCTTGCCAAAGGTCTCACTTCCAAAAAAAATTCCCCTTTCCCATGCCTGTCATCAGACGCCCTCTTGGTATCTCAGCTCCATCTAGGAACTCCCTTTAGAACTGTCATCTGTCCTGCTCCATCAGTTGAGTGACAGGGCCTTCTGCCCACCAATGCCCAAGATTCCACCTCCTCTTCCCCTCTTGAGTCCAAAGTGTGACACCTGCAGAGCACAGTTGAGCCCCCCTCTCATCAGTCCTCAGAACATGTCCCCAATGTGTCACCAGAAATCTCCCTCCCCCCCCCAAAACACAAACACACACACACACACACACGGTATGAAAAAGCATAACTTTTAAAAGTTTGCTGTAGTTCCTATTGTTTTTCTTAACTGGTTAGCATTGCTGCTGTTTAAAAGAAGTAATCATTTTAGGATTGTAACCCTAATAAATCCCAAGAGTGACCCCTGAAAAAAGGAACATTCATCTTGCCAAAATGGTCATTTTCAGAGATGCAGGTTTAATATACATATTTCCTAGGAGGGCTTCTGAAAGTGTCTCCACCCAGAGTATCACCTCAGATTGGGGAGCTCAGAATTTCCTGGGTTGTTTCTGAAGTGAAGCCAGTGCATTAGAAAGTCTCTACTGTGCCATTTTTATTTTAGAATTTCTTATAGCGCATGGCACTTATGCAATACGCTAATGTGTTTGGCTAGTTCAGTTCACACCTCTCGTACCACTACATCAATGATGTGCACACACATTGATACATGTACTACAAAAATGGAATGCACATATTACCTCATACAATTTCAGGAGGTGCTGGGGGAGGTGAAGGGCATGTGGGTGAGGCTGGCCAAAATTGGCCTTTGTGGGCCAAATGGAGAAGCCTAGGGGGCCAAGACTTGCCCACAGGACAGAGGTTCCCCACTTCAGAATTCGACTCTGGGCATGAGTGAAATCCACTCATCCATGGATCAAAGACTGTTTTTGATTCCCAAAAGCTTTCTGTTGGTGGAGAAATTGGTTTTTAAGTTAGTACAGGTGATTGGGAACAAAGATGTTAAGTCCACATGCAATCATACCACTTGCCACTCATGGTAGAATGGTTTTAGCTGGCATGCCAAATTGTGATCTGACTTATGATGCGTGGTTGCACAGTTTGTAATAAGCAAAGTTACAGCAGTCACAAACAATGGGATGGAGTGTGAATTGGTCCAGAATGTCAGCTAGTGATAGCTTCACCTCAGCTCAGGTTGTAGGCTTTCAAAATTCATTCACGCTTGTCTCCAAATGTATCCAAGTGGCTGATATTGACATTAAAGCTCTTTGTAAACTAATCTTGCAGTAGTGAAGTGACAGGCTTAGGGAAATGCCAGGTAGATGAGAATTCATTCTGATTTCTCATATTTTGCTTCATGAAGAAGTAGGAATTTAACCATGTCCAACTGTAAATAATTTACTGCCCAATGAATTTCCCCCCTGTAAAACTGATGGCATTTGATATTGCAACATTGCAGATTATGCTTTTATCCTATTCTGTTTTTGTGATATAACATGCAAATCCTATTTTCTGAGTATTGAAATGCCCATTGTTTGAAAGCATATAGCAAATTGCTCATGAAGAGAGAAATCATTCATGACATTGTACATTATTTTATTCTCTTAATACCATTCCCGGTAAACAAATTACTCATTTTCATATAAGACAAAGATGGGGAAAGGGATATATTATTTGACAGTCAGCACCTTAGGTTGAGTGGAAAGAAAGATATGAAGTACTTTCCAGGAACAATGTCTACCAGAGAAATCATTAAACAAAGTATGACCTTCAGGAAAGCATTTACCAGTGGAGTGCTCCTGTTCAGGATTTGTGGCAGCCAGCCCTTCCCTTTCTTGAAATGTGCCATTCCATCCCTGCCTCCATAAAGCCACACAACTCTAAGTGGCTGCTGATCATTCTTAGTGTTCATTGGGCTCTTTTTAGGTCTCCTCCCCTTGAGGATTGTACCCTTGAGGATTGTCCCCCATACATTGTTGTATACTTCTGCAGACCGTAACGTTCCTTTAGTGGTGCCATTTTGGCTTCATAAGGCTGGCACTCAGAGAATGAGTTTCACTATTGATATATGGGACATTTTATATTTAGATACCAAATTCACTCCCCCTCCCTTCTGCATACTAGCTAGCAATTTGTAGAACAAAGTATCTACGGTGTCAAGTTTGTTCATTGGCAGAGTACAGTCGTTCCTTAGTTTTTGAACAGCTTAGTTCATGAACAACTTGGAACTCAAACGCCGCAAACCTGGAAGTAGGTATTCTGGTTTGCGAACTTTGCCTCGGAAGCTGAACATCCAGCGTGGCTTCTGCGGCTTCCGATTGGCTGCCAATCGGAAGCCACGCCTTGGTTTCCAAATGTTTTGGAAGTCAAACAGACTTCTGGAACGCATTCTGTTCGAAAACCAAGGTACGACTGCACATTTCCTGACTGAAAAGGAAGCATATTTTCTTTTTAAGAAAGGGATCCAACATCAAGCACCACAGGGCTTGGACTGTGAGTTATAGGAGTCAGGCACCAGCTCCTTATTCACCATGCCACCAGGACAGATGCTTAAAGAGACAGGGGTTCAAGTCAGCAAGCAGAAACCCCCCGGCAGATGCCTTCTATCCAAAGAAGCAGATGAACAGGAGGAATCAATCTTTTCTCACATCCTCCTTTATAAACCCCAGGGCCTGCTGGTGCACTTTAGTCTGAGCTGTAAGTCACATTAAAAAGCTGCTTGGTTGCTCAGTTGCTCAGCAGTCAGTCAGCTGGCCAACACACACACACACACACACACAAACAAACAAACAAACTAGCATGGCTGCCTCTGGGCTTTCTTCTGTGCATCTGAGTACTCCGTACATTGTATTGTTCTATATAGTTCCATCCATCCCTGCCTTGCTGAGTGGCACTGAGTGTGGCATCTGAGAATTCACAGGGAGCATTTTCCATCTGAGAAGAAACGGTTGATAAACCGTAAATATCTAAGGGTGCCTTTAAAATATACCTGTGGTAGAAATTTGATTCAGTTCACATTTTAAGGTGAACCGACCTAACTTTTGCAAAACAAAACACAGCCATCCTTTGGAATTTACACTTACCTGAATTTTGTAATGCATTTCTCCAGCCAAGTAATGGGTACAAAACTGTGTAAACTGAAGTGTGCATAAATATTTACAGAGTTGCCCATCCCTAAGTTGAGCACACACTTTGGGGTATATATTGAATTATGCTCTTTTCAACATGCAGATTAGAACTAAGGCTGCAATACTGCCAGCAGCAGTTCTTCAAAAGATCTCTCTTGTGAAGCATTACCCAGATCTGACTGAATACTTTCCGTACTGAGATAGAGAAGAAGGATTTGCTCCTGATAAAAGTAACCTAGTGAATTCACTACAGCCAGATGAAAACGTCTCTTGTGCATGATGCATTATTGCACATGTGAACAATATGACAAAGCACACACAACAGCAAACAAATGAACAGCTCAGCTGGCAACATACCTAACCTTCCATCCTGCAAGGACCAAAGGACATGTCACAGTCTTCCTTCCTTCCTTCCTTCCTTCCTTCCTTCCTTCCTTCCTTCCTTCCTTAAATTGTGCACCTTAGTTTTGAATAAAAAGTGGCCATGTGACCTGTACCTAGTTACAATCCAAAGCAGAAGTCTCATGTCAGTTAACAAACAAACAAACAAACAAACAAACAAACAAACAGCACACATACACAACTGTTTGTTCTTGAAGATGCTTTTTTCTTTTTAAAATGCAGGCAACTACTATATGGACAAATAGTTATGGGGCAGGGGGGAGAGAGATTCAGCAGGGAACTGATGCACAATCTATACTGGGAGCACACTCTGGATCAAGGCTGCTATTTCTTCAGAATCAAAGTGGCTTTTTCAAGCATGCTTAAATGCATGAATAACGTAACATGTACAGCCCAGTTCTTTCACAACTAGTCTTGCTGGAGGCCCTGACCACTACCAGGGTTTTCCACAGAAGTGACAGGAGAATTATAGCTTAATCAGTTTTTCAGAGATTTGGGGACAATTTCAACATGAATCTTAATATGTTCACTATCTTGGCCGAGCGCCAAGATGGTAGTGATTATTATTCTCCCTGAATTCATCTAATTTCAAGTCTGCTTCCTGGTCCCACCTGGCCCTTTTTAATTGAAGAAATTCTTGTGTCGAGAAGAAATAGACCTTTCTTGATTGCCTATAAAAGACTTTTATTTTTGGCCTCATAAAACATCAGCAGCATTTTGAACCTGTTGAAAGTGTATTCCTTTATCCCACTATTTCGGTAGCAATTAGCAATCAGAACATCGGTTAGGGGGCACAGTCAAGATAGCTCAACATGCCACCAACTTGCACACAGTTGGGTGGCTTAGATCCTTAGTTTAAAGCCAAAGGGAGTTAAGCGCCTGAACCTCGAGAAGAATTGTAGTTGTGCTTTTGAACTGCATTTTGCCTATGTGTCAAACTGATCTGAGCGTTTACATTTTTGGTAGAAACCCCAACCTGAGTTCAAGTTCTTCATCAAATGGGAGCCAGTAGAGCTGATTTGCAAGTGCCCTCATAGAATCATAGAACCGTAGAGTTGGAAGGGACCTCAGGAGTCATCTACTCCAACAGCAGGAATCTCAGCTAGATGACTGATGAATGATGGCCATGCAACCTCCGTTTAAAAAAACTTCAATGAAGGAGAATCTACCACCTCGCTATAGAGTCCATTCCACTGTTGAACAGCTTTTACTGCCAGAAAGTTCTTCCAGATGTTTAGCAGAGGATGGAGGAGGGGGGAGAGAAAAACTAAAATACTACTAAGAGTGGAAATACGAAAAAGCTCAATAAGGACTTAGCATGCTCAATGGGCATGGCTGTTGCGGGGGAAGGGAGTAAAACTGGGTCGCAGGGGAATGAAATAGACTTTCTGTAGACTTTCCTGGAAGAGTGCACAGAGCTAGTTGGAATTTTATACTGCATTCCATACTGCATTATGTTGTTGCAGATCCCACTTGTTCTGTCTTGTGAATTGCCCTCGATTCTAAGCATTTAAGGTGTTTTCCAATCATTTTAAAGGAAATGCTGTTTTAGGTTTTATGCACAGAAGATAAAACTCATGAATGGTAATTAATTGCCATCTTTTTACACCACAGGTTTTGCAAATCAATGCACAAGAAACCGATTTTCTATGAAAGCGTTAGCTCTACAGCTTCCTACACTCGTATGAATTAAAGTATTTTCTTAGCCAGTCTATATTCTGGAGATTGGAAGGATTTACTTTACCAGAACAACTTGGGCTACTAACAGCAAGTCTTTAAGGATACACCCATCAATGTATTTAACCGAGACATTTTCACTTTGGGTTGAGGTGCTAAAATGTTTGAGGGCAGCATGGTAGATCTTACCTTATTCCAGCCATTCTTGGGAATGCAGTGGAAATCTCTCCAGTTTCTCCCAATACCACACTGGAACTAAGCCAAAGTATGTGTGATTAAAATTCTTCCTCTGTTTATCCCTGCTTCCATTCTCTCCTTTCTTCTTTTTGCGTGTCTATTTTAGATTCTGAGATCCTTGAAGTAGGGACCTGTGAAGCCTTTTCTGTGTAAAGTGCTCTGTACATTGTTGGCACTATATAAACAACAAATTCTAATGAGGTTGGCAATTGAAGGGGAAAGATGGCACCTCACAGATTATCATAGTTGCCCGAGTGGCCATCATTTGCTAATTGATACCATAATGCAGGAGTAGCTAACATGGTGCCCTCCAAGGCCTGTTGGACTCCAATTCTCATTAACCCGTGGGGAATGACCAATGACAAGGAAATGATAGACGATGTCTTCCAACAACATTTGGAGGATACGTTGTTAGCTACCATAAAGGTCAATGGTATTGGTGTCCTACCTTCTGAAAGCTAGAAATTGATTCAGCAGTCTCCTCAAGCTTCTGAGATACCGACAGATACTGCCTACAAACTTAATCTCAGTGATGCTCTTGGGTGGTTTCTTTTTCTTGTTTAGGGGGGAACTGAGCTTCTCAGGAAGCTTACTTAATTCATCTCATGTGCATTTTCTCATACTTGTGCATAACCACAGCGCGCGCACACACACACACAAGCTTTCATATAAGTTGCTTCTGTGCATCTACAGGTATGGTTGAAAAAAGAGGATAACAGAAGCAGACACTTTGAGAAATGTAATTGCAAACATGCTTTTGCCTTTTTCTTGGAAATCAGATTGCACTTGCATTGCCTTCTCAATAACTTATTGTTTTGAGCAGAAACAGTTAATTCTACACATGATAGCTTAGTTCCAAAAAAAGTAAAAAAAGTTTGCATGTATAATAATCATGCTGAGGGTAAAAAAGTGACAATTAAGAATCTGAAGTACAAAAGGGCAATGCACTGTACTTGTCCTCAGTAGGGAAGTTCATTAGCAGTGGAATCATGTCATTTGCCCATCAGTTCCTAATTGTATTCACTGCGGGAACAAAGTGAAGGAAGTAATATCACATGATCTCAGTAAGTGTGGGTCTGTAAATCACACGTATGTGCCCATCTGCATGGGTGCTTGCTTGAAGACCCTAATTGAAACTTCTCAGGCTCATCATGGAGGAGATGATCCCATCAGTTGTACATGGTTGACTAGAGGGGCTCTGCCGGCATGAACTCTCTGAGGATGAGGGAATAAAGGCAGCCCCGCTTCGGTGCATGAGGAAGGACATATTGGGATGATAATTATCTCCCGGCTGATTGGAGACATACCTCTTGTTTGCATGTCCTAAGCATCGGGTGCTTAGCAGCTGCAGTAATATCAATGGGCAATTGAAACAGGCCCTCATTAGATTAGTGCTGAGCTTATTGCTTGTGCCAGTCTCATTATTATTGGTGACTAAACTGGCAGATTGTCAGGATGCCTGATGGCAAGATGAGCTTTTGCAGCTCTTTGTTTGTCGTTATAATAAACAATGAAGTTAATGCAATCCCTTGGGCACAGCCGTGTCTCAGATGTTTTTTTGTGAGCAGCAATCAGCTTGCTGAAGTAAACAACTTCTTATTTTAAGAAGCAATATTAATTAATTAAAGCATGAGGCGTGGGGCTGGGAAAGTGAAAGAGGGGAGAGAGAGAGAGAGAGAGAGAGAGAGTTAGAAAATGAGAGAGTGTTAATTATTTCCTGTCACCTGCCCCAGTGAAGCCCTCCAGTCGGGGAAATGTTTTGTTGTGACTCAAATGAGTTCTGCCTGTCATCTGAGCCAAAATGGAAGCTTGCGAAGTGCCAACAACTTTCGACAGGGTGTAACTGGAAGTGCAATGGCAAGGGCTTCTTGACTTGTCAGCAGTCCACACTGCAACGTACAGTTCTTTTCTTCTCAGCAGCACAAATGGTAACATTTAGCATCGAGTTGAGATGGAGGTGTTGTTGTTGAGGGCATGGGGTTTGGGGGTGAATATTTTCAGCAGTGGTGAAAAGCACTCCCTTTTTGAAAATTATTCTGGGATCACATCAAAAGGACACTAAGTGTTCAGCCATGGAACTAAGTTAAAGTGCGAGAAAGTGGGGAGCTGATTGGCTGGGTTGCCTATTGAACGAGTCCAGGAAGGATTGCCTTGAGTTTTTAGTTTCATTCGCTGATAGTGATATCAAACAACCATGAAAAAATATTCAAATTAGGGACTTGGAGTGGCGAGAGAGAACATTTCAGATGCCCCCAAAGTGCTACTTACACCTCCAACATTCAAGCAGGTGAACATCATTCTCATATAAACATACATTATCTTCCTATAAATACATACAAATAACTACTTAATTTTAGATTGCATATGTGTGTACATAACAAAAGCTATTGTGAGAAATGCTAAATGATTCACAGAAACTGTAGCGACAAGCAGGAAAATGAAGATGCGTCAAAGATTAACAGTAATTACTTTTCTCCAGGAGCGTATGACATCTCACTTGCTTGTATTTCCCAGTTTGCTTTTCCTTTCCTTTCCTTTCCTTTCCTTTCCTTTCCTTTCCTTTCCTTTCCTTTCCTTTCCTTTCCTTTCCTTTCCTTTCCTTTCCCTTTCTTCCTTCTTTTTTGTCATGACAGTACCTTTTTCAGGTGCACTGGTTCTCTGATTGGGGCTAATGATGAGATAGCAAGCCTTGACTTAATTTGGAATCTTCTCAGTATTTACAAGATTTCTCTGTAAGCATTCACCAAAAGCTCAGCCCTCTGTTTCCGACGCGCTGCCTGAATGGAATGGCACAAGCTAATCTGGTAGACATATGGGTGATGCATGACTCTGGATTGGAGGGAAGGCCCTGGATAAGGTGGAACTTTGGTCCACTAAACGATATGGACTCAGATTGCTGGGAAGTTCTCAACTGCAAGCCCCAATGAAATGACTGGAAGTTGCACAATAGCACTTCCAATGCTCTTGTGCACTGTAATGAAGAAAAGTAAGGGGAACTCCAGATCAACAAAACTATATCTGTTGATTGCCTTTCTGACATATTTTTAAAGCACCTTTTTGTGTTACCTTATTTTATATATTATGAATGTATGCTTAAACATCATCATCACCATCCCTTCGTATTGCTCAAGATTAATCTCTCTCCTCATGTACACAAAATATCTCAACAGCAAGTACGGAATGACTGTGTTGTGATGTTTGCTAATAGTATTCTAAAAATCTCATTGGTTTGTTGTATAGCCCTCAGCTACTTGCCCTGCCCATGTCTCCTTTTCAGATTATTAGGTGGCCAAGAAACCACCACTGTAATTAGGAGAGGGTGATGTATCGAACCAGCTGAACCAAGGGGAAAGGGTTGGGGTTTTTTGTGGGGTTTTTTTTAAACCAAATTCATTTCTTCGCAGTTTTGCATCTTCAAACTACCCTGCAATTGCTCCTCGTATACATATAATGTTTTCAAAGATTCCTCATCCCACACTTCAAAAGTGCCTGAATAAAATATTAATGAGAAGCGAAATTCATAAAACAATTTCCTTTGAATTTCTTGCAAGCTGTTTGAAATACTTCATGCCTGAGCGAAGATTTGTATGTGATCTCAAGGAACAACTCACAGGTTCACAGATTCAGTCAACTGTCAGGCTGTCTCTATCAATAATATTCATTCCACGGAGAGGATATCATAAATGTTATTAATGGTTTTGCTGTGCCTACCACTTTCAAGCAACAGATACAATGTTGAGGGAACAGCAAATGAAGCCCTCCTTCCTACCCCATCCCCAAGCACCAGACAAATTTAAAATGGTGCTTCCAATAAAGACATTGTAATCCTATATAATTCCTGAAAACTATGAGGTGCCATTAAATTGGTAAACAGCAATATATTTGACAGAAAACTCTGTACTACATCATAAAGGTGTGACACCTTCCTCCACCCGGCATTGTCAGCTTCTTTAAGTCAGGTCATTTATGAATACTCATTGATTAGTTTCAACATCCAACTCTATGTTGGTGCTGCTGCACAGAAAACCTAAGTGGAAACATTTGGTCAGATCAGTCCCTCCAGTTTATCCACCCAGCCCTCAGTAATGATCATAAACTTGGCCTGCTCATCCACAGTCAAAACATACTTGGTTGCTGTTTTACTATGGAGAGACCTGATGTTCAACTGCAGTAGCACCAGGCTGGACAGAGTCCATTGGACAACTTGGATCTTGCTGGATCTTGGATGATTATATATATGATCCAAGACAAATGCAAGATGTAATATGCTACTCAATTGCTCCCCACTCTATTACCCTTCAAGACCTCCAGCCTTTCAACCTGGAAGGTGAGGTTTAGGCCCTCTGTCTCTCACCAATAAGCTCTTTCACTCATAATTCTCATATGGGGCAAACAGAAGCAATAACAATGGGGATGGCTGTTGAACTTGCTAGAACCTGTGTCTTTTGGTGTCGGCAGGCGGGCTTCTTCTTATAGGCCTGAACCCTTACATAATGTAAGGAAGAAAACTTTCAAAACTTAAAAACACCAGGACTGATTGATCTTGCCATAATTAGGAATTGAAATTCTGTTGCGCTTATGAGATCCATCAAAGTGTTAAAGAAATACAAAGTTTACCTGGGAGGTTAATTAATTAGCTGATGAGTACAGATAGGGCAAGAGAAGATCTGTATTCCAAGCTGATCTGAACTTGAAATTTGACAGGGTTTATCAAGAAAATCTTAGCCTCAGGCACACATTTAGACTTAGGACGAGCAATCAACTTTGTTGGAAGAACTGGCAGCCTGCCAATGACAGGGGCATATATTCAACGTGAGCCATCAATAACTTCAAGTGTCATAGTTCCATTCACAAAAGTCTAATTGGATTTCATTTTCAAAGCTGCTCTTTAAAGCCCTTCCTATTTGTTGGGACAGGGGACTGAAGTGCTTTGCAGATCACTTTTCTATTTGCACCATACGAATCAGTCTTCTGTATTATCGTATGTTGCTGCTACATAGGGAGAGCTCTGGGCATGGCTTTCCATTGCTGGCTACAGCAGATGGAGCACTGCAAATCCACTACGTGTTTGCCCCCATGCCTTGGCTGTTGCCAGAAACTGCATCTTCTTAATCCCACCAAAGTCAATGGATCCAATGCAGATATTCTTGCATAACTGCCATGGAAAGCAATGAAGCAGAAGGTCACAGTCAAGCCCCAATTAATGATGCTTGATCCCATTAAAGTCAATCACTTCATGCACACATAACTACTTGCATATTACAGCTTAATGTCTCAAATGTAACTATTTGTTATCCATGGATAAAGCTGCATTAATAAAGCAGTCATTTGGTCCTGTGACACAAGTATGATTTTATACACACACTAGGAAGAGACAGCTCAATCAGTAGAGCACATGACTCTTCATCTCAGGATCTTTGGTTCAAGCCCTACTTTGGACAAAAGATTCCTGCATTGCAGGAGGTTGGACTAAATGACTCTTCTGGCCCGTTCCAACTCTTCAATTCTATGATTCTGTGATATAAATAAAATTAGAATCAAGTTCAATACAAAACGGAGAGCAGCACACCAATAACTTGTGGCAAGTCTGAATCAGACTATAGAAGTATAAATAGATGGCAAGATTGGTTCATCTTGCAAATAGTTATTATGTGTTTTCAACAATGCTGTCAGTCCCCATTTGGAGTATGTGGTATGAAATAAATAATGTAAAATTTCAGAATGAAAGTTGTCTGGGAGCACTTACATCTGTGCATATTTTACAGTTGTGAAATCAACCAATGTTCATCCAAAATGCACTAAAAAATTGAAATGGTATGGGTCGATGCAAGGTGAATGCTTTTGAGTTCATCTGGCTCATATCAGCTTTATAAGTTGTTTATTTCGTTTAAACTTCTTCCAGATCAAACATAGTTGTTCAACTGGGATGGGACCTGGGCTGTACGTTGGGTGGCATATCAAGGAGAAGGATGGCCCGATCCTTTCCTCAAAGCTGCATCACTTTTCTAAACTTAAACACCCATCACTGTACCCAGCAGCTCCTAAAGGACAGCTGCCTGTCAGAAATTCCCTTTAAGACAGGAAAGGGACAGCTGAAGAAGAAAGCTGACCAGAAACTAATGCCATCATGGGATTAAGAAACCAATGACTGCCGTATCCCCAAATATCATACTCTAAGCTCTAGTGCAGAGGACTCTAAAGCAGAGGGCTATTTGGAATGAATGTGTACTGTATGGGTTTAAGCTCGAGGTGAAAGAGGTACATATACCTCTTATCAAAGGGAAGCTAAGTAACCCAATCAGATCATGTGGCAAAAGGGGAAATGACCCTGATGATTTTTTTCAACCTTCAGTAGTGGTTCACAAGGCTTCTCCTTGAGGCTTTGGCTGCTGAGCAGTGATTTTGGTTTTTCGTTTAATTGACAGGATGGGAGACCCCGCACCAGGGGAGAGGAACCTTTATGGCTTCACAGTCCAGATCCTTATCAGGATCAGCTTCATGGGCCAAATTTGACAGCTGATGAGCGGGGATTAAATCCTGCCCCCTTTTTGTGCAATCCTGTCCCCTGGTGGGAATAGACTGGTAGAGCCAATGCAGGATTAAACACTGTCCTCCTGCCCATCATGGGCAAGTAGCATGGTTTGGAGAAAGTGGTCTTGTTGGCCAAGATGAGCCCATGAGCTGGAGGTACCCCACCCTGCTCTACACACTCATCAATGGGTGGCATGACACAGCATCAGATGTTGGAGACCTGGCTCAGCACTGTAGAAGTGACAGAGCAGCAGCATCTTCCCACCAGGGAGGTATGATGGTAGGCACAGCCTGCACTGTAGTGCTTCTGACAGTTCGCATCTCTGTGAATTCACAGCACTGACATGACTTTTCTCTGCCTCTACTATCATCTCACTACCCACTCAGCATCAATGACTATATTGCTTGGAATAATTTAAGCTTCAGAACATTCACGACCAAGCTATAAGCTGAACCAAATTGCTTCTCAGAAAGTTCATGCCAAGATGCTCAACAGCAGCATTACATGGAAGAGTGTATACTTGACTTTCCCATGACATTATTTTGACTGTTTCTTCTTCTTCTCCTCCAGGTTTTATAAGTGGTCTTTGTGTGATGTTCTTGAAAATGTATCTCTTAATGTTCAATAACTCATTCTTTCTCATTTCTGAACAGACTGAACTATAGACTCAAGCAGTGAAATGATTTTTATTTTTTTTTAGTGTCTCAGATGAAACAACAACACTATCAAAAATCTCAGTGTGGATCACATGGGGGCACCACCTGGCCACTGCTTCTTCAACAGCAGCCAGACTAAAGTGACTTCTTGCAAGTCTGAAGATCCATGAGGGATTTAATGTTGGACGTACCATACAATAGAAGGAAGCTTTCTTGGTGCAGATACACTTGAGTGCCCTATTAAATGTCAACAAGATATGTCTGATGGTACCATCCATGAAAAAGAGAGAAGAATTTTACAGTCTTAGCAATATGTTGAAAAAGTTGTCAGATCTTTGGTACCATGAAAAAAGAGGTGTGTCACATAAATTGGGCATATCTATCACAAAGAGTTATGTGTTTTATAAACCAAACTCAAATCAATACTGCCAAGTAATGATGTTGGTAATGTTAATAATTCCTTAGTTTGGAATCTAAAATGTAAAGTTACCTTAGTAGGGAGAAAAGTAAATTCCTTTTATTCCCTCCCCCCCCCCACCAAACTGCAACCACAATTCTACAGAAATTAAAAAATATATAATAATGTCTTTTTAAAAAAACCTTGAATCATATCCTGTAAATAAAAAAAAACACCACGATCTATTTGCCTGTAATGTGGCTTAATTCTGTCAAAAGAAGAAGAAAAAGTTTCAGCTATTTTGATTTTCACCATAATAGTGAGTGAAGCAAGGAGTGAAGTTTAATTTAATCCAAAACAGATTTGGATTCAGATCCTGAGTTGAGTAAGCTTCTAAAACGCATTGGACCAAATCTTGCTCTGTTCCAAAGTGCCAAATCTGAATTCCAACGAAATATTGTGGCTATTAAATGGGCATGAATGAACTAAACATATTTATTCAGAAGTCTCAGTCTGATGAGAAATGATGTCTTTTGGAAGTATGCCATTGTCATCTGTTCTGGTGGCTGTATTAAAAAACAAACTCCACAATGTGTAAAGAACTTGTAGTGCAAATGGTAAATACACCTGGTAAATACATACTCATAATTTGTTTCCATATAAGCTTTAGTATGCAAAATGGTTGGGGATGCAAAATGCTCCTTAGCTCATCCTATTTGGTTTCACAAGCAAATCCCCTAATTTGCTGTTTTCCCTATTTTGGCTGAAACTGGCATAGCAACTTCAAAGCATTTGATTAATAAGTTCACTAGTGGGAGAAGTAGCTATCTAGGGATAGGACGTGGATGCATTTAATTGTCATTATTACTTGGTATTTTTGATCCCTTGAAAAATAACAGCATTTCAAGAAAATCTGCCAGAACATGGATAAGAATGTATTAATCATATATTTCTTACATTTATGATGGGGTGAAAACAACAACAAACAACTCCTTTTCCCCCTTGAAATGTAGTTCTCAATGAAAATAACATTTTGACCAGCTCTGGTAGTTATTTTCTTACTCTCACATCTTGAAACTTCAAATTATCTTCAAGGAATAGTGGCTTGGTGTATCATTATATGCAGAGTAAATCACTATATTGTAAATGTCACTTTACTCCAGAGAATACAAAAGAAAAAAGAACAAATCAACATGAATTTGGAGAGGTTCCACATGTCTGCTGGAGATTATTTTTAAAGACAATACCAGATGCATGTTTACTTCCTGTTCTGTCATGCACTATCTAAACCTTAAATTACTGCATGCACTCTAAGTCACAGAGATTTAATCTTTTTCAAATGGACAATAATTATAGGAAGTATTTAAGACCATTGATAAAAAAGCAGAAATAAATGGCAAGTGTTTCTCAGCAAGCAGTACATTTTCACAGGCGATTTGCATTATTTAACAGTAAGAACATATAGGCAGTATCTACCTCAGTAAGAAAAATGACCTTGATATTCATCATGCAAACATCTTGGCAACCAATCTCCTCATTAGTTTACACCTATGACAGGCCAGCAAATGAAAGCGATACTGGAAGGAATTCCACTTCACAGATATTGCATTTTCACCTCCTAATGACTATACTTTAAGGCCTACTTTTATTGTTTGTCTCTTTGTCCTATTTTTAACCCTCCCCAACATCCCACAAAAAAATCTGTTTTGATAGTAGTGAAGACCAGCTAATACTGTAATTAGCAGAAAAAAATAACCTTCATACAGGGCCCTATATATACTGCAATAAACTCTTGCAAAACTCTGCTATCTAGTTCCCTGCGATGGAAGGACTAGGTCCATGCATGACTCTCTTAGTCCTAAGGGTAATCCATTTGCTGTCCACAAAGATGAAAGGAATGAGAAGCTTTATATCTTCCTGCAGATATTAATATTGTGCAACTTGAAGCAATTGGATGCATAAAAACTGACTTCTCTTGGGATAAAACATTGTCCAGACCCATAAGTATTGTTTAAAGCTTTACTATCCGGAACTTCTCCAAAAAACAGGTAGAAAAACAATCAATGATACATCCAAATAATTTCCAGTTAAACCTTTAGTAATATACATACAGGCATTCTCCATTTCAGTGTGCAATTAAACAATTGTACTTAACATTTCCCACTGGATCTCGATTCCTTTTGTGAACAGGAAAATCTCTTGTGTTCACTGAAGGCCAAGTCTTGATCCAACCCAATATAATTGTCACCCTGGTCCTCTTGTCAGACCACGGAGAGAACACTTTATTATTTTTTTAGTAGTGCACTTTAATTTAAGACCCAGGATTCTGCAGAAAGCATTTGTGGCAACACCCAGAGCCCTCACGACTCATGGTTTTGCTGTTTCAGCGGCATTTTGAACACTAGTTATTCTGCTGTCCCTATGCCCTGTCTTGCTAGATCTGTGTTCCTGAACTGCTGCTGTTTTTAGGAAGCTTTTGTTTTGTTCTATTTTTAATTGCAGGCTCCTGAAGGATGGAAAGTAGGGTTATAAATCTTTTGAATAAATAATCCTCTCAAGTATACTCTGACATAGACCATGGAAGTGCACAAGAGGAACTATCTTGCTAGCAGATGAACTTGAGATGATGGTTACTAGCCTGAATAAAGATCTCTTTATTACTCACAAATAAAACCCTCTTTTGTTGTGTTTTTGATGAAGCAGGACAACATTTTTGTGTTTCAGTTAAATTTGTGTCTCTCTGTATGGTGTGTGTGTGTGTTAATCTGTCTGTGTCAAGTGTGTATCTGTGTGTCTGTCCTCTGTACGTTAAGCATGTGCATCTTGGTGTTGTGCATCTATATGAAGTGTGCCTGTGCTATTATGCACATGTTAGGTGTGTCTGTGTGATTCTGTGTGCACACTAAAGAGTGTTTATTTAAGGCTGTGTAGATCTGTGTGCTGTCTGCAATATGTGCATGTCTGGCTCCCCCACTTTTGGAATGCACCCCAAACAAGGCAGGTGTTTAGGGACCCTTTGGTCCCTAAAAGGTCCCTCATCCCTGGAATATACTAATCCCAAATTTTGATCCGAGTTCAGATGCTCGTTTGGAAACTGAGCACAGATTAGGGTTTGAATGCATCACTTGGCTTTTTGCCATCGAAATATTAGCTGAAAGATTCAACCTCAGAGCACTCTTACATCCCACTGAAATCATTAGGATTTTATCAGAGATTTAACCCCAAGTTCAATATCAGTACAGTTTTAATCAGACATAAATGAATAGCTTTATAAATTCTTGTTCAGCACTCAGCCACTGTAAATTGCAAATGAAAAGGAAAAGCCCCATTAGCAGCAGGGTGTTAGATAATGATGAAGAGCTGTGGCTATGCTATCGTTCCCAGGCAGATCAACCTGGTGAGTAGATAATTCCTGGAAATAACAAATGTTTGTAACTATGGAGATGAAGCCAGCCACATAACTGGAAGCTTATAATGCACCTGCGGGGTATAAGTTAGTTGTTGTCGTTGTTTTTTTAAAAATCTCACAGCTTTGGATGCTTGAAGAATTTGAATTTTGTGAATTTTGTGAGCTGACTACAGCCATAAATCAGAGCTTAGTTGTCAGCCAGCTTTTGTGTTCCAAAGCAGTTCTTGGCGGAAAGAAAAGTATCGAAATGTATTTAAAATGTATATTTGGAGACCAATGGTATCAAATAGTATGGGAAACAGCCTTATTAGAAAAACTAACCAATAGACTGAAACTGACACAGGGACAAATAGAAGAAGATGCCTTCACCCCAGCTTGGTTCCCCTTTTATCACATGCACAGTCAAACAAGACAACAACAAGGATCCACCAACAGCATACGAATCAATCTGGCTAACCTGATTCAAAAATACACACCCACACCCCGCTCACAAACAAAAACAGTTCTCACGACAGCCAACCAAAGACAACCAACCACAGCCTAAGCCACACCCAACCTCTCTCACCACCAAGGAAATACAACAAATGAATAGTAAGAGAACCCATACAAGTAACACTGACACAACCCCTCACACACACTAAGTAGAATAACAGAAGCATAACCACCCAACCCCACCCCACCCCACCTGCCACTCCCCCTTTCTCTCACTCTTTTTTCTTTTCTTCTTCTTCCTAATTGATTAAACCAATTCGTAAACCAATAACTTATACATTGAGCCCTAATAATGAAACAAGTTGTAGATACTTTCCCACTTTTATTATGCTATTTTTGTGCTACACAAATGACATGAGAAAATTTGGTATACTTGTCTGTATAACATTATTCTTGTTTATAAAACCCAATTTAAAAAAAACAACAACTGGGAAAAATGTATATTTGGAGAGAAACCGCATTTGAAAGTATTTAACTGTATTGTTCTATGCAGTTTTCGGGTGTCTTTCCCCCCCCCCCCCCACAAAATAGTTGCAGGTTAAACAGATTTATGAGTGAACTGAATACAAGTGGAAGTGACATGGACTAGAAACAGATTCATCCATCAGTAACAGTGGTGTATCCATAGTGGTTAAATGATTGAGATGGGACCCAGTAAGTCCCCCATTCAAAATGTCATGCAATCAGTGGCTTGAGAGAAGCTACTAGAGGTTTCATAATAGCGGCCAACTTTACAGAGCTGTAATGATGAATGGAATAATTATGTGAAGCTCTTTGATATATTAGAAAATCTGCTATATAAATATTAAGAGTTCAGGCACACACCTTGTCAAGGACCATCATTCTGTGCTAGGTAGATCAAGCACATTCAGTTCTCTCCACTGTGCAAAATAATATATTGTGTGAGTTAGAGATTCCATTCATAGACTTGGGACACATATAACTTTGAACATTCATCCCTTGTTGAGGAAAAGGAGCTCACAAACTGTGTCTCTGTGCCTGTGACCCTATGCATGGAGTCTCTAGATACATTATACCTATGCTTTAGAGGACCATGTATGTCTGCTTGTTAGACAACAGAATGATAGTCCTTGGCCAGATGAACTGGTCCTATGTGTAATTATTGAAAACTTTGACAAACTAAGCAGTACGAAGGAAGAAGAGGGGAATTCCTTTGATTTCAATTATTTATGAATTCCCCTTGATGATCTGACAAATATCTTAATGTAATAACAAATAAAACCACAAGCTTGGTTGCCCCAGGAAGCTGGAGAGATAGAGACTTCTTCTTTTTGGAATAGCATACATCATGGTTTTACTGTCACTGCAGAATAGACCATATTAAAGCTTGAAAGACATCCACACTCTGTTCTCCACCTGCCTATTTGGAAATCTCAGGCAGAGATGAGGAAAAAGATGGGAAAAGGGAATGAAAATTATTTCAGCGGGAAAACAGAGGAGCCATCAATCAAGTAATGTCTGCAGTTACCTCCTTAGGGTAAACCCGGTGTGGTTCTGTTATATCTCATTTCAATAAGAGCTAGCATAAAGAGGGGCAAAAAAGAGCCTTGGAGAAATGTGAGAAGGAGAGAGAGATTTAATCAGACTTACTGACAAAGTTAATATATATTCTCTATGAAAGAGGAGTCTCTGGGGTCATGGTTTCAATGTTGAACAAGAACTCTAGAAAGTTTAGAGAGCTGGACTGAGTCAAAATTGATTTTTCTCTGTTTACTGCATTCCCCAGGTGAAAAGTTAATGAACCAAGGCCAAGGCATAAAAAAGACAGGTTACTTAGAGGGCTGTGATAAAAATATCATACAGGTAGATCTCACTCCATACTTCCATGTATCACAGTAGGTGCTTCAGTAACTGTAGACAGGTAGGGATGATGCAAAGATTAAAAAAAAAAAACACCCCCACAACTTTCCCCACCCAGATGCTGCTTCTATTATAATCTGCATCAAAAGGGTGGAAGGACTCTAAGAGGAATACTACTGTCAATTTTATTTTCCTATATCTAAACTGTAGACAGTTTTGAAAGAAATCCACTGGATATTTCAAAGTCAGTTTCATTTGAACTGCCAGAAATCACCCCACCCAAAAAATTGTTCAGTTCAACGTTGTTGTGCAAACATGTTTTGCTCAGGGTTGCATTGCATCATAGATTTTGTAGTCATACCTCTTCTTCTGACTCAAAGTGGAATGGAAGGGAATTTGTGAACAAACATAAGACGTTTGATACATGTTGTGGTGATGCAAAACAATGATATTGTTAGATTAAGAGTTTAAAAAATTGGTGCAATTGTGCCATGAGAAAACAGGACAATGGAGGCTAAAATCCTTCAAATAGTGGAAATCTGCTGGATAAATATACAGAGAATTTCATGAAAGTTCAAAGCTGGAGAATATCATCACTGGAATCAAATACTACCATCAAACCCTAAATAGCTTAATACTATTATACTACAAGGAATTCTGATGACTATTATACTATTCTGATGACTATTATACTATGACTTTTATACTACAGAGAATTCTGATGACTCCTTAAATGGAGATGATGTTTCAGTTTTTTAAAATGCTGATCTGTTATTGCAGCCTCCCCCAAGCTGGTGTTCTTCAGATATTTTGGGCCCAAAGCTAGGAATGATGGGAGCTGTAGTTCAACAACAATTAGAATGCAATAGAATGAAGGAAGGTTGTGTTAATCCAGTTATTAGGCGTAGCAAAATAAACTGCTACTATTTGTATAACATAGAGGTGTCCATACAAATTTCTCCAAGTCATGTATTCCGGTTTCATAATGAATTTGAGAGGTGGACATGTTGTTTAGGGGCTTTAAAAATGATTTAATATCACTCCTCATACCCACTGCACAGCAGGAGAGGTTGGGGAAGAATTGTTGTGGTGTAGGAGACAGTTCTAGAGGTGGGGAAGAAATTCCTTTCTGTTTGCATTTTAATCAGAGGCTACCTATTTTGTACCTCTCAGACCAATATGTGAACTGAAGCCCAGCTAGCCTTTGAAATGGACCTTCCAAACATTTTGATCCAACCAAGTAGTATGTACAAATATTCCTATATGGGGGGGGGGGTATATAAAAATGCATATGAAAAATGTATATGAGAGAAGGTTGCTTCCAGAAACCTCTATGTTCGTCCAAAGTGCATACAAAAATGTGTTTACTATGAAAAATCAATCACTAAAATGCTGATAAATTTCATGAAGTTACTGTGGCAATCTGAATTTAAGACTGGGGGAAAAAGAGAAACAGAACCTGACAGATTCACCCATCCCTACCTGCTTCCCACACTTTCTGGTGATTCACTGGTGAGAGAATGCCCTTGTAAAGATTTCAGGGCCTGAAGTCACCAGCAAGCTGATGAGTAATCGGAGAAACATTTTCTCGCACAGATGAAGATAGCCTGGGTGGAAATATGCTCCTCGTGAATTTGAGATGGGCCTAGAGATTGTTTAGTGATTGGACAGACTTACAACGATGCAAACTTCAGCATCACCAGAATAACCTGCTTGGGGTGAAGGTGGCCCAGTCATAAGGCAGCTGGGCACAGAGGACTGCAGCTCAGTTCTTCTGGGGCACTGCTATATACCCTCCAACACTTGGAAGCCAAAATCTGGGGCACCATCTTTCTGGACACCATCTTCCTATTTTTTCATCATGAAAGCACAGTAGCCATTTTGGTTGCCATGATCTCACACAATTTCAGGCCACAGTTCTCCCCTTAAAAAGTGTTGGTTTTTTTCAGGCACGGCACCAAAAACATGTGTTTGGGGGCACTGCATGAGACTGCAGTTCCGGAAAAGGCACTTTTTCAGGGAGAAATCACTCCACGAAATCGGTAGTGCAGCAGTAGTAGTACAATAACAATATATAGTAAACAGTATAACACTAAAACATAAATCTAAAAAAGTAGTTAATTTTGTCAGTTTTGCATTTTTTTGGGTACAGAAAGTATTGGCTTAAAGTGTAGAGACCTTTCCTATTCTATTAATTCAAGAAGCTTCTGGAAGCTTCTCTGTGTGATACAAGATGGTGCAAGCTGGAAGTTTCTAGCTAACAAGCAAGCTTCTATTCCTCCTGGAAACAAGCAGAAGGTTCCTGATGTTTGGGTTATTCTTTCAGAGAAGCTGAACAGCTGGTTCAAACTGGTTCTGTGATCTCTTTCTTTCAAGGTCATTCTTATTATAATAGGCCAAAAGGAGCCCGGGTTTCACTTTCTGTCACTCTTTCCTTCTGGTGTGGTGTTCTGTACGTAGTATGCTTAAGTGCTATGGTTTTAGTCTTATTGTAAGTTTAAGTTAAGTCTGCTGCAACTGGATTCTTATGGACTGTGGCAATCCTGAACGGATTTATGACCGTTATGCTTATTCACCTTCAGTAGTAAAAAAGAAAAAAAAGAAAAAAGAAAAAGTTGATTGCCTCTGGTCTATTTTTTGGGAACCCTGCATCATGTTTTTACTCTGCTAACAATACATTGGGGCCTGCTCTGGATTAGTATGGAGCAGATTCACGACACATTTAACATACATAAAAAATTAAGTGTGCAAAATAGCTCATCCATACGTGAAGTAGAAATAGTCAATAACTTCACATTGAAAACTCAGCCCAAAGCTGATAATATGATTATCATCTCCACCCCAGTCATTTATGTATCAACCCCAAATACTAGAAAGTCACCTCAGAGGTCTTCTGAAATCAGTTTCCTTATGAAGGCTACTAGAAATAGAGGTTGGGGAAAGTAGGTGAAAAAAGTCATCCTCTGATGGGAAACACAGAGAGTCTTTCTTTCCTTACCAGTCATTACAGTTCATAAACTGAAGAGTTAAATAAAATGATGACCTATTTTGATTCCAGTATGGTGGCTGCACCTCTCTTCTGCTATTCACAATGAGCTTGAATTATTTTAATGTAGCTGATATCAATGTATTTGTTTTAGGGCTTAAATTGTGTGTTCAGACCCAGAAACCTCCCCACTAAAGTCACACTTGACTTTAATTTTAGTTTGGTTTTTGGCAGAATTTAGGCCACAACTTTATTGATTACAGAAAGTGAGTGGTTGCATAGGCTCTGGTTCGACTTGCTCCCTACACCCTTGCAGGTAGCGCTGACCCAGGGCACCAGCATAGGTCAGCCAAGGGTGAACACCTGGATAGGCAGAAAGTCGGGAACAGACTATGTCCACCACCCAGATGTTCCCCTGGACTCTGGCATGGGCACAACCCCCTCTCAAGGGTTGACCAAACCATTTGAGTCCCTAGATTCCTTTAACGGAATACCCTTCACATAGGGATGGCGATAGTGTTCTCCTATCCGTATCACCTGGACCAGAGCCTATCCGCAACCTTACAAGATGTGACGATTTGCTATGCAGCATGCGAAACCCAAATGGCAACAGCCAATCAGCCAAGTGGGAAAATTCCTGCCCTGCCCCTGCCCAACGACAGATGACACATGACGGCATAGCAAGGTCAAGCTCAAAAGCCCTAAAGTAGGGAGAGGTGGGCAGGTGTTCCAAATGCATGTGCCGAAAGAGGAAGCTCTGGGTCACGTGCATGGGTATATAAAGGTCCCTCAATCCGTCTGGACTGCGCCCCATTGGCCAGATTGAACCCAGCATCGAGGGACCTACCCTCGATGTTGTGGCTGACCAATCTTACCCACCCACCACACAGAGTTTTGGTTTCCAGGTCTCACCGCAACACGTGCCCTCTTTAAGGAAGGACACGATTTGACAGAAAGGTAGTATATAAACCCAATAAATAAACAGCACCCCTTTTTTGAGTAAAGATGGATTTTCTTAAATAAGAGTATATGAAATCATTTGAATGCCAGCATAGTGATAATTAAGTTTATGGTGTCATGACTGAGTCTTTGTTGAGCCACAATTGTATTGCTACAAGGTGTTCTCAGCCAAAGAGCATCTAGAGTTTTCCCTCACACTACTTTTGACTACGCTAGTATTATTGGAAATGTAGGAATTCTTTAATCATTTCAAATTGAATGTCTGCCAACAGTGTATTTTATTGACTGTTAAACAGCTTCTGTTTAGAAGAAATGCTACCCACATCAATATTTTCAATGGAGGGTTTATAGGTACTGGTTCTTTCCACAGCACAACCTGCAGCCAAAATGATTAGTCAAATAAAAAACTCTATAAACTGCACAATTACTCTTCACTGAAATAATGAACCTGACATAATGTCCATTAAATCAACAGAAAGATTTCCACTGAATCCAGGAGAGGATGATTCAGAAGAAAGCGAAAGGCCTGTGTATCAGATACATGCTCAAATAGCAGAAATTCTTCAATACAGCATTTAGAAATAAATAGAGCCATGTTGTGCTCTATTCCTTACAAAAAGAAAATGGATTTGTGTAACTGGTGAAGACAAGACAAGAATGTTCAAAGTCCCCCCCCCCAAAAAAAAAGAAAACCAATAAGGAGGCTTGTAATTTTTTCTTTCTTTCCTTCTTTTATGAAAACATGAAACAGCAGATTTTCAGTATCAAATATATTGCAGAGTGGTATCATTTGGCCTTTGTGTCATTTAAGCTGAAGACTAATTTTCTGCCTGCTGGAAAGAGGTCTTGGCAACTTTGTCATGTTTTCCCCTCCTGAAAACAGTTCAACCCATACAAATGTAGTCAGCTTAAAGTGGGTCACATCCTAAATCCCCAACTAAAATAAGCCTGTAGTTGTTACCATTGTACCTGCATCTGTCATGCCTTTCAGAATAAAGAGAGCATCATTTGCATGCCACAGCAATAGCAAAAATGTGTAATTCTGAAAGGTTAAGAGAGAGATCATGGAATGTATTTTAGTGCAAAATATCCATGTGTGCACAAGGAAAGGAATAATCCACACTGCTAAATGTCTTGCCATTAGATGTTGAAGGAACAAGGAGGAGGGAACAGAATAATGTATTTATTATTTATTTGAATTTACATCCCTCCTTTTGACCCATGACACTCAAAGAGGCTAAATGCAATGAAAACAGGTCGGAAAGCAATAGAAAATGCACACTCATAAAAAAAAGAACAGAACTGTAGAAAACTGTAAATGCAAGTCAGCAACCAATTAGAACATTATGACCAGTAAAAGAAATACAGTGGTACCTTGGGTTAAGAACTTAATTCGTTCTCGAGGTCCGTTCCTAACCTGAAAGAGTTCTTAACCTGAAGCACCACTTTAGCTGATAGGGCCTCCCGCTGCCACTGCACTGCCGCCGCACGATTTCTGTTCTCATCCTGAAGCAAAGTTCTTAACCCGAGGTACTATTTCTGCGTTAGCAGAGTCTGTAACTTGAAGCGTCTGTAACCTGAAATGTCTGTAACCCAAGGTACCAATGTAGTTTAACTTGGTAAGCAAAATGCATGTGAATAATAATAATAATATTTAATAATATTTGCTTCGCTGCAAAAAAGGTGGTTATTGTGAGCAGGGCTGCAGCTAGGGAATGGTGAAATGGGCCCCCGCCAGGGGCGCAGATGAGAGGGGGGTGAAAAATCGACTAAAAAAATATGTCCATAAATATGTCTATAAATAAAAATATCAATTATTGCTTCATAATAAAAGGTTTTCAATAGAGGGTGAATTGAATGGGTGGAAGGAGGTTGGGGTTGGAGGAGAGGTTGAAAGAAGAGCTAATTTGTCCATGGCTAGGGGGCGCAATCTGGACTGTTCAGCCAGGCGTGCAAGATCACCTAGCTATGGCTCTGTTTGTGGGAAGGCAGTTACAAAGCTGGGGCACTGCCACTGAAAAGGTCTTCTCTTGTGTTCCTGTCCAAAAAGGCCCCAGATAATGGTGAGACTGAGATAAGGTCTTCTCTAGAAGATCTCAGTACTTGAGTAGGCCTGCACTGCAAAAGGCAGCCCTTCACATGAGAAATGAATGAAAATGTTGAAAAGAATGGAGGAAATCTTGGGGAAATGTTACAGCTCAGTAGTATAGCATCTTCCATACATGTGGAATGTCCAGGTTTAATTTCTGGCATCTCAAGGTAACGCTGGGACTTAGAGAGACCCCTGCCTGGAATCTTGGAGAGCTGCTGTGGTGTAACTAATCCTCAGACAGATGAACCAATGGAATGAATCAATATAAAGCAGTTGTATTTCTTTTATTTTCATAGAAGGTGTTCTTGAAACAGACAAAGAGGCACTGTGTTGCTCAACAAATTGCTACATCCTAGAACATTCTGTAGAAAGGGATGATCTTGATGACCACTGAAAATCATAACATGAAAATGTCTAATCTGAAGCATCGGAACGTTAGCTCAATGTCTGCACGCATACAAAAGGCATTGCATTGTATCTGATACATCCAGGGGAATTTCTCTGTGCGTGACCTTGGCATGCTCTGAAATTACAAAATATATAACTAAGCAAACTTAGACGGTGGTGCTCCCTGTTTATTGCTTATAACCTCCACCCATTCTGTCTGTCAGTATAATGACTTCATCAAATAGTACAAAATGTGAAATTCCATGCTATTTGTATGGAAGACATTATAGCTATTGGATTATATCTAAGTAACAGACTCATTAAATAAATGGACATTATTTTAATCCTAGAACCAACTAAGACTACTGATTTCACCGAGTCTACTCTGAGTAGGCTTTAAGTTGGATAGCCATGTAGAAATAAAAATTGAACGAGAGGGAAAAAAATAATGAAACAGTAATGAAAGAGAAATGAAATAAATGAAACAGTAACGAATGGGAAATGAAATGGATGTGACTGCCAAAAATGAAACAAAAAGTAAAGCAAAATGAAGCATTTTAAAGTGCACATCTATAGTTCCTAGCATAAAAATGAACACGCTAACTCTGCTTAAGAAGCTTTAGATGCTAATCTTTTCTTGACTGAAACTCTAAGCAGAGTTCCTTAGAAATAAAGCCCGTTGAAATCAATGGGACTTCTCAGCAGAATACCATTTAATCATAATTTGTTTAGGAAACCTTTCTTATCCTGTGTTCATCTTCTCAGCTGTTTTAATGCTCAGGAAAGTTAACCTTAAATTCCACTTCTTTTTTTCCTACTCACATTTTATTTATTTGTTAAAAAATTGTACACACACAATTCCCAGGCACCCCCACCCCACCCCCGTACATAGACGTCCCATTTATCCAGAAGCAAGTTGCCAGGCCTACCTACCATCAGTATCCTGGCAGCTGTGTCTCTCACCTGGCAGGGAGGCTAGCGCAAGGCCTATGCACCAACAGGACTGACAAATTAGCTTTGCTAGTGTTCTTGTGCACCACTGACCTCTCCACTGCCTCATGTCTCCCCCTCTCCCCCCCTCTCCTTACCGGTAAGCAACAGAAACCCACCTCCTGGAAAGCTAGCAGAGTGGTTTCACCTCATCTGGCAAGCGGTCTCTGCATATATTTTTGGAATATAAAGCGGTCTCTGCATATATTTTTGGAATTTCCAGAAATTCAGTAAATAGCCATATTACCAATGTTATTATGCCTTACCCATCATCCTCAAACCCACTAATTTCTCCCCTTTGCCTGCCCTGTTCCGATGTATGTATGTAGCAGAAGTGGTTGTGCTGGCTTGCCGGCTGTTGAGTTGCTGCTGTTTACCAGGAGGAGGAGAGGTGAGGTGGGTGGGTGGGAGGTCAGCATGGTGCCTGCCTGATGTCCCCACTGCCTTGATCTCCCCACTGCCCAGCCCCTCTTCATGTCAGTAAGCAACAATGATCTACCTGCTTCAAACTACTGTAGCAGCTTTACCTCCCCCCAGTGAGCTGTTTCTGGTATGTAGGCTTCCACCCAAGTAGCTAACCTGGAAAAACAATGGGTTTATCAGGAGAGAACAAGAAGAAAAGGGGGACACACAAAATTTCCACATAATAAATGTGATTGATTAGTGCATGGGTTCCTGTGATGTGTCTTTGTAAAAACAAAAAAAAAATCATCTTCATTTTGTTTCAGTGTCTTATAATATTTGCTTATTATCTTAAAGCCCCACTCAGCACCTTCTGCCTTGGAAGTGCATGTAGGATTAACCTTTGAGATATAGTCCATTGACTTTAATGGGGTTGGGACTTGGCACAAACTGCAAGAACATAGGAGGTTGCAGAGCTGAGGCTTAAGGGTAGAACTTTAGTATGAGCCTTATGGATTTAATTATTTTTAATAAGCAAAATCTCATTGTAGCAAATGAAACCTTTGCTCAATTTCACCCAACGCAATTTTGCATTGTAAAACGAATTCCTCTGAGAATGCCTGGCAGAAAATAGAATTGCTTTAGACATTTGTGCGGTGCCAGGAGTAGGTGGGGGCCAGCAAGCCCCTCCCTTTCCCAGAGCCCTGAAAAACAAAAGTGTTTGGAGAGTCAATTTGTATCTCGGAAAGATAGACCAGAAGTATTGTCCCCCTGCTGAAGATGCAGAGTTGAGGATAAGAAAACAGTAGCTTGCCTAAACAGTGGACATTGGAGTGGGCTCTCAGCTACAGTCTATTACTTTCTGCTTCACCCCAGCCTAGCAGACTGAGCTCTGTGCTTCAAAGATGCCATCTAAGCTGCAGTCCTGGCCCTGTCATATAGTGCTTATGTCTGCTGAGCCTAAGGGCCAGACCACCAATTTTATTTTATTTTTTTATTCTGAGCAACTTGACTTCACCAGAGATTGTATGGCACCTAGTCCTCTTGCCCACTTGCCTGCCTGCCTGACCTTGCATTTAGACCTGCAGGTGGTACCTCTGGGCCTTGGCCAGCCCTACCACTGGGCAGATGAGGTAGCTACTTCAGATTGGGTTGGCTGCCCTCAGACGTGGTGGAGAATGCTGCCTTGCTGCCTGTATTGAATAAATGTTTTTGTGTGTGTGACGCTCTAGCCAAAAGTGGTTCCGTACCTGTGACAAAAGTGGTTACCTGCTGTGACATATAGTTTTATTGGGAAATATAGATGCGCAAAATAGTGTGGAAACAAGCTAACATCTAGTCCTGGCAAGCACTCACATGTCATATTGGATCATGGTCTATATACTAATCAGCATCATGATGCGGCTGCAAAAAGGTTAATGCTGTTTTTGGCTCTATTAACAGGGCCAGAGTATACAAGACACAGGGGGTGATAATACCAGCCTACTTGATGCTAATCAGGACTCTGCTGGAATTGTGTTTACGGTTTTAGTCACCATATTGTTAGAAGGAGATAAACAAGCTGAAGGAGACTCCAAAGAGAGCAAACAGAAGACCGAGAGTTTAGAATTCAAACAGTGGGTCACCAGTGAAATGAATATAAGAGGCCATCGTTTTCTGGTGGACCTTGAACAGTTGCCAAACTCCAAACTGAGGGATCTGCAAAAGGGGAGAAGAGGGCGGAGCAAACCTAAGTAGCAGGTTATTCCCCTTCCTCCAATTGGACACACAGTCCCACTAAAGGCCACCTCCCAGATGAAGAGAGCACTTTGAGTCTCTTTCCTCAGTGGAGGAAGGGGAAAGTGAGGCAAATTCCCCTCCCACCAAAGGGAAGAACAGAATTATTGTTTGATCAACCTGGTGCAGAAATGTGATAACTGTAGCATTTTGTTGAGATATCCTTTCCTTTCTCCATTTCTTGTCTTTGGGGACCAACGTGGCATCCACAACCTGCTTGAATTAGTACTGTCATTTCTACTTTGCCAAATCAGCACCAAGCAGAGGGGTGGAAGGAAAAGGTAATCTGCTTATTAGATAGCAACAAGATGTTTATGATGATGGGAAAGGAAATAATTTCAAGCTTTCACATTGCACATCTCAAAACATATGTTGTGGTCTATTTCTTCTCTATGGGACGTTGTATGAAAGTGTCAGAAACGTGTATTGAGGCACTGAGATTTTCATTAAAAAGCTGTCAGTCCCATATGTGCTTAAAATTAGAACACAAAATAAAATCCTCACTCTTCAGCAGACCAGTAACACAATCTGATTGCTTTGGAGTTGGTCCCATTTCTTTTTCATGGGCTATAATAGAAAGCTAGCTCAAGAACAGCACTTGAAGGCATGCCTGCCTTTCAGATACAAGGAGGGCCCATTTGTGTATTAAAAAGGATATTTAGAAAGTGAATTTACAAGAAAGAAGCAAATATTTCTAGACACGACTCATCGGGGAGTTTTTCTGAAGTAAATTGTAAGAGCAATTCTTGCAGACAGATTTTTTGAAAGAAAATATTTGCTCCTTTTCATTTCCAATGCAATCTTCTACACATTTACTTGGTTTTAAGTCACACTTGCTTTGATGGAACTTACTCCCAAGAAAGTGTGCACAGAGTTACCACCTCATTCAATTAAAAGACAATCCTGGGGTGAAATGTTGAGTAATCTACTTTCTGGTAACCTAGCAGTTGGGACATGTGATGTCAGCCCCTACAAAGACCTACATTGCTTCGTCAAAGAGAAATAACTAGGAGAAAAAGACCATTACAGTGGTACCTTGGTTCTTGAATGGCTTCACTCCCGAACAAATTGGTTCCCAAATGCAGCAAACCTGGAAGTGAGTGTTCCAGTTTGCGAATTCTTTTTTGGAAACCGACATCCAACATGGCTTCCAATTGAGTGCAGGAAGCTTCTGCAGCTAATTGGAAGCCGTGTCTTGGTTTTCGAACAGTTCCAGGAGTCAAACGGACTCTCGGAATGGATTAAGTTCAACAACCAAGGTAACATTGTATGTGGTGTCTTCATCTAAAATAGTGTTGTTGAGTTGCAGGGATACAAAGGCTGACAGGATGAGGATGACCTGGAGGAGGGCACCAGCAGGTCTGCAGGTTCCCAGGACTGTTGTTTTAGAAAGTGGTCTTGTTTACCACCCATTTTTATTTCTTCATTCTACTCAGCTTGATAAAGAACCACACATTTCTTGAATGTGACAAAAAGAGAAAAGGCAGAGTGCTGCTAGGTACCTCGAAATATGGAAAATGAATTTCAGCCACAGAATAAAATCCCATTGGCCTGATCCAAGAAAAATAAATAAATGTTGGGGTAAATCTCCACCATTTCTTCCTAGAAAAGCAATCATAAACAGAAAATAGAAAAGTACACAATCAAATTGAACAATTTCCACATAGATCATAATAAAGAAACAAAAGAGATACAAAAAATTAATATCAATAACAGGAACGACACCTGCCCCCAAGAAAACCCCCTAAGCCCAAGAGTACTCCCACTGAAGTCTCTCTTTGTACATAGTTGAGAGACTTAGAGCAGGAGTGGGGAATCTGTGGCCCTTCAGAAGTTGGTGGATTCTAATTGCCACCATTCCTGACAATTGACCATGCTGGCAGGGATTGATGGTAGCAGAGGTCTAGCAACATATGGAGTGACACAGGTTCCCTAATATGACCTTAGAGAGGATGTGCTTCTCAGTTGGTTCTCATAATCTGGCAGAATCCAACTTTCTCTGAGTTATAATTCCTCAGAAGAGGATGGATTTCTTCTCTAGCCTTAAAAATGATGGTGAGGACCAGAATCATGGCTGTAGCTGCTATACAAGGCAGAGTGAAGTAGCTGGCTATCTCTTGGTGATGTTAGAATTTGTGTATTGTGCATTATTATATATGGCTCATGGCTGACACTTGGGCTTGCCAGCCACACCAGTAGTTCTTAACTGTACTGTGTTCCTGATCAAAAATCAGGGTATGCTGCCACACAAAAAAATTATTGTGACTAGTGGCACAATTTGTTAAGTACACCTCTAGTTACAATAATTCAAATTGCCAAGCAAACTACTATGTTTACTGTATTCTCATAATTTCATCAGAAATGTATATATATTTCCACTTCACACAGTTTCCCACCCCTATGAAATCTCTGGTCTTTTCACTGACATTACTAGTATGTGTAGCTAAATTCTAATTGGATAATAAATGCAAATTAAAATCCCCCGGCCGTCTTTGCTGCTATTAACATATCTATGTTATTTTCATAATCTTTTTTCTTCAGCAGTATCTATTATCTTCTGTGCTTTGAAATCCAAGTGCACTAAAAATAATGTGATGCCTTTATGGTAATAGAGCAGCAGTACTCAATAGAGACATTTTGGGTCACACGCCCTGCAACTCCGATTTCCTAAGAGAGTGAAAAGAGAATACAAATATGAGCCCAGCATTCTGCATTGTGTTCTTGCTCACTGCAGCTTTCTTTTTTTAGACATCACTGCAGTTCCTGGAAGAAGCTGTGTGACTTTCCCACCTCACATCCATTTATACACATCGGAAAAGACAGAAAATGTACAGTAGTCAGCATCAGTTACTGTGGGTCTATCAGAAAGAGCATCATTACGTTGCACAATCACTAAGCCATTAAACCAGGACTGGTGTGCAGGTGAAGAGAAAGCTAGTGTGTGTGTGTGTGTGTGTGTGTGTGTGTGTGTGTGTGTGTGAAAGTGGGAAGAATATTGTTTTAGAATGTTCTGAACTCTTGTTAACATTTGGGAAACGGTGAAAATCTGCACTATGAAAGAAATGTGTCAGGTGAGAAGAGTTAGCAGCTCAAGGTCAGACAAAGAGCTCTAAGCTCAGGAGATGTGTGCTAGGTTTGAGTGTTTTTTGGCCAACACACATTGCTCTCCAACCTGCAAGAGGACCAGCTTTCTGCATAAGCTTGCAGTATTGACCTCTCCATTGAACTGAATTGAGAATATTGTTCCAGCATTCATTTTGGAACAAGCACATAACTGTGAATTGGGAAGCAAGAACATATGAAGAGCTATGCTGGATCACAGAATCATAGAATTGTACAGTTGGAAGGGACCATAAGAGTCTTCTAGTCCAATGCCCAGCAATGCAGGAATATTTTGCCCAACATGGGATTTGAACCCCAAACCCTGAGATTAAGAATCTCATGCTCTGTTGACTGAACTGTCAAAGGATCTGTCAAAGGCAGCATTTGGATTCTAACGGTAGCCATCTAGAAAGTCCACAAGAAGGGCTTGAGAACAAACCATTTTTTGACCTCAGCACACAGATATAAAATCTATGTTACAGTGGGTCACAGTCCCTTAATCCAGGGATGGGGAGCCTGTGGCATTCCAGGTGTGTTGCACTACACTTCCCACCATCCTTGACCATTGGCCATGCTGACTGGAATTGATGGAAGTTGGAGTCCAGAAGAACCACAGGTTCCTCACTCTTGCCTCAACCAAGGCAGGTGTTATAGTGGCCACTCCTGGCTGTCAAGCATTCAAGCTACAAACTTTTCCAGTCGGCTCATTTGCCTCTGTGAAATACATTGTGGAAGTTTCCTCCTTGTAAAATGTATCCCTGGCTATGTGTGTTCAAGCTCATTCAGAATGACACAGAGTATTTCATTTTTAATGTCTGCCAAAGAGACTTCCTTGTTTCCAATCATGTAGTTTATATTGAAGTGCTTCCTGCAAGCAGTGTCTGAAATTCAGTCTAATTTCTTTTAACCTGTTTCTTTGTTTTGTTTTGTTTTTAAGTTGAAGCTTAGGTCAAATGCAAATGTGGATATAGATTTATCCAGCATACGTAATTTGTAGTCTGTGTGGAACTGACTCATCTGTCTTCTGTATCTGTGCTCATGTGATGAGCTCTCCTGCTAAGAGTGACCTATTCATCCTTCAAATAAACAGCCCAAAGAGGAAGGAAACAATATGTACCGTTACAAAGAAAGAACAACATATTGTTCCCAATGTGATACACTTGCCTCTTTTCTGTCAACAGTCTTAAGAGACTTCTATTGAAAAGGAAACAAAAAACCTTTTTTTTTTTAAACAGACACTATGGAATTTCGCCTGCACTTGATCCAAAATAACTCTAACTTCAGACAATATCTGAATGTAGATTTGTCTGGGTTATGCATAGATCAAGGGCTTCAACCAAAGACTATAATGCAAATTACATACAAAAAAAGAAGGCGTAAACTGATTCAGGTATCAGTTGAAGGCTATAAGATCCACAAGATATTAACTTGTATGATTATTTTTTTTAAAAAGAAAACATAGCAACCATCAGGGGATAAAGGTTAACAACCCCCAAAATAATTGCACTTTTACCTTAATGGACAACAATTGGTTGATCAATAAAGCCCTGGCTAATTGCAACCATTGTTTTATTCAAAGGAAAAATAATGGTGTATTCTAATAAGACAGTGAAATAATCACACCCAATATATATATGGCAGTTTGCTAAGTGGAGCTGCAGTGATAGCTTCTAAGCAGCAGGTGTCACTGATGCTTACCAGAAGAGAGTGGGGCAAAGCAGTAGGTTGGTATGGTGCAAGGGCAAATATGGAAGCTATATAAAATATTGAAAACACACACACACACACTAAACAAAGAAAAGGAATTGAATATAATCTTTATCTGGGTCATAATTTTGTCCAGGGCCAGCTCTGCTTTACAACATACTCTGCTGGTCTCCATCCTGGGTTGTAACGTTGTACTCCTTTAGTAGGTGTTATGCCTAATCCGATGCCCTAACTTGTTGCCAAGAGATCAGAACATGTGGCCACAAGGCCAAGTATAACAATTTGGAAGGTCCCTGAACTGGTCTCCATTCATCATGTCTACAAGGAAAATGCTGGAAGATGAGTATTATGACAAAGAGTTTCAGGAATATGAGGTCCCTTCATAGGGTTCAGAATAGTACCAACAATATCTACTGGTGCTCATGTGTTTGTGATGGCACTGAGGCCAAGGTGACTGAAAAATATTACAGCAAACCGCTATGTGGTCCTAAAGATTCGTGTCACAATAACTTTCCAACCCTCAATGCGACTTTTGTAAATGAAAGATGTGGGCTTTTCAAACCATTTCCTTTGTGCTTTTAATCCAACCAGCCACTACTTCTTTTGTGAAGGTGACTTATATCTTTCTGTGATTTTTATCTGAAAGGGCACCCTGCTACTTAAGCATTAGAGTAGACTAACCTCGTGAACCCTTCACTTGCCACCCTGGCTGCAAGCTTTTTCAGAGGGATTGTCACTTGCTCCACACTATTTCCCATAGACAGATAACACTGCACACAGCAGAAGAAAAAGGAACTCCCACTGTGAAAATAGCTTTAATACCAAAGTCACTTGTCTGGGAGTAAGCCCCATTGAACTCAATGAAAATTGCATATATATAATTGCAGTACTATTATCCTTTTGATTCTAATTCATCAGATAGTACGCAGGGCTGCCTTAGATTAACATGAAGGATCCTGAGCTGGGTACACAGATGACAGAAAACTAAGAGACCGTAATAGTTTAGAGACGGATGTAGGCTGGATTCTTTCTTTACCATTCCTTACTATGTGGGTCAGTTGTCTCGTGTTACCCCACCAGCTCCCCAATCCTTTCATCAATAAAAATAAACTTATTTGGTCAAGAGTCTCACTTGACCAAAACAGAAGCCCTCGGCATCCTAAGTTTATGAGAAAAGCTTGGCTATAAGATTTCTGAAGTCCTTAGGTGAAAAAATGAAGTGTTGTTTTGTGTGCTACAAAATTAGTGAAAGCTTTCTCGTGTGTTAAATAGAACTATGCAACCACACTATGATGGAAGTTCATTCACAGGTTAGATTAATGGTGATTGGATATTCTAGTTGTTAAGGGGAACCTATCTGAAGGGGAACCTACCTTGCCAACAAAGGTCCGTATAGTAAAAGCTATGGTTTTCCCAGTAGTGATGTATGGAAGTGAGAGCTGGACCATAAAGAAGGCTGATCGCCGAAGAATTGATGCTTTTGAATTATGGTGCTGGAGGAGACTCTTGAGAGTCCCATGGACTGCAAGAAGAACAAACCGATCCATTCTTAAGGAAATCAGCCCTGAGTGCTCACACAGATCGTGAAGCTCCAATACTTTGGCCACCTCATGAGAAGAGAAGACTCCTTGGAAAAGACCCTGATGTTGGGAAAGATGAAGGGCACAAGGAGAAGGGGACGACAGAGGACGAGATGGTTGGATAGTGTCTTCGAAGCTACAAACATGAGTCTGACCAAACTGCAGGAGGCAGTGGAAGACAGAAGTGCCTGGCGTGCTCTGGTCCATGGAGTCACGAAGAGTCGGACACGACTAAACGACTAAACAACAACAACAATCTGAAGGGAGTGCTCCACAAAGTGAAAAAGGAACACTGTTTGACTTGAAAGCTATTTCAATCCAGAGAGCAGTTTGTTGCTCAATTTGTAAATAAGACGTCAGGTTCAATAGCAGAGAACTATTACCCCCTTCTATGGCTATGAGGCCAGATTATAGAGTAAATGACCTGTTTTGTATACATCTGCTAATTAGGACTTATTAAGCTATGTGAACATTTCCCCATTTGTTTTGATTTTCACACAACAAACCCTTGCAAATAAATAAATAAATACCAGAATGTGTGCCTGACCTACATCAAGCTTTACTCTTCTAGTCAGTTTTGCCTCCCTTGTTCCCTGCTCCTCACCAATTAGAGAATGCTGAATGGCTTTGCATCTGAAGAAATCATAACAAAGTCCAAATTCCTGTGATGGATTATAGATATATGCATAAACAGGTTGTCTGGGGTAAGATGCTATGAATCAGAGGTGGGCAGTGTTAGAAACTGAGATATGAAAACTAGGAGCTAAATGGCACCTTAAACCTAGGTTATGGGCACAACAGCGGAATGTCCAGGCACACTTTTTTATCACAAGAATACAAAGCTGAAAATGAGTGAACTGCAGCTAAAATCTTATATTCATTTTTCACATGGTCTAGTCCTTCCCCTGTACACCCCCCCCTAACATTCTTAAGAGGGTTTCTTCTCCAGTCTTCAGAGAGTAGCTGGAAGTGGGGAGGCAGAAAAAGGTCCTCCTTTCCTTACACAGTGCAGTCTTAATCTGAAATCTTAGGCGCAATACTGCACCCAGAGCTCAGAAACTGCTCACACTAATGAAATTCACTGTCACAAAATGCGCCTAGAACAATGCAACTTTCGAACACTGGGGGTGAGGAACCCTTTTTTAAGGTGAGGGCTTCATCCCTTTCTGGGTAACCTTCTAGGAGCCACTGGTGGATGGAGAAGCAAATGCAGAGGTTAGCTAAGTACAGTAGGGCCATGCCTACACACATTCACACAGCCCTCTCTGTCCTTTATTCAGGCAAGCAAGAGGCATTATCAAAGTTCAAGGACATACCTCAACAAGACTAAAATACTCAAGGAAGATGCAAAGCAGGGCTGGTGATAGGCATGGCCTGGGGAGAGGGGTGGCGGCTGGGGAGTTGATGTGGTCCTGAGGGCTATGGATAGAAAAGCGGGGGAGGCGGCACATTTAGCTCCCAAATCAGTGATTTCCTACCCTTGTTGTGTGTGTAAGCAGATGACAGAAACTAAAGAGCTCACGAAAGGGTTGATACCCCATTCCTCCATGCGGAAAATGTTTCTACCATTGCAAAGTTCTCTGGTGGAAAGTTCCCATTTCCCCTTGGCAGGGATGCTTGGGGAAGGGACTCTCATGGGCTTCACTCAGTTCAGGTGTCCCTCAAAGTAAGAAATGAATCATCATTCAAGTGGCCTCTGGGGCAACCTTCCATTTTCCAGGATCAGGGCCTCCATCCTATTTCAAGGAGCTCAAGGAGTGAAAGAGAAAAGGTTAGTAATATTACTGCTTTGGATGCCTGCTAAAAACTTTTTTGTTTAAACAAGACTACTCAAACATGTAACTTTATTATGCAAATTTGGTGTGTGTGTGGTGTGTTGTTTTTTTAAAAAACTGTTAATTGTATCTATAGCTTGATAACTTTTTAATGTCTATTTGGTTTTAGTCTGTTGGTTTTATCAGTGTTTTCTCACAAATATGTGATATATTTTTATGAAAACTGCTTAAACATGTGTGCACATTTTTACTGAAGTGGCATACAAATCTTCAATAATAAAAATAAAAAATCACACTCTCAGAGTTCCTCTCACCATGAAAGTGAGAGTGCTGATCTTTGCAGCCCTCAATGACCTCAGCCCTGTATACCTGAAGGAACATCTCCACCCCCATCGTCCAGCCGGGACACTGAGATCCAGCTCCAAGGGCCTTCTGGCTGTTCCTCCACTGTGAGAGGTTATAGGGAACCAGGCAGAGGACCTTCTCAGAAGTGGTCCCCTCCTCTCAGATGTCAAGGAGATAAACAACTCTCTGACTTTTAGAAGACATATGAAGGCAGCCCTGTGTTGGGAAGGTTTTTATGCTTGGTGTTTAGTTGTGGTTTTCTATTATGTTGGAAGCCACCCAGAGTGGTTGGGGCAACCCAGTCTAATGGGTGGGGTATAAATAATAAAAAATAAAAAATAAAAAATAAAAATAAATATTATTATTATTATTATTATTATTATTATTAACAGACAGTCTTCCAAAGGCCCCTGCAATGGTAGCAGGGGCTTCTTCTAGGGTGGCCTCCCATTTCCCAATGGGAACATGTTTGAAGGGATGTGACTTCCCTTGTGATTTATTCATGTTGCTGCTGCTTCTGCCACTGGTCAATTCTACCACTGAGAAATGAGAAAGGGGCCCTGGTGTTCCCTCTGCCAGACTGAAAGCTGCCAGGAGGTGCCTGAGCTTGCCATGCTTTTCAGCAACAGCTTTTTCAAGAACCTTCTTGAAGCTGTACTGCTGCCTTATTTATCTCCTGTTTTATCTGTTGGCTTCTCACTCTTTCCTTGTGCAATCTGAAGCAACAGTTCATCACCTAGAGCCACTCGTCTCCCCCCCCCCAATAGATATCAGTTCTCTTCCTTCCCCCAGTGCCCTTTCTTCCATCATTTTAACGGCCTTTCTCTTCTCACAAGCCCTCGCATAAAACCCTCATGCACAAGACTTTCTTATTTAATTTCCTCTCCAGACACAGAGGGGAATTATTTGAAAAATCCTGATTAGGCACGATTGGAATCAATTGAGGCAGCATAATGTACACATGACACTAATAGTGCTTAACATGCAGGCAGCACTTTCTGTCAGGAAAGCACTTTGCAAATATTAAGGTCTTGATTCCCAGAGATGCTGAACATTCATGGGTGCCTTTGCTTTTGATGGTACACATTAACACAAGCCCTAAATCTCTCTAATAATCATCATCAGAATGCTAAGCATTCATATATAGCATTTCAAGTGTTCGCAGTGCTGCTCCTACATTATCTCAGTAATCAAATCTCCTAATGTTCCCTATCTAATTCAACTAATGTTAATAAAGATTCACTGGCTTTACCATAGAATTTAACATAGAAGCTCTGGAGAACAGAGAGTTCCAAAAGCTCTCAGTTCCTTTTCAACATTCAAATCTCTACTACCTATAGAATGCAACCGAGAAATCAAGGGACACAATCCAGATAAATCAAGTGGCAGACAATGAAATGTCAAGAATAACATATCATTGTAGGTGGGTGCTTCCTCTCTCCTGTCTTTCAAAGTAGATCTCTGTGAATTTCCCATAAACATGACCTTCTTCATCTTCTTAACAGTAGTAGTCTGAATTTTATTTTATTTTTTGGCCTATTTGTTTTTCTACAATTATGTGTCTACTGGCAAAAAGCGGGCAGAAACTGTGAGACGTCAGCAGAAGCGCAAAGTAGCTGCAGGTTGTACGAGGCTGGAGATAAACCAAAATAAGGAAATCAAGTACAGTCAAACCTTGGTTCCCAAACGCCTCCGTTTTGGAACGTTTCGGCTCCCAAACGCCGAAAACCAGGAAGTGTTGCAGTTTTTGAATGTTTTTCGGAAGCCAAGCATCCAATGCAGTTTCCGTTTGAGTGCAGGAAGCTCTTGCAGCCAATCAGAAGCCATGCCTCGGTTGCTGAACATTTCGCTTCCAGAACGAATTATGTTCGACAACCGAGGTTTTACTGTATCTCTTGAAGATGTACTTTTTTAAAAGAAGAAGGTTACATCTATATCCACAATAAGAGGCTAGAAACATAACATTGGGTTAATACAGGGCCAAAACTATTATGAATGAGAATCTGGAACCAATAAACATTCTGTGCAGGGAACATGCTGGGCTGAGGCACCAGGTAAAGAATGACTTATTGTACAGTGGTACCTTGGTTCTCAAACACCTTGGTACTCAAACGCCTTGGTTCTCAAACGCCGAAAACCCGGAAGCAACTGTTTCGCTTTTCGAACGTTTTTTGGAAGCGAAACGTCTGATACGGCTGTTGGCTATTGTTTCCGGGGCACCTGCACCAATCAGAAGCTGCGCCTTGGTTTTTGAACATTTTGGAAGTCAAACAGAAAACGGATTAATTTTGGCACTATTGTTTTTCCTATTTATTTTGCGTTTTTGTTTTTGAGAGTTTTTCGGTTAATTTGTTTTTGTAACTGTGTGGAACCCAGTTCAGCTACTGACTGATTGATTGTGTGGCTGTGGAAATGGATAAAAGCCCCCCACCCAAACAATGACTATCATCAATGCAGGTAAGAAAAAAATAATAATTTTAATTTTTATCATCTACACTACTGTCTTATTTATTTTATAGTATGGTACATTGATTATTGGTCAGGGGTCCCTTTACCTTTACATTGATTATTGCTTTTGTTTTATGGATCAATGATCTTGTTAGATAGTAAAATTCATGTTAAATTGCTGTTTTAGGGGTTGTTTTTAAAAGTCTGGAACAGATTAATCCGTTTTGCATTACTTTCTATGAGAATGCACACCTTGGTTTTGGAACGCTTTGGTTTTGGAATGGACTTCCGGAACAGATTAAGTTTGAGAACCAAGGTACCACTGTATTGGAAACTGTCTTATACCAATGTTGGAAACATTGGAAACTGTCTTATACCAAGTCAGATCATTAGTCCATCTAGCTCAGTATTGTCTACACCAACTGGCAGTGTTACAGACAGGGATACAGACTGGGCTTGTTCTCTGTTCCATCTGGATATGCTAGGGATTTCACCTATTACCCTCTGTATGCAAGTCAGATGCTCTATGATTGAGCTACCACTGAGTTATAGACCTTTGCCTACCTCTGAGTGAACCTGTCCTTCTCCTGGAGCTCTTGGCGGCTCATGGCCTCACTTCCATCCAGTGCCACCTAGAGTACTTCCCTGAATTTTGTGATGTATAACAATACATATATTGTGTGGAACTGCACCCCCAAAATGTGCATGTTAATGAAAACAAACAAACTGCAGGAGGCAGTGGAAGACAAGAGTGTCTGGCATGCTCTGGCCCATGGGGTCACAAAGAGTCGGACACAACTAAACAACAATAACAACAAATGAAAACAACAGGCAAAATTCATTGCATATGGGGAAACTGTTGGCATTTTTTGTATATTAGGCAATATTGCATATGTGAATGGAGGGGAAATGGGCACAAAAACAAACAAAATTACACAGACTTTTGAAATAAATAAACTGTTGTGGAATTGGGGTGTACTGAATTTAAGACTGATAGAATAAGAAACAGAGATGAAATAAATTGACAGTGGCAGATTTTAGGTTCCCAACTTTCAGTAGTGCCCTGTGTGACCCTAAATTTTGGCCCCTCTGCCTCTCAAGTTCCATTCTCTACAGCATTGTTGTGGCGTCCCCACAGTGTGGTGCCCAGTGCGATTGCATCGGTCACACTACCCTAAAACTGCCTCTGATTAGTCCATTCCTCAGGGGTGAGCTATAATGCAGATGGTGAAGCTGGATATGGTGGAAGCAAAAGTGGACACAGGGCAACCCAGAAAAGCAACTGGAATAGTGAAAGCAAGACAAGTAACAGTAGATATTACAAGCGGCATGAGCAACCAGGGAGCACCAGACAGGAGCCTTTGACCAGCTTGCATGCAGCCTATAGAATTTATTTTCCACATCCAATTAATTTGCCTCAAGATACTATGGTACCAAATAGAACAGGTGGCTTAAAAAAAAATGCCAAATAATTTTTACTTAATTGATATGCATCTTCTGTGTTTCTTTCTGTCATGCCACAATCACAAGTGAGAAAGAGAGGGCTGTTGCACTCAGGCTTTGCTTGTAGGCTTCCAATGGGCATCTGGTCGGCGTCTCTGAGGACAAAATGCCTTTGGCCTAGTCTAGCAGACTGCTCATATGTTCTTATGATTATGCAGCACTTGGATTTCATATCACTAGGAACAAAACATGGTCAAAGCTTACTGAACATCTGATTGCCCAATGCAGGGGGCAAACAACCATGATCCTCGTGGAAACTTTTTAGTTAACAATGCCTACATTTTGCTAGATTGCAACCAAGGTGAGGAAATAAATAAAACTTGGTTCTGATCCACCAAGACAACTTGCAACTTGTTTTAATGGTAACCTTGCAATGGATCCAGTTATCAAACCGATAGACCTGGCAATTATAAGGAAGAGCATGCAGTGAGTGGGAAATGGATGCTAAAATCTGCCAAACAAAAATTGTGATAAAAATAAGAGAGGTGATATTGCCTCTCTGGTATAGAAGCAGAGACTTATATGCACATATCAAGCTTTGGACAAAACCATTTCCTGACAAAGATATATACGAGTGAAGCGCCTCAGACAGATTTACTATGGTTCATGCCATTTCTTGCCATAGTGTTGAAAGATGTATGAAAGTATACAAGAGGGGAATCAGCCTAGAGCTATTTATTTAACACAATATATTCTTTAGTGTTTCCAGCAGAACATCAATTGTCTCTTTCCTAAGAACAATTGATGTTTTCAGTAATGTTCTCTGATACAATCACTTGTTTAAAAAAGCAAATAAACCATTAGACATAGCACATAACAGACAACAAGCAAAAATCCCTCTAAATCTCTGACTGGCGCATTTCACAACCAGCTTGCTATAACTTTAACTGCCCCCAGCCTTGCCTTGGGCTATTAGGTAACAAACCAACCATTACTGCAAGTAATGACCATTTCTGCCAAATGATTATTACTTAATTGATGTGCATTTTCTGTGTTTCTTTATGCCGTGTCACAATCACAATACAATACAATACTGGACTTCATCCACATATAAGTAACCTACTGAAACAAACATAACGTGTTGAGGGTTGAGACTATGCACACTACTTAAATGACAGTACTTTAATGAGCAGCGTTTTGATATATCCATTTCTCTCTTCTTCTGAGCAAATCCATCAAGTAATTTAGATGGGGAATTAATGGGAATGACTTTTCAGTAATGTATACAGTGAAGATACTGTATTAGCAAGCTGTGTTATAGCTTCATTTGGGTAAGACACATTTGATTATTAGCATTCTGTTCTTCAGCAACAAGCCACATCTACTGTCTGTTGCCATGGCAATAAATTAGGAAGGATTACCTGCCTACTTATCAATTTTTATTAGAGCAATCATCCTACCTGCTTAACAGTAGCATGCTTAAATGGCATTGATAACAATATAGTGTGACATCAGGGATGCAAGTTAAGCTAATGGATGGGAGAAGGGAGCCATAAAAGAAGAAAACCAAGATCCAGACATTCAGATGGTGCTGATGTGGCTCATCAATGGGATGGGACCAAAATCCCAAAATTTCTCTAGACTGTAGCACAGACAAAAGAGATGAAAATAAATGTCAGCATTATAAGAAGAGCTCTGCTGGATCACAGCACAGATTCATCTAGTCCGGAATCCTGTTTCCTACAGTGGTCAATCAGAGGCATCTGGGAAGCCCAACAAAACGTGAAGGTAGCAGCCTTTGCCTGTTGCTATGGCAATGGGGACTCAGAAGCTGCCCTGTGTTGGGTGGGAAAGGTCTGTAGCCTGACCATGAGTGGAACCCTCAGGGCTTTATCAAGGCCCCTAATCACATGGAGGGTTCTACTGGTGTACAAATGAATATGAGTCAAAGCCTCTGCAGATGTCCTCACTCAACACAGGAAGGTGGCCAGGGCCAATGCACACTGAGCAGGTGAGACCAATGCATGCAAGGATGATGGAACTCACTTCTGATGTTGTTCCTACTTCTATACTGCTTAGACCCTAAGAGGAGCCTGCTGGATCAGGCCAATGGTCCATCTAGTCCATCATCCTGTTCTCACAGTGGCCAACCAGATGCCTGTGGGAAGCCTGCAAGTTGGACATGAGCACAACACTCTGCCCACTGCCATTCCCAGCAACAGGCATGCGGAGAGAGGACACAGGCTCTGAAGGTTCCATGTACCCATCATTACTAGTCATAACCGATAAACTTTTCTTCCATGAACTGGTTTGCTCTCCCTTTTAAAGTCTTCTAAATTGTGGTCATCGTCAAATTTTGCGATAGTGAAATCTATAAATGCATTATGTTACTGTATGTAGAAATACTTCATTTCATACATCCTGAATCTCCTGCCAATCAAATTCAACAGAGGACCCTTAGTTCTAGTCTTTTGAGCGGGGGTGGGGTGGATTATCTCTATTCACTTTCTCCACACCATGCACATAATTTTATAAATCTCCAAGCAGTTTCTCCGAGTCACATTTCTCAAAACTGAAAAGGTCAATCTGAAAGAGACTTCGCTCATGCTGCGTTTAAGGCAGCTGCCCAGGCCAACAAGCCCATTTTCCTAGCCCAGACAGTGTTATGTCACCATTATATAGTGAATCAACTCATGGAGCAGTAAGGTAAAGGTAAAAGGACCCCTGACCATTAGGTCCAGTCGTGACCGACTCTGGGGTTGCGGTGCTCATCTCGCTTTATTGGCCGAGGGAGCCGGCGTACAGCTTCTGGGTAATGTGGCCAGCATGACTAAGCCGCTTGTGGTGAACCAGAGCAGCGCACAGAAACCCCGTTTACCTTCCTGCCGGAGTGGTACCTATTTATCTACTTGCACTTTGACGTGCTTTCGAACTGCTAGGTTGGCAGGAGCAGGGACTGAGCAACGGGAGCTCACCCCGTCACAGGGATTCGAACCGCCGACCTTCTGATCGGCAAGTCCTAGGCTCCGTGGAGCAGTAGCTGAGTGTAAAGTGCATGGGTTTTTTGGGGGAGGGGGTCAGAAGTGTCCTATCATGGAAGAGGTTTTGTTCTAGAATTTTCTCATGTTGTCTCTGACTTTCTGTACAAAACTGAAGTTTGCACTTTGCAAAGCGATGAGCCTTTTGCTGGTCTTTGGGCTCAGGCATGTATACCCAGTCTTGTCGCCCTCTAGTGTACAGAAAGTCAGAGACAGCATGAGAGAATTCTAGGACAAAACCTCTTCCCTGATAGGACATGGCTAACTTGGATGAGCAAAGTTCACAAAGCAAGGAAACAGTATTTGGGCAAAATGAATATTCAAGTCAGCATGGCTGATGCTGTTCAGAACTCATACACATGTTACATTTGCCATGGGAATTGATGCTCTTTATGTGTTTCAGAGCCATCATGGCATAACACTTCCCACCAACAATGTCCATCAGTGGCGTGGGCTAGGGTGGGCGAGGAAACTCATGGCGTGATGACCCTGTCTCACACAGTAGTTTGCATTAAAGGATATAGCAGTGTCAGTAGATGAGTGGGGAGAAAACCTCACTGGGTGGGGAGCGCAATATCCATAGTAAATGCAACATCTAGACTGACTGTTACCAGAGAATCCTAATGGTGTAGAATCCTTGTTGCCACTGAAAAGCAGAATGTTTCTAAAATCCTGCAAAAGACTAAATTCACAATGCATGTGAATTCTATACATGTCTATTCAGAGGCCCATTGAGTTCAGTGGGGCTCAGTTCCAGGTAAGTGAGCATAAGGTTGCATGCAGCCTTAGTGATTTTATTTGTATGGGTTGGGGAAAGAGTAAGGACAAGGGGACGATGGATAAATATACTTCTTTTCTATATCAAGGCCACATTTTGTAAGCACCTAAAAGAAAATGGAGTGATTAGATTGCTAGGAATCAATATGGTTTTGTTAAGAATAAATTGTGCCAGATTAGCCTTGTTTCCACCAAGCAAACCAGATGCACAGCACATGTACAGTCTGCTTCCAATTAAATTACTTTTGAACTGTCAACAACCTGTGGAATTAAAATATGATGTTGAAGGGCAGAAGTTGCAATTTGACATATAGCAGGGGGAAATGAAAGTCAACAAGGAAGCAATGTCAAATGCCATTGATCAGTCAGGTATTCTTCTTTTGTGCCTCATGGGACCAGCCCCATAGATATGCAAGGCTAGGGCCTGTTTCATATCACATACATAGGAATAAGTAAACTTCCTCAATTCCAGCCCAGAAATGTTTTGGACCCGCTAGATTATTTTGTCATCCATGTGGAAATAATCTAGGGAATTCAGATTATTTCTAGGCCTGACCAAAGGGGAACATATCATTGCAGAATTAAGAGTCTAAAACATTCCATATTCAGCGGTATACTTAGTAAAAATATAACTTCTAAAATTACTGTTCTATATGCAACAGCAGCAAATCAAGCCAACTCACTATCAAGCAAATCACTATTAAACCAGTTCACTATATTAACTGCACATCTTAAAAACTCAGGTGTATTTAATTGGATATACTGGATTATTTTGGAATAAAATGTCAATAATATTCAACAAACCCTTACAAAATGCTGAGGGTACTTCCGTGTGACCTGTTTATTGAACAAACATCCCAATTTGTTCTGCAGGGAGATTAGTTGTCATTGGTAACTTAAGCAGCATCCACTCTGATTTGTTTGTGGAGAGGGTAGATGACATTATATAAAAGAAATATTCCCATCACTCTATAATGGTGGAACCGAGATTTGCTGGTATGTGGTTGAATCCCACCTGAAAACAGCTACAGTTTGGAAGTGCTCTCAGTTTGGCACATAAGTGAAATATTTTATCATTCCCCATTAAGCCATTTTCACTTTCCTTTGGCAACTTCAGATCTTCCCACAGATGTGGGAATGTCCACTCAGGCTGTTTTTGGAACCTGCAACCAGTTCTTCCAGAACATGATGGAAGAAGAAGGAGAACATGGGTGTCTCATGTACCTTGTATCCTCTAGCAGTGCTGATCGTGAGGGGCCAAGTGTCTTCCCTTTAAATGCTACCTCTCAGTGGCATTTTGCTACTTAAAAAAAGTATGTATTTGTCGAAATATATTTTAAATGGCCATTCATTCTTCATCCAGGATGGTATAGAAAGGGCATGAGCAACTAAGAATTGGGGGGGGGGGTGTTTCCACAGTGGATCATCCTAATTCAGTGGTCTTGCAGATCACACTGCAGCTCCTGATTGAATTACACACCCCTCCGGATTTTGCATAGTAATGTGGACTGATCGAGCATTTAGAGACAGGGTGGTGTTTCCCTATTTAAGGTAGAAAGCTGGCAGTCTTCAAGGTATTAAGAAGCTCACAAAGTTACCCAGTGGAGAGACCATCATGCTTCTTTCATGTTCCTGAAAGTAAGTTGTGGTCTTTATTAAATCCATACCTTCTTGGGTCATCATTCTGGAGCATGGAGGCAGTGAATTGTGTTTATTTAGTATGTATAATATGGTAAATTCATTTGATCCCTTGGCCATTCATTCATCATTTTATTTGTATGCCGCCTTTCAACAGTTAAAACAATGTTAAAGGCGGCTTACAATATGAAAAGATCTACATAATTTCAAATATAGCAAAGTAGTCATAGAAATAAAGATATAAAAAGTTAATATCAGTAATATCAGTTCATATCAGTAACAACTGCAAAAACTCCCAACAAGACTTTCCCTAAAATACCCCAGTCCTTGCTGGGCAGCAGCCACAGCAGCCATTCTTATGAGGCCAGTCAGGCCCCACCCTGGGCCAGGTGGAGAGAAGCAGGAATGGGACCCCAAGTCACTCAGCAGGGGAGACCTCCTGGGCAGCAAGGGCAGCAGTCCTTATGAGGCCTGTATTGGGCGTCACTTACTTTTTTCAGGTATGACATCAGAAAATTCAGGGATCTGCTGTAGTAGATTGTGACATTTGGCCTTCCTCAGAGTACAACCTGGAAACCTCTCAGAAAAAGGTGTGAGATTAATATGTCCTTTTTTTCTGCTAGTGACTTTATATTTCTCTCTCACCCTTATTCTGGGAGGTTTCCAGATACAAATTCAGGGGAACCCTACTTTTCAGTGGTAGCTAGACAGGTTGAATAATGAGGCTGTGGCCTGCCTGTTAGGAGCACAGTCTTCGATAGAATACATGTCTGCCTTGTCCTAGGGAGAGAACACAACCCACCAGTGAAGACTCAAGGAAGACATGCATGTGATGCATGCACAGTTTATGACTACGCAACATCTACCTCTCAGACTTTACTTGAAAAGAAAAACTCTTTAAAGTTAGTCAGATTTAAAATAGAAATATGATCCTTTAAGAACAAAACAATAGGCTATTTTGGAATCTAACTCAAGGAGATGATTCATCAGCTGTACTCAGTTATTGTGGATTTATTTGTGAGGGTATTGAAAAGCCAGTCAGGCACTACTCAGCACAAGAACACTGATGTGCTGAGAGCTGATCACACGGGGATATTTTTGGAGGCACGCAGAATCCATCTATAATACTAAGAGTTCCCAGTATTGTCTGTGCAGCAAAATAACTAGATCTGTATGTTAACCTTAAAGGTGTCCTCTGAAAGGACTATATTTAAACTGCTGCTGACACACATCATTGTCTAATGCTGACGTGATCCAAATCTGAAAGATTTTTTGACCCCTGAGCAGCTTAATTTAAGCTTCTTTATTGGTAGATATCTTGCCAAATAGGATATGCAACATCCTGTTTGTATGCAATGATGTCTAAGACCCAAAATGCTGAAGGTAGCACCCATCTTTATTATCAATCAGGGTACAGACAACACAGCTTACTATCCAAGCTGTTGACAAGGCTGACCACTGGATTCTGCAGACAATTGCAGGCCAAACCCAAGACTTGCTGCACCATGCTTATAACATGCACTCATTTTTTTTATGCACATTCTATGCTGCCATATTCTTTTCTATGCACATTCTTCATAAAAATGGATAAAATCTATATTTTAAAAAAGTTGGGCATTTTGATAAAGATAAAGATTTCACTGATTAAAATTTGCAGTGGAGTTTGCTTTCAACCCTTACTTCTGTGTGGACATATGGTACACTTGCACTGTAAGTAAACTATACAGTGAATCCTTAATGAGCACCCAGACTTTTAACTCCTGAGCAGCAGGAGACACACCTAAGCCTGTTTACAAAGTTCTTGCATTTGCCTTTGGGAGTGGGGAGATAGATTCTTTAGCACCCACCCACACTTACTACCTAGTGGCATTTGCAGAAAATAACTTCTAGGTACTTACTAATCTCAGAAGAACCTACTGATCTCAGAAGAACCCCTGTTTGGTAATTCAAATGACAGAGATTCCAAGAACTAGAATATAAAACAGAAGCATGAAAAGAGCACTAAAGGGGAGGAGGAAACAGCAGCTCAAAGGACTCCAGGGATTCCTATTGCCTGGTGTCCAGACAACTGACTTTTCAATCACAGCTCTGACTTCACTCATTGGTTAAAAGCACTGACAGGTGGGAGCAGCCAGTCCGGCTCATTTCACAGAAATTGACTGGAAGTGTACCTGCACAGTTTGCTTCATAACTTTCCTTCTCAGAGGGCTACAAACTTACTTAGAAAAAGAAAAAGGAAATTCAGAGTTATTGGGGTGGTTCTGCATGGAGTCACCAATGAAAACCGTTAAGGGCATCCAGGTTTGCAACATTCAGTTTAGTTTCACACTAGTTTCATACTAGTTGCAGGTCACCTCCCCGTTTTGTTTTGTTTCACTTCCATTTCTATTTTAAAAAGCATGTGTCTCACTGCTTACAACTCGGGTGCCTCCCATCCTCACAAAGCAACATACTACCTCTAAGGCACCTAAGGGCTCTAGATATGCAATTACAGGAGAATTGGAAAAATATATCCAATTTATATGCAGTTAAAGACAGGGTGACATCCTCTATAAGCAGGGCTTCCAATGGTGATCCAACCTTCTGTATTCTTCAGCTTGTAACTCTTGACATTTTATATTTAAGTGACATGAATTTTTTCACACTTTCTACTATCCCTCAAAGGGATCAGACTTGCCAAGTATAAGACAGATTGGACAAGTGATCTCCATTTTATAGGCAATTAAGAAAGGGCACACAAACACAGCAGCATAACTGCTACTGCTACAGAAATATGCAAAAGTGGGATTGGAGAGGAAAGACTGACTGACAATTTCAGAAAGAAGCCTTCTCCTTAGCCTCTGTGACCAAGGGATGGTGTGATGGTGAAAGTAAGTAGACTGGGATATCCTCTCAGATTGTTACAGATGTTTTAAAGGTCTTGGACTAATATTTCTTTGTGTCAAATGTTGGTACAACTTGTCAGTTTCACAACTCTCTTGGTCCCTCTCTCCATTTGAGATTTGAACAGAGCATCAGGAATATATCCATTTGCCTCCTATCAGAAACAAATATGAAAGAATAAAACAAATGTGACCACATTGTTTGTTTTCACAATTTGTTTCAGTTTTCACAATTCATTTCAACCAGAAACTAATCACATTTTGAAATGAACACCCCTACTTCAGACCCATTATTGGTAGTAGTACTTTTATTTCAATTTATATCCCACCTTTCACCCTAAAGGAGCCCAAATCAGCAGGCTTTTGCTTAACTTGGTATATTCTTCCTGGGAATAATGGTGTCACCATGTAAACAGTCACATTTGGCTATGTGAAGACATGCACCAAGGGCAAAAGCAATCAGTTCAGAGAGAGGACCATGTTTTCTCCATTGCACTGCCCTCACTCGGAATGAGAATGCCACTACTGCCATCACCAGAATGGTTCTAGGGAGTAGACACCAAGTTTGCATCTTGAGGTTGACTAGATTTTCCTTATGCTATATCACAGATACATCCAACAGGTAGATCACTGTTGGCAGATCACTGGCTCCCCCCAAAGGAGCTCAACAACTTTGGCTCCCCTAAGAAAAGCTCAACTTCTTAGCCCTGTACCCCCCCCAAAAAGGGCTTTCCTCCTTCCTAAAAAAGCTCAACAACTTGAACCCCCCAAAAAACTGTCATTTTTTAACTCTGTGAGTAGATCACAGTCTCTTGGGAGTTGTCCACCCCTGCTATATCACAATCCTACATGGCAGCACCAATCCACTTACTGACCAAACAAGACTTTTTCTTCAGGTGTGAAAATCTATACTGAGTGAAAGAAAACACATAGGCAACCACAGTGTTCTGATATGGTCCAATTTCCTTTACACAAGGTATCTTCTGGCCTTTTCTCCTCATCTCTTGTAAATGATTGACAGCTTGGCAGAATGCCACAAATTAGGTACAAGGAGGGCTGGCCCAAGACATTTTGGCACCTAAGGTGCACCCCAAAATGGCACCCCTCCCTACCAGGGAAGGAGGAGTAAGGGAATATCTACATCAGGAATAAGGGGGTAAGAAAGATTGACATCAGGATCTGCTGCCCCGGTGAATCCTGCCACCTGAGGCAGTCTCCTCACCTTGCCTCATGGATGGGTTGGCCATGGGTACAAGCCAACAGCACTCACTTTGTAAATAAGCTCATATATACAAGAACATCATCATTCTTTGTTGGCTTTAACTTAAAAATCACTGATTTGCTTTTCAAACAGCTCCATTGCCTGCCGATAAGCTAAGGTCAGTATCAAAATATCTATAAGCTTTATATGTGTATATACATTCACCAATGTGAAAAATAATGTGCCTCCTTTTTAAGCTCCAGAAACGCTATTACAGTATCTTTACATCTCTGCCCCAATTTTGAAGAGCAGACGCTGCAATAAGGAGGGCACAAATGATTTATCCACGTCATTTTGATGGAGCCTATTTAAAATCTCATCCCATTAACATCCACTGCCCAGCTAATTAGTATAAATAATTGTCGGCTTTCATTAGAAACAGCCAAAAGCTAAAACAAGGGAAAAGAGGGTATGGAGAGGTGACCTGTTAAAAGTGGGTTCTCAGCTGGGACACAGAAACAAATTTATGAGCAAGTTCCTTACAATTTAGGACCACTTTTTACTCATGCATTTGTGGGTGTTTGGCGCAACAGAGCTCCAATCACCTATTGTTGATTCAGGGTAACTGTGTGTCCTACTTTACAGGGGCAATCATCTATTTGAACATTTGCCAGGAACAATCCTCTGTTTGAAGAGCTGTGGGATCCAAGTCTCGGTTAAAGATAAAGAACCATAAGGAGAGAGAACAGGGGCCTTGAAATTGCCCACCAGCAGTTAGCACCTGGGCAGCAGATTGAGCAGGCACACAAGTTACCTGGTCAGTCTTCCTCTCTACGGTGAGATGTAATGTATATTTAAGTTGTAGTAATTTCTAAAATGGAATCTGTACATATAAATTAGCACATGTATATTTAAGCAATTTTTGGCCCTCTTTTTTGGTTGATGCCTTTCCTCTTTTGTAAGCAATGTACTTGGTCTACCCTAGATTCATTCCAGTTATTGATAATCAGATTCTGGACTTCACAGAGAGTCTGGACTACATAGCCCTGTTGAGGCACTGATGCTCCCATGTTTGTAGGCAGGGAGTGGACGCATGCCAATAAACTCCACCCCTAGTGGGATGCTAAATTAGTGCCTGAAAAGGGCTCATAAGGAGATGACACAACTCAGATCTGTTCCCTACTCCCCACATAGTAATACTTGTGCCATTGGGCTCATACAGCTAATAACATGGATGACTGATCAGAGTCAGAATCAAAGCAGTTGCCCCCAACCCAGAATGGTATCTCTAAAGCCTCACAACAGGAAGCACATCATTAATGAAGCACTTCCTGTTTCACCTCTAAAAATAAAATTGCCAATCAAAGGGGGGTTCCCATATTTCCAGAGGGAAAAATCCAGACAAACAAAGTTATTGAGCTTTTTTTGGGTGAACACCCACTCGCCTGCCCCCCGCCCCGGCCAGCCACGACTTCTGAGCCTGAAACAGAGCTTGAGCCTGAATCCAAGCCGCCCCCTCACACAAACACTTTGCTTCAAACCTGCCCCCCCCCCAAACCCAGACTTTTGCTTACAATTGTCAAAATCCCCTTGAATGGGCAAGAGGACATGCCTGGGATTTTCCAGACGTATGGCAACCCTAGGTAAAGGTAAAGGTACCCCTGCCCGTACGGGCCAGTCTTGACAGACTCTAGAGTTGTGCGCCCATCTCACTCAAGAGGCCGGGGGCCAGCGCTGTCCGCAGACACTTCCGGGTCACGTGGCCAGCGTGATGAAGCTACTCTGGCGAGCCAGAGCCGCACACAGAAACACTGTTTACCTTCCCGCTAGTAAGCGGTCCCTATTTATCAACTTGCACCCAGGGGTGCTTTCGAACTGCTAGGTTGGCAGGCTCTGGGACCGAGCAACGGGAGCGCACCCCACCACGGGGATTCGAACCGCCGACCTTTCGATCAGCAAGCTCTAGGCGCTGAGGCTTTTACCCACAGCGCCACCCGCGTCCCATGGCAGCCCTAAATCAAAGCAATTCCCATGGGCACCTTCACTCCATTTCACTAAATCTCTGCTGAAGTGTGGAAGAGCACTCCTTCTGTTGTTTCATTTGTTTGGTGGTTTCCTGACATTTCTGTCAAGTTATTTACCCCAAACCACATAAATTACAGTGCACTGAAGTAAATAAGCTCACTTGCACCTGTGTTTGGAAGATTTTGTCTGTAACTTGACTTCCTAGACAAGTCCAATGAAAAAAATCAATGGAAAGATAATATTCTGAGCTCGTTCTGTACATATTTTTTTGTATTTTCCTGCCCTTTTATATTTTATTTCTGTGAGGGTTTTTTTTATTTAAAAAAACCACTGTATAAAAAGATTAATACATAAAACCTGTTAACAATAATGAGATTTACTCATACAACTCCCTACACAACTCTTTAGAAATTTAGCCCTTAAGCTTTAAAAGCATTTGGGGAATAATTATATATTTTTCTATTCATTGCCTGTTTATGGATTAAACATACTGTGTTGTAACCATACAAAGGAGTTTCTCCTGGTAATGCTCCTCTGCACCCCCAGAATAGAATCATACATCTAGAACCCCCTATGATACATCAGGATATCTACTGTTTGTTTTGCAGTCTCAGGATAAGTCATAAGTGAGGATGTGCTACTGCTAAAATAATTTCATTGTCTGCCAATTAGATACCAGGTTAATCATTTTAATCTGCTCCTGGACCTTGGGGTGAAGGGCATGTAACAAATAATTGTTGGCATCTGTCTGTCTTGAGAGACAATGGAGTGTGCCTCCAGGGGTGAAGTCAACCTGCTGGGCTGCCCAGATGACAAGACCTCCACCCCACCCCACCCCACCCTGGCTTCACTGATGTGGTCCAAAGTAAAGCAGAGTAATATGTTTGGCACCAGCTTGGCTTGCAGGAGTTGCCAGAAGGAGGTGTACAAGGCGCCATCCAACTGTCTTAGGGACTCCACTCCTGATTTGTGTAGCGTTTACTCCTTAGCCTTTTCTTCTCCAGAAGATGTCCCACAAAGAAGCGTAGGTTTAGGCTCAGACTTTTCCTTCTACTAGATGGGCTGCCTTCCCAGGTTGGTGAGCCCTGGTCTGCCCCTTATTTCCCTCTACAGCATGTGCAGAAACCTCCTTCTTGACCCTTGGACCCACTGTTGGTCTCATCCGCTCAATATGCCAGAGCCTGTCTTTGCATGCAGAGGAAGTTCCAACCCATCATTAACATTATTAAACAATACTAATATTAGACAGGCACGTTCATTATACCGTATTCAGCATCTGATAAAAACTTTTCTGTTTAGACATGCAGGGCAAGTCCTTTTACCAACTGGTGCTGAACGGTACATATCATACACCAGCCCATTTAACTGCCTCCATGCCACCAACTATGACCTGCCAAATACAAATTAATACAAATTGATGATGATGTTGTTGTTTAGTCATTTAGTCGTGTCCGACTCTTCGTGACCCCATGGACCAGAGCACGCCAGGCACTCCTGTCTTCCACTGCCTCCCGCAGTTTAGTCAAACTCATGCTGGTAGCTTCGAGAACACTATCCAACCATCTCATCCTCTCTCGTCCCCTTCTCCTTGTGCCCTCCATCTTTCCCAACATCAGGGTCTTTTCCAGGGAGTCTTCTCTTCTTATGAGGTGGCCAAAGTATTGGAGTCTCAGCTTCAGGATCTGTCCTTCCAGTGAGCACTCAGGGCTGATTTCCTTAAGAATGGATAGGTTTGATCTTCTTGCAGTCCATGGGACTCTCCATACAAATTGATACAAGTATTAAAAATTCAGTTTGTGTTTCTGAATGTGATTTGGTGCTCACTCTGCCAGCATCACCTGCATTGTGTGGTAACACTTTACCACATCTTTCCCCTCTCTAAGTTCTTTCTGTTGATGCTGTTGTAGGCTCAGAATTCTGGGTTGGTTGTTGTTGTTTTTAATCAAAATTGAAAGCTATTCATTGGCATACTCACATTTCTTGAATTAAAAATGCTAGAACTTTTACATTTCCCTGCACACAATCCAAATTTAAAATTCCTGTGTTTACATTTTGCATCTGTTTTGGCAGATTCACAGCCAAATAGGAAACAACACTGATGTTAAAACAGCATTTCATGGTTCACTTCCCTCCCAAAGTCATTGTTCAACAGGGATACACTGGCTTGATTTCTCAGAGATCTTCTGACTCTTAAGAGCACAATGCCTCAAGGCATACTCATTTAGGCACATCCTGGTGGAAGGCAACAAAAAAAAAAAAAATTCCCATGAGCCTGAGTAAGATGAATAAGAAGAATGACTGTGGGAACTACCTCCTTTGTGTACAGTATATACAGTGTTACGCAGTGTAATACATCACAGAAGTTCGCCAATGTCACTCTAGGTTGGAGTTCTTATGTGAACTCTGTTAGACAGCAAGGCAGAATTGTTTTCAATGTAGTCCTTGGGGAGTCCTCCAGGAAAGGAAAAACAATGATTTTGATGGTTCATTTCAACGCTTTGTAACAGAGATCTTAAGGGTTATTCTACCAGTGTTGTGCCTCACATCTGTTTTTGGATGCCAGGACAGGTTGGGCGGATATAAAAAAAATTCTTTGGCAAATGTGATGTGATGCGTGTGGGGTGAGATGGTTGCATCTTCCACATGAGAAAGTAGGATCATAACCCAGCCTAGTCAGTCACCAAGGATTCATGAAATGTGCTCTAACAACCCTCCTTTATTTCTAAAAAAAGAAAGAAGAAAGGGAGGATTAATGACCGACTATATCTTAAGGATGACCCATAGGCAGAATCTTGCCCCCTGGCAATAATACTCTGTCCCTTGCAATCCTACCAAATTATAGTTAAAGTGTGGTGAAATCTTGGTCCATCATTTCACATTTAGAGAAAGGAAAAAGTCATTTTCAAGTTGTAAGAAATTCAGTGTTTTAATGGTATGTTTTATTTTGTATGTAACAGTTATGTAATGTATCATTAGTGGGTATACAACCAAGCTTTACTCAAAGTAGACCCACTGAAATGAGTGGGCATGGCTAAGTTAGATCTATCAATGTTAAGGGGTCTACTCTGAGTTTAACTTAGTTGCATACCACCCATTGTACTATTATGTACAAGACCATATCAAGAAGTCATTATTGCTGTAATATAGGTAGCTTGTATTATGGAGTATCACCACAAGTGAGGCCCTTTGTTTCAGTAATGGTCCATTTTAAAGACCAAGTAGATCAGTCCCAAGAAAATGGTCTTACACATAACAAAAGAGAATCTTCTTCTTTGGCGATCACTCGTAGCCGAGTAAGATTGTCTTCCATATACACAGTTTTAACAGTAAGTCTGTACATGACTGTGGAGGCCAATTCTGAATCCACACATCCTTCCACAGTGGAGACATAGGTTTCCAGACGGGAGTTGATCATGGTGAGCATTTGCCAAGCATGCCTTCTTCTTAGCGCATTTCTCCCTTTCATCCTGAGTTCAAGCATCTTCAAAGCACATGACAACGTTTGGTAAAGGCTGTTCTCCGATTGGAGTGCTTGCAGACCAGTGTTTCCCAGTGTTTATACTGGGTAGTATTCAACTAAGTTTTACTCCACCTGTTGAAATTAATGGACCTAACTTAGTCATGTCCATTTAATTCAGTTGTGTTTACTCTGTGTTAAACTTCACTGAATAGCTATAATGACTCAATAAACTAAGCAACAGCAATACTAGATGATAAATTTAAAATGCCATTCAAAAAGAGAATGAAAGAAATGAACCTGTGCAGACATGCATCATTAGAAAGATAAAATTCAGATAAGAAATACAACTTTCACTCACTCATCCCCTACAGCAGATGGTGCCTTGATGTAAGATGCCAAGCCTAGTTCTATGCAGATGACACCATCTGAGACAGTTTAAATCCAGTGACCCACAGAATGTTGGTTATCATGACCTCTTATGTCCATATGGGGTTTATGATAATTAATTAGAAATGTGTACGATTTTAAAATCTCTCAATCCATATTTCCCAGGGGTGAACCATTTACATTCAGCATTTTGTTTTTGTTTTTCAAAATGGTATTTCAGACTAGTTCATTGGACCATGTTGAGGCTAAGTAGATTGGGGAAGCTCTGATTGATATGAGATTTGGAAAACTCACATTTAAACTTGAAATCAATGATTTCACTCCTGAACAAAAACAAGAATCTTTTGTTTTCACCTTTGAAATTCCCCATTTGCTTGTGTTTGGCACGTGTGTGACTGCTGACATGCACGACATTTTCGACATCGGAAGGGAGTGGGGGCGGGACAGGTTGGAAGAGGGCAGGGGTGGAATGGGGTGAGGTGAGCTTACAATATGGTAGCTTGGAACACAACGCCTGTGTAAATGGGGAGTTGCCTGGACACACACTGAGTGTGTATATGATATATATGCACACCTGTATACCTGTAACTCAGGATAATACTCTGTGCATCTTAGATCTGCTCACTTGCTGCAACCACTTCCCTCTAGCCCAGAGACCAGAACAATCAAGTGTCTTCATGGATGCTCAGGCTACATAATTAGCATTACTACAAAGAAGAAGGTTTTCAGATATCTAAGCACATATTTTCAAATATTGCATCACCAATTATTTTTCTTTTCTGTGGGATGGCATAACAAAAGAATCAATGTGCTTTATGAAAAATTAGAGATGATATTTCACCTTTTCAGAGTGTTAGTTAGTTAGAAGAAAAGCAACATTGTACAAAATACGTGAAAAGACTCATTATGAGTACTTCTCCTCCTGCAGAACAGTGAGCAAACATCTTTACCACACCTTCCTTAAAATTAGACAGGGACCTTGGAAAGAGGTCAGGTGTTATTTTGAGAGCTGGAGTCAGCCCATGAGATTACTTACCCATTTCCACTATGTGCAGGACCAAGAACGGCTAGGGCTGCCATATGTCAAGATTTTCCTGAACATTAACAGAATTTCAAAGGTGAAATTGCCATCCAAGGGAAGTCAATTGAAAAATTGCAAGTTTTTTTGGCCTTTTTGTAAAATAAAGCTGAACAACTTTGGGGTTTGTCTAAATAAAGATAAAAAAAGCTCAACAACTTTCAGGGTGTCCTGGTTTTTACTTTTTGGAATATGGCCCTACATGTAGACCCTTATCAAACAAGACTGAAATTTGTGATTTGGTCACTTCTGTTTATTAGTCATTTGGTCTAGGTCATATTTCCCCCCCTCGTTTTTGAGAGCTTCATTGCTAGTAGTATTAGTAATAATAATAATAAAAATACAGAACCAGAGAGGTTTTTAGAGCTAGGTGTCAAGAAATTCAAAATAGTTCACCTGGTTTTATGATGTTTAATGTGAGTACTATGCTTAGGTGTAGTAGTAATGTTCCTTCACCCCCATTTTAAACTAAAAAGTGCATATATCTCTTCTTCCTGTTTCTCCACCTCTCTCCAGCTTTCTACCACATCTTCCTCCTTTTGAAAAGCAAAACATTGTGATGACAGCTATATCACTTCTTATGCTCCACTCTCCCAGGATAAGGTCCAATAGCATTCAATTGCCTTTAATCCTACTTTCTCAATACAACTTCATATGTGGAAAGTTCTTATCTGATCTCTTTTGCTCCTCAAGTCCCTTATGAGGGCATTTGGCTACCTAAACTAAGTAAATGCTGGTGCTGTGTTCTTTTGCATTTTGATAGGTGCATTAGTTTCTGGACCAGCTCTATTGAATAAACAGGGAAAGAAAGGACAAACTGTTTCCCTCACACATTAATATTCTCCTCACACATTTGAGCTCAATACCTTACCATCCAACCCCCAAGATTTTCATGGTCTTGTTCCCCAAACATGAAGAAGTAGCTTAGAAGAAGTAGCTGTATATAGACACATCTGTCCCAAGCAACATTTATGAACATTCAGTGTGGTGTTTTTTGTTTTTTGTTTTTAATGTTTAGGGGTACTCTCATTTTGACTCAAGAAAATCACCATTTTATAGTTCAAATCAGGGAAAATAGATACAGTAAATGGACAAAAGTACAAAGAACATGCATTGCACCGGGAAAGGAAATGAAGCCACCATCGTAGGTGGTTACAACAAAACTGATCGATCACTGTGCTAGATTCCAACTCCTACTCCACACATTAAATGCTCAGTTCCGTCTGAGACTCAGGAAACACCGTGACATGAAATGAGGCTGCCATTGGGGGTAGCAATGGAACTGATGATTCACCATGCTAGAGAAGAAACTAAAAATTGTTTTTTAAAAAAAGTTTCTTCTCCCGTTAGATTCACAAAATGCTTAGGGGTATGCATACCCCTGCGTCTCCCCCAGAAAAAGCACTGTGTACATTTATCAAAATGAGGTTTATAGAATCATAGAACCACAGAGTTGGAAGGGACCCCAAGGATAATCTCGTTCAACGTCTGCAATGCGAGAATCTTGCCCACAGCCATCCCTGGGTGGGGCTCAAACCGCCAACCTTCTGGTTAATACCCAGGCATACTGATCCACTGTGCCACAGGATGGCTATTAAGAGTTCAGCATATGAAGGGAGACCAACAGAGGCAGGATTGCAACAGCTTTCTTTTGTCTTTTTTCTTGCCTCAGAAAGCTGCACAGCATTTGTTATTCCATTATACCTTTTGACAAAGTTGAACAGGGAAGACATACGGATGTGTCATGAATCTATATTTGAAAGACTGTTATGAGAAGAGGTGGAGGAATGGTTCTCTTTGTGTGGATCCCTCATTGCATTTCTCCTGACAGCAATTTAACTGTTCTCAGGAGTCGAATAAGCCTTATGAATCCTATAAATAGAAAGCTTGCAAAAACTTGGCTTCTATTATTAATGTCAAATATATGACAACTGATTAGAGCTGAAGTGAAACTGAGAGTGAATTTCATGAAACATTTAGCACCTTGAAACACACCTCCCAATTTTGCCACTTACGTGACCATTCAAATTGTGGACTGGTAGCACTGACCTCACTCTACTTTCGCTTCATAATGTCACCATGTATTCCAAATCAGACTGGTTGCATGGTGATGTGACATCAGCATCTCCCTTCTACATGAACCCTGATTGGCTGGATTTATAAGATACTCTTGATTTTTCTATTTTCATGGCACAAAAATACAGGTCGGGGAAAGGAGCAAGTATGACCAAATGACAATCAGTGCGTAAAAATGCTTAGCAAGGTGTTGTTGTTTTTAAGAATGAAAAAAAAATTGCTCTTCCCCCCAAAAAAATATTCCCATCACTTTCATATGAAAAAAAATGGCTTCAGCTTACAACTAGTCATCATTGCTTTTCTAACTATTCTGTATTTGGGTCCTTCAGAGTCAGCTGTAATTCTGTCATTGAACATTGGGGGAGAAAGGGGACCAGAAAACACTAGCACTCTTTTATTTCCATTTTTTAAATATGCAAATGATCATTAAAGGCATAAAAAAATTAACAGCTAGGCAGTTTCCCCCTGATTTTATCCCAAAGTCATATCAAACAAACTCGTATAATGATAAATGTCTACATTAAAACCATCATTGCTAATAGTATTCCATATCATTTATCTTTTGTACAGCATGACCAAATTACAATGACCACATGACTGTAGCCACTTATGATTAATGGTGGCTTAACATAGTGTCTGACAGTAAAGCTTTGAGGATGGAAATTATCGTATATTTTAAGCATTTCCAGCTATACATTAATTAAAAATGTATTTGTTTTTTTTAAAAAATGCAAAGAAATTTCAAATGCATTTTAAACTATTTCCCTGAAAGCACAATCCTATACAGGCCTACTCAAAAGTAAGTTTGATTTAATTCAATGGGGCTCAATCTCAGATAAGTGGGTATAGACTCCAATATTAAATTCATTTTCCTAGGAGTAAGTTCCATGGAGGCAAAATGGCACTTTCTTCTGAGTTGATATGTACTATTAAAATATGAATTGCACAGTATGAGTTTTGCATAAAAGTATCTGACTTGATGGAAGTGTCAAATGAAATCATTACAGGGGGAAAATAAGAGGGTTGTGTTTTTTTAAAGCGCTATCTAAAGATTTCTGGAACTCTCTCACTAATGGGAAGAATGAAACAGATTATTTTACAATGTGGTCTAGATTTTCACACCAAGTGTGGTATAGTGGTTAGAATGTTGGACTAGGACCTGGGAAACCAGGGGGAAATCCCTGCTGTGCCACGAAGTTCACTGGTTGACTTTGGGTCAGTTACTGTCTTTCAGTCCAACCTACCTCACAGGGTTGCAATGAGGATAAAATGGGGAAGGGGGGAACTACCAATGTGACCTTGAACACCTTGGAGGAAAGATGGGATATAAATATAATAATATAATACAATAAACAGAATCCTGTCATTTGTTGCAAGGCATGGTCTGAGGCACCCCATTGTGTCTGAAAACTGAGGGGATTTCACCTCAGTAGTTAAGATACTTCCAGCCCATTTTGAAAGAGAGAGATGGGCACTCTGAAACTTTCCAAGCAAAAGGATCTTAGCAATAATAAAAAGAAAGCATGATCCTATCCAGTGCTATTTTTCTAGAAAAAGAGGTGCCAGAATTCACCATGAACACCTCCCTTGTTCTCTTTTAATGGCAATGGTGCCTACCAGAGAGGTGCCAGAACTGAGTTCGGGTGAGTTTTGGCTGAAAAAAGCCCTGATCTTATTCTGTGTCACACTGAGGGCCAAACTACACATGGCATTAAAGGTATGGTTTGACATTGTGTGTATCTTTTTTAAAAATGTAAATAGCAGCCACTAGTTGGAGGGGCATTCATGATCAGAACTAGAGTACAGTGGCTATAATATTACAGTGACACCATTGTCTAAAGGTTATAGCCCTACCAATTTTGCCTGCATTTTTGACACTACTAAATTCAGTGTCTGGCAGCTTTCTTCAATACTCCAAGCATTGGGGGATCTGCCTTCTCCCAAACTCAAAACAATACTTTTCCTAGTGAGCCACCAGCTAGGCAAAATCGTCTTTGTAACAAACTAAACCTGCAACAATAGTTGATTTGGAATTCATCTCTATTCCTCTTTCTTCTATAGTCCTATAGGAGGAGAGTGGGTGGCACTGTGATCTAAACCAATGAGCCTCTTGGGCTTGCTGATTGGTGGTTCAAATCCATGTGACGGGGTGAGCTCCCATTGCTCTGTCCCAGCTCCTGCCAGCCTAGCAGTTCAAAACCACACCAGTGCAAGTAGATAAATAGGTACCGCTACGGTGGGAAGGTAAATAGCATTTCCGTGCGCTCTGGCATCCCATTGTGGTGTCCCATTGCACCAGAAGCAGTTTAGTCATGCTGGCCACATGACCCGGAAAGCTGTCTGTGGACAAACGCCAGCTCCCCAGTCTGAAGCAAGATGAGCACCACAGCCCATAGTTGCCTATGACTGGACTTAACCCTTCAAGGGTCCTTTACCTTTTAGCTTTATAGGAGAAGTACGTTATTTCCTCTCCAGTCCAAAAGAGACTATTCCACTTTCCTTTTCCTAAATTGGGATGAGCCGGCCTTCTAGTATGAATGATAATAATTTAAAGCCAACTCAATTCTCAAATGACTCTATAGCAGCTTCCAGCTTAATGGGCCAAGCAAAAGTGCTTTGGGTTAAATCTCTGTGGATCAATTGTCTACACCATGACGGACACGCTAGTTGACATACTGAAGTTCAAACACTGTTAATAACATAATTCTCTCTACATGCACTCTCTCTCTCTCTCTCTCTCTCTCTCTCTCTCTCTCTCTGTCTGTCTCCCTTTCCTGGTTACTCCAGAAAAGCTATAAATCCTATAAGGCTAAGACGATAGAAGCTGCATCTCAGATCTTAAATTCATAGCTCTTATAGCATGAAATTAATATGGATTTTGGAAATTAAGACAAACTAATGTAGAGCCCACTTTTGAAAGCCCTATGTCAACAAATATAAACAAGTACATTGGTTCCGTTGGTAATAAGAATTTTAAAAAATGATTTGTCTGAGAAATGTCCAGCATTAAGTCATTGTGGTGTGTGGATGTGTTAACTCTAAAACATGGGTTAAAAGAGCCACCTAATAAAGTGATCAAATGCAAAGGAGAGCCAGGTGTATTGTATTAAAAGTCTCTAAAGATAATTTCAGGAAGCACAGCATGCATAGCAAATACCTGATGAAAAGCCTCTTTTTTTATAGTTATTAAAGGTTCAGGATTCTGTCCTCTTTTATCACTGGTCCCTGTTGGAAGAAACAGAAAGGCATACAAATAAATGATCAACCCTCAGATTACAAAGCTATTTCCAGATATCACAATTATATCCCCATATTATCATATTGGCTCAGAATATCCTTAATATCTGCAACATTAGCTAGCAAGGCTTGGGAATTGAGGATTGGCTGTGTTTTCAAGACTAGTCACCACCCTCTATTGAGATAGACAAGGGAACAGCCTGGACCTCTTTGCCTCATTTTATATTGCTCTTGGAAGTGCATAAACTCAAAATTCCCCATATGCAATCCAGACAGCACCTTAAGACTTATCAGTTGGTTACTGAGATCCCTAGAATCACAGAATGATAGCAAGGGTTACCTACCCCAACTCTCTGCAGTGCCCTGAGACCTTGTGTGACCTGCCAGCTAGCAGTAAAAAAGACCTACCTGCAGCCAAGCACTCTTATTTAGAAAAGTAGAGACAGCCACTTCACCCTTTGTTCACTTTTACACTAAGCTGGTGTTTTGGGACCTCTAAGCTCTTCATTCTTCTTTGTCTAAAAGTATCTCTGCTTGCCTTTGAATTGATGAAAATAGGGACGTCCCATTCCATAACGATAATTTTACTATTTATACCCCACACATCTTATTGGGTTGTCCCAGCACTCTGGACAGCTTCCAACATATATAAAAACATAATAAAACATCAAACATTTTTAAAAACCTTCCCTATTCAGGATTGCCTTCAGACTGGGGGCTGGATAACTCCATACCTTCTGGCATTTCTCCAATGAAAATAGGGACATCCTAAGGAAAAGCGGGACATTACGGGATCAAATCAGAAACTGGGATGACTTCTCTAAATCAGGGATGTCCCTGGAAAATAGGGACACTTGGAGGGTCTGCAATGGACCAATTTCTCTTGATGCAAAGCACCTTCCTGTCTGCTAGTGTCATGGGAGCCACAGCAGCACCATTCCTTTCCATGTCACTGGAGTTGTCTGGGCCATGGGGGAGGAACCCTGACCGCTCTCTGCTTCTCCAGCATCAACTCTCAAAACACTGGATCAATGCAGGCATGGACAGAAGCCCAAGAAGGCCAGGAAGAAATGGATAGAGAGAGATGAGGTGATACATAGCCAAATATGGCTGCACAGGGGTTCTTCAGGCAAGAGAGGAGATATGGAATTCGGTGGACTGAATGTGATACTTCAATTTGATACCTATAGTTCCTTATATATTCTGTCCAAAAAGGGTCAGAGAAGGGGCTTCAAGCATCAGAGTGAACCCAAAGGAAACAGAAGCTGTCATTCTAAGGCCACTGTGGAGCTTTCCTGGGCCAGGTAGCAGGTTGCAGGGGCAGGTACTCAAATGAGGGCTTCCAACCGTAGGTTGTGTAGATTACCTGCCTGCCAGAAAATGCTAGCCAAACTTTGGAAATGGGAGAGCTTTTAGCAGGCAGCTTGGCTGGAATCTTCAGGGCAGAAAGCGAGAAATGTTGGAGGGTATGATCCAGCTATATCACTATTGCTTCCTTAGACTGCAAGAGGCTCTCCAAGGTCTCAAACACAAAGTGATCTTTCCCATCACCCACGAATTGGTGTTTTTTAACTTGGGATGCCAAGCCTGTACTTTGCCACTGAACTGTGATTCCTTCCCATAGGTAATGTAATAAAAAGCTACTAAGTCTTAGCAGCGTAAACCTCTGTCATACAATGTAATTGTCTACAAACTACAAGTTATGTTGATATTCTAAAGAGGAAAGGAAGCCAAACTCCTCATTTATTTATTTATCTTTTCCCCAAAGAATTAAAGAAAATCTTTCCCAGGGCTGATTTTTCAAAATGTAGTTATTTCTCTTTGGGAAAAGGTTGTGCTGGCTAGCCAATGGGAAAATCAATGAAAGTTGCAGTAATGATCAAATGCAGCTTGTGACACTTCGGTTATCATTGAATTTTACCCAGAAGACAATCAATACTTGGTTATACAATGAAGCACACCTGGTAGGTGGTAGAAGTTACCGCACTGCATAGTATACAAACACAAAGGCAGGCTATTTGCTCTTTTCAGACACCATTCTATTACTCTTAAACCATAAAAATGTCCTCTGGGGGCTCCAAGCCATTTATTGCCCCTCAGTGACTCTGGGTCATCTCAGATCATCCTCTATGTTGTAAGACGATGCTTTTATTTTGCTTCTCTCACATTCAAAGGATATTCTGACAGGCATACAGACTTCTTTTGTCTTCAGCAAACTGGCTCAGGTGAGAATGCTTTTATACCACAAGATAATCAGCCTATTAAAAATTCTGAATCACTCCAAATATCCAGCTTTCTGCAGATTTATTGTGTTCCTGCACCACCAAACAGCTCCCTAGGAATGCTCATGCTGACATGAATTGTAGCCAGTTTTGCAAAGCAGAAAGGCCAATTAATTGAGAGCCCAACTCAAAGATAAGCCATGTGTTAGCAAAGATGTGCTGTATCAACACATGCATGGCACTCACGGATACATGTGAGAACCGTTCAGTGACTCCTGGGCAGGTTTGCTAGTCCTTTCTTTACCTGTTCTGATGGCAATAGGAAAGAGGAAAAAAGAAGCAGGTGCAGATAGGGAGAAAATGTTATATCTTGGGATAGTTTTAAAAAAAGTGTTCACAGCACAACAGTAGAAACAAGTTCATGGATAACTGGAATTTTATGTTGATCTCTCAATGACAAATGATGGTATACTGTTTTTGGTAAGAATTCTGATCAATTCTAGTCCTTATTCACAAGGAAGGTCCTTACATTGTGCCTTGTTGATCTTCAAAATATCTGGACTTTAAATGCAGGTGGACATATAGTGCAAGAACAGCACTATCCAAGTAAGATGGAGCTCCTACAAGTTTAATAGCTGTGAGGAAGAGGGGATTTCATTTTTATCACTCTGACATAAACTGCTTCATTTAAACAATGATTGAAGTTGAAGCCTCCTACATTTAATGATACCCTACTTTACTTTTCCATGGAAAACCCAAAGCAACCCATTTGCATCTCATAGGACAGCTATATTAATGTTAACTTTTAAGCCCACATGGAACACAGCTGACTTCCAGGTCCTTCTCCAGACACTTTGATGCTTTGTGTCACTTGGTATGGTTTCAGAAGTGTCAGGAAGTGGCCTGTAAATGCATGTTGATAGGGATGCTCAATGCCTGAAACCTTTTTGGACATTGATGCAGTAGACACATGTCAGGATTAAATTCAATACATTCATCACATTTGTATCCCACGCTTTCTCCAAGGTCCACAGGGCAGCTCACATGAGGTGGGAACCAGCATTCCATAAGTAGAAATCTACTCATGGAGCAGAATGTCATTGAGTCTCAGCTTCCCCTTCACAGCCTCAGACCACAACATACCCCCAAAGCCCTTTTTTCTGGAAATTTGGCGTATTCTCCATAACAGCTTGGGAGATGTCACAGGGGGCTGCAGGGGAAAGAGGAAACTCACCCAATCTAAGTTCATGGAAAGTCTCTACTGAATCCAGGTCACAAATGGAAGGCTCCCACCTGTAAATGGAGCGATTGCTTCCATTCAAGGAAGGGCACCTTTGTATGCATCCCACATAATTATCCTGCTTTATTCTCACAGCTACTACACTATGAAGAAGAATAGACTAAGAATGGTGATTTTCCCAAGGCCACACAGTGAGTTTCATGGATGAATGGACAAGGCTCCTGAGCCCAAGGCAAGCCTTCTCCACTACGCCATACCACCTCTATGCTAAGCAGAAGCACTGCGTGCATTAAACTTATGCATTGAGCGTTTTACGTTTCATGGCTTCCAAATACCATAAATGGAAGGGTCTTTTCAAGAGGAGAAGAAAAGGCTTTTCAGCTGCTATTAATCAAGGAACATTAACTTCAATGGCAGCTAGATCACGTCACATTCAAATTAGATAGCAAATGAATTCATTGACCTTGAATGGAGTGACACCTAATAACTCAGTGTTATAAAGAAGTTACCAAGTTTAATATTGCCATCTGTGAAGTGTCGAGCCAGATATTTAGGCATTTCTGCAAATTTTAGGAGGGTAAAAATACTCCATCCAATGGCTCTAAGTGCTGTTAGTCCCGCAATTTGAAGTCTTGTCCTCTTGAAAAGCTATTTACTCATCTAAAACTTGCTCATCACCTGCAGTAAGAGGAGGAAAAGGTGGGGACGATTCGTGATGCCCTACTGAGAGGCATGGAGGCCAAGCAGAACTGCTAGCTGGTAAGGTGTGCTCTGGTTGTGATGGACAGATTATTTCAATAGTTCCTTTATTCAAAATATCTTATTTTATAACAAGGATCTCATCTCTTTATTAGTTTCCTCTGCAGAAAGATTGTTAACCGAGAATTCATATGCATGTCTACTCAGAAGTTAATCCCACTGGGTTCAATATAGCTTAGTCCCAGGTAACTGGGTATATTGAAGCCTTTAAAATGGCTAAATTTACTAACATAATTACAATATCAAATGCAAAAAAAATTAAAGAAAAAAATCTGCACAAAATATCTGTTATCAAGTGTTAGTTGATCCAGATTCCATGTTGATGAAAGAAAGAAAGAAAGAAAGAAAGAAAGAAAGAAAGAAAGAAAGAATATTAAACTCTTCATTTCAACAAAATTATTTTGTGTTTAAGCTTTTAAAATCTGGAACATAGATCAGAGAACATTTAGTCCATATTAAAAGGAAAGAGAATGGAACTAGTTTAAAGTGAAAGCAACTTCAAAGTCTTTCATTAAAGGATATTTTGTACCGAGAGATCTGGCCACCATTACCAGTTTTACCTTCTTATAAATCCAAACCGCATGCTTCAGATTTCTAGTCATAAATACTCCCACTTGATAGAATTTGACAGATTAGGCTATTATCTGCTTCCGATTTATCTCATTTTCTCCCTTATTTTCCTTATCCAATTGAATTTTATTGCTTCTTTTTTCATATGATTGTTCCACAGAAAGAAGTTCCAGATGCAGTCAGAAACCTACAATTTATGCAGATACTGAAAGCCTTGCCTCACAATAAATATATCTTCAGTAGAGATTATTACAAACACCTTGGTGATACTGCTTTAAACAACTGGCAATCTTCCAGCATCAAGGCTAATTCCCAAATATTTGGCTGACCTTGTCTGGTTGATAGGGCAAGAAAACATGACTTCGCCATCAGCTGATAATACGCCTTCTATACATGTTAATTCCTAATCAATCTTAGCAACATAATGAAGAGATAATTCCAAGACAACCCTGTCAGGGAATGACCTGTTTTGTTAGCTTGGCTTGTTCATTAGTGTGGTCCTGCCAAATCTTCACAAAAGAGTTTCTCTGGCCCACTGAAACATCTACACACATGATGCACCAATAAATTCTTTGGAATGCTCAGGTTTGTATGAGCATTGCAGATCTCAGATCTCTCTGCTCCCTTTTTAGCAGCATAAATACCTATACAGTGGTACCTCGGGTTAAGTACTTAATTCGTTCTGGAGGTTCGTTCTTAACCTGAAACTGTTCTTAACCTGAAGCACCACTTTAGCTAATGGGGCCTCCTGCTGCTGTTGCTGCTGCGCCACCAGAGCACGATTTCTGTTCTCATCCTGAAGCAAAGTTCTTAACCTGAAGCACTATTTCTGGGCTAGCGGAGTCTGTAACCTGAAGCGTATGTAACCTGAAGTGTATATAACCCGAGGTACCACTGTATTGTTGCAGGGCAGGGGTGAAAAGAGCAGTTCTGATGAAAAAATGCTGGGCCCTCCAGTAGATTTTTCTTCAAAGAGCTTGTTAGGGGTGAGCATTATGTTGCTTCCTGTGAAAGCCCCTTTCCTGCTCATGAGACCCATAATTCTTTCCCCATGAAAAGTAACAAAACTTTGCACCAACCCTAGACACAAGCAGTCTCACTCCCAGACCTGTGCGTAAGTACAATATGTGCAACTATACTTTTCTCCTGTGACATTCAAGTTCCATCCACAACTCCAACGCATTTTGGCCATTCTACTGGTGCATCTTTGTCAGTAGAACACAACACCCATTGGCTGAACATTCTGCCAGCATATTGGGCAGCTCCATTGGTGCATCTTTCATACTGGCACCATATCTCAAGTTCTAGTGTCATTTCTGCCATTTCTCAGCTGGTGGAATCTAAGAATGAAGATTGTGCTTTTCATCGTTTATTTCTTGTATTCCATTCTCCTTTAGTGCACCACACCAATTTTCTCCTTCCAACCCATAATTTTCCTCTCACTTAAGAACATAAGCAGAGCATGCTGGATCAGGCCAGTGGCCCATCTAGTTCAGCATCCTGTTCTCACAATGGCCAACCAGATTCATATACCTGAAGGAGCGTCTCCACCCCCCATCATTCAGCCCGGACACTGAGATCCAGCACTGACAGCCTTCTGGCGGTTTCCTCCCTGCGAGAAGTAAGGTTGCAGGGAACCGGGCAGAGGAGCTTTTCAGTAGTGGCACCCGCCCTGTGGAACGCCATCCCATCAGATGTCAAGGAAATAACAACTATCTGACTTTTAGAAGACATCTGAAGGCAGCCCTGTTTAGGGGCGCTTTTCATGTTTGATGTTTTATTGTGTTTTTAATATTCTGTTGGGAGTCGCCCAGAGTGGCTGGGGAAACCCAGCCAGATGGGCAGTTATAAATAATAAGTTGTTGTTGTTTGGGAATCCGACAAGCAGAACCTGAGCACAAGAGCGCTCTTCCCTCCTATGGTTTCCGGCAAGTGTTTTTCAGAAACATTGCTGCCTCCAACTGTGAAGGCAGAGCAGAGCCATCATGGCTAGTAGCTACTGATAGCCTTATCCTCCATGAATTTGTGCAAAGCCATCCAAGTTGGTAGCCGTCTCTTCTTCCTGAGGGAAGGAGTTCCATAGTTTAATCATGTGCTGCATGCAGAACTTCTTTCTTTTATCTGCCCTGAATCTTTCAACATTCAGCTTCACTGGTTGTGCATGTGCTATAGTCTTATGAGAGAGGGAGCATAACTTCTCTTGAGACACTTTCTCCATGTCATGCATAGTTTTATAAAGTTCTGTCATGTCGCCTCTTACCCACCATTTCTCCAAACTAAATCTTCTAAATGCTTCTTTTGCTGCATGATCATACTTGTCTCATACTTTATTGTCTTATGCCTCTTTCGATTTCCTTTCTGCGTTGTGGAAGCTCTGATATTTTGCATCACTTATCAATCATCCTTATCATCTAAACACCACAGAAATAAGAGACGATGATACCAAGGGATATAAAATATACCCCTAGTTTGTTATCTTTTGTTGGGTCAGTCTGTATGTAGATTTTTTCCCCACTGCAGTCAGGCAGAATGGAATTTTGGATATGCCTCAGCTACAAAAATAGCAAGACTACTGTTTAATGCAAAGACACCACAGAGAAAATACTTAGTGTATGACTTCAAATCCACTTTCATCCATGTTTATCCAGGACATTCCATCAATCCCAGCTTCAATTTAGAAATAGAGTCAATTTCTAGCTCCCATAGCTATCTCATTGCTATGTTTTCCAAATTGACAGCTTTATTTTATTATAGATGACAGCTGTGAATCACATATACACACATGCTTATCACTAATTAAACTGCTTTGGTAGAATGGAATGTTCGCAAATGCTACAAATGTTGAGAGGGAAAGTTCAGGGCTTCCCCCAGATGATGACCATCAAAAACTGCTTCCATGGGGATGGCACTAACAGGGCCACCACAGCTATAAACCTTAGGCCATGCACAATGGTGTGGAACATCTCCCTACAAATACTACACATTCCTTTTAGTCACCAACACTGGTGCAGGCACTCACTATAACAGCAGAGGAGGACATACAATAAGAGCTGAAGAAGTGGTCTTCAGTGGTGTCTGTATAGGTTTTGAAAAGAGATAGGAGAAAAGTCTTAAATCAAATTCTAAGGAGGCAGAAAAAGACAAGGTTTCTCAAGCCACTAGTACTCTACTGTGCAGGGCTGGTATGCTGACTGGGGATGGACATTGAATTCGAATAACTAGGAAATATTGCTAATGTAGGTTGGGATAAAAGGAGCTCTATATTGGGTGGGCTCCCCCCCCCCAGCCTTTTCCATTCTCATTTACACAGGGAACATTTTTCAGTTTTCTGTCTGTTTATATGTGTGCATCTGTTCCCTTTTTTATTATTTTCAGCTACCACTTATCAATGTTTTCAGGAGAAAGCATTCAATCTTCTATTCAGTTATTATTCCCCTTTCTCCAAGCTGACACTTCTCTCATGCTTATTACAAATACCCTCTTGATAAATAACCTCCCACCTGAGCTCCAGCCTTTTTTGTTTGTTCTCTGCCATGAAATGTTAAAAGAAAGGAATGGGGGTGGGGAATACCTTTTTATTATTATTATTCTTTCAGTCCCTGGGTAGAACTCCCACACCATCTTTTCTTGCAATAGGGCTTTGGTAAATGCATGTCAATGGAAGGAAATAATATGGAAATGCATTTGTGAACAAACAGCAGAGACATTCAAAGCAGAACTGTTGTTGCATTCATTTATGTTGCTGCTTTATTATTACCATTTTAAAAAAATGCCCTCTTTTGCCTTACAGCTTGATTTGGTTTAACCGACAGTTTGATCATAAACATTTGTGCTGGGATATTTCTTGCAGCCTTGGGGAAATGTGGTGGGTTTGCCTGACTGTGGTCAGTGAGGGCTGCTCCACTAGGGTATAGGGGGCACTGCCCCACCAGTCTCAGTCTGCCTTAAGCCAACCCCAACCTTTCTGTTTACAACCAATCCAAGGGTAGCACTGCTACTCAGCTTCCTTCTCCTTAGTTTCTGGGTGTAGTCAGATGTGGGGAATGTTGTATTAGTTTTCCTGATTATAATGCTAGTGTTTCTGTCCCATTTTCTAATGTGTTTTTCACACCACAGTACCTGTTGTGTTGTGGGAAGATGGGGTTTTGATACTGGCACGCTGTACTAAATTTTGTTCACATCAGTGGGCATAGTGTGAAACAATAACAAACACCACTGGAAAATGTCACCCCTCCAACACCGCAACGGCAAATTCTGAGATGCCATCTTCCAGTTTTTTCTTGCAAGAGAACAGTGACCATATTGGACACTGTGATCTCACACAATATTGTACCGTGATTCTGCCCCCACCCCCAAAAAAGCGAGTTTTGAGGCACTGTGTATGCAATGTCATTATTCCCCCACCTTTTCTGCTGCTCCCCCATGATTCCACCATGAATGCAGCAGGAAACAAGTTTGCCACTTTATTTTGACACTCCTGTAATTTTTACAAATTTCATCACTTTACTTTGCAATTTTCTGCATTAAGATGCCCCCAAGTGGATTTTTTCCTGGGATTAAATTACATGGATGTGCTCAACATGATCAGCAGGTGAGTATTTTGTGGGCCATGTAAGATTGGTTAGTGGGCCAGAGGAAGCATGAAGAGAGGCACAAACTCTCTGAACTAGAGGTAGAAAACAGTATTTTTTTGAAAACTCTGTGTACTGATCAGGCATTCTGCCTGGAGAATACACAAAATGCCATCAAGATGTGCAGATTTGCCGAGGCCTATTGGAGAATATCTGTATTCACCAAAACGTGTGCATTCCTTTTTAATGAAGTGTACACAAGGTCTGGAGAATGTGCATAATGACTGGTTGTTATGCACATTAACTGCTCAACTTACATTACCCCTAGTGTGTGTGTATAAGCACTCTAGGTTTCATACACAACACACTTGCCATTGAATTTGACCCAATTTTCTACTTTGAGCAACATGCAGAAACTTCTTTAGTGCATGGCTAAGGAAACACACCTGGGTTTTGAGAGCAATTTAGGCATGTCAAGCTGCATTGCATTGTGCTCTTGCCTTAAATTTATCAAGGGACAACTTCTTTCAAAGAATTGGCTTAGGTATGCTCTGTATAACTCCACTTTAGGACAAAGTCATACACTCAAAAACTGGCACACTGTGAATCCAGGATGCACTGCAGCCAGCTACAAAGTCAATTGATCAAATGGGTGTCCCAGATTTAAATGCCCCCCTGCCACCCAATCTGCCTCATTGTGTGCTGAACAATTTGCTCAGAAGTAACATAGGTCAGAAGTAACATAGGTTACTTTTAACATTTTTTTAACATTTGGTCAGAAGTAACATAGGTTAGATTTATGTACAGTGGGTTGCTTTTGAGTTGTCTAAAGCAGTCATTTGCACATGTGGCTAAACACTGCAGCAAACCAGCCCAGCATCCAGTGGGGTCCAAGAACTTGCATCTGAGCCACATTTTTTTTTAAAATATTTTTTATTGCGTTTCTTTTCGTAGTTTTGTACATTCCAAATAGTACAGGAGAAACCAAATACAAGAAACACTTTTTTGATTTTTTTTTGAACAAAAGAAAAGGAAAAAACCTTATAGATATATAAACATTCCACTTTCCGTAAATCCCCATTTGACTTCCCCACACCTTCCAAATCTGCGTTCTTTGTAATAACAATATCAGCAATTTGTTACCTTATTTCAAACCTTGTTACAACTTTCAATTATTATGTCTCCGTATTCAATATGTTGTATCTCAATTTTGATGTCTTTAAAATAAACATAATATGTTTGGTTCACTTATCTTCTTTTCTCATTTGTGACTTATTTTACCATTTGCTTAATCATATTTGCTAAAGCATAACATTTCCAATAACATGCACTATCTTAAGATTCATACAACTTATAATATTTTTGCAAATAGTCTTTGAATTTTTTCCAATCCCCCTGAACTGATTCTTCATCCAAATCTCGGATTCTGCCGGTCATTTCAGCTAGTTCCATGTAGTCCATCAACTGCGTCTGCCATTCCTCCAACGTGGGTAAATCTTATGTCTTCCAGTTCTTTGCGATGAGTATTCTTGCTGCTGTGCTAGCATACATAAACAAAGTTCTATCTTTCTTTGACACTTTCTGGTCTACCATGCCCAGCAGGAAGGCCTCTGGTTTCTTAGGGAAGGTATACCTAAATACCTTTTTCAATTCATTGTAAATCATTTCCCAGAAGGCCTTCACTTTTGGGCAGGTCCACCAGAGATGAAAAAATGTCCCTTCTGCCTCCTTACATTTCCAACATTTATTGTCAGACAGGTGATATATCTTAGCTAGCTTGACTGGGGTCATGTACCACCGGTATATCATTTTCATAATGTTTTCTTTCAGGGCACTACATGCCGTGAATTTTATTCCGGTGTTCCATAACCTTTCCCAGTCTTCAAACATAATGTTATGTCCCACATCCTGTGCCCATTTTATCATGGCAGATTTAACTGTCTCATCCTGTGTGTTCCACTTAAGCAGCAAGTTATACATTCTCGATAGTATCTTAGTTTTTGGTTCTAATAGTTCTGTCTCCAATTTCGATTTTTCCACTTGGAAACCAACTTTTTTATCCATCTTAAAAACCTCTTGAATTTGAGCATAATGTAGCCAGTCTCGCACCTTATTTTTTAGTTTGTCTTGGCTCTGCAGCTTCCAATTGTCTCCAATTTTTTCAATTATTTCCCAATATTTCGGCCATTGGGCCTCCATATTGGGCCTTTTTCGAGCCTTGGCCTCCATCGGTGATAGCCACCTCGGGGTTTTACTCTCTAATAAGTCTTTGTATTTCATCCAGACTGCAAAAATTGCTTTTCTCACAATATGGTTTTTAAACAATTTATGAACTTTAACCTTGTCGTACCATAGGTATGCATGCCAGCCAAAAGCATTGTCAAAGCCTTCCAGATCTAGGACATCCGTGTTTTCTAACAAGAACCAATCTTTCAACCAGCAGAAGGCTGCAGATTCATAATATAACCTCAAGTCCGGCAGGGCGAACCCCCCTCTTTCTTTCGAGTCAGTTAGTATTTTAAACTTTATTCGGGGCTTTTTGCCCTGCCAGACAAACTTAGATATATCCTTCTGCCATTTTCCGAAGCATTCCACTCTGTCCACGATCTGTAGGGTTTGGAATAAAAATAACATTTTTGGCAATACATTCATTTTTATAGCTGCAATTCTACCTAACAAGGAAAGTTTCAATCTTGACCAAATTTCTAAGTCCTTTTTAATTTCCAACCAACATTTTTCATAATTATCTTTAAATAAATTCAAGTTTTTGGAAGACAAATAAATCCCTAGGTATTTCACTTTTTTAACCACACTTAATTCTGTTTCTCTCTGGAACCCCTCTGTTTCTGTAGATGTCAAATTTTTGGTCAAAACCTTAGTTTTTTGTTTGTTCAACTTAAATCCCGCAACCCGACCAAACTCTGCTATAAGTTCTAACACTCTTTTTGTACTGGGTTCTGGCTCCTGTAGTGTCAAAACTAAGTCATCTGCAAAAGCTTTCAATTTATATTGTTTCACTCCGACCTCTATCCCTTGTACCAACCGGTCCTCCCTAATCATGTTCAGCAACACCTCCAGGACTGATATAAATAAAAGAGGGGATAGAGGGCACCCTTGTCGTGTTCCTTTTTCAATTTTAAACTCTTCTGTCACCACATTATTAACTATCAGTTTAGCTTTTTGCTCTGAGTAAATTGCCTCTATTCCATTCTCAAACCCCCGTCCCACTCCCATCCCTTCCAGATTTTTTTTCATAAACATCCAAGAAATGTTGTCAAAGGCCTTCTCCGCATCAATAAAAATTAACACTGCTCTTGTATTAAGGTTAGTTTGCAAGAGTTCCAAAATGTCAATAATGTTTCTAGTGTTTTCGTATAAATGTCTACCAGGGAGAAAGCCTGCTTGGTCCTTGTGAATTACTTCATTTAGGACCTTTTTAAGTCTACTTGCCAAAATGTCTGCAAATATTTTGTAATCCACATTCAGGAGTGAGATGGGACGGTAGTTCTTGAGCTGGGTCTTTTCAGATTCTGACTTAGGTATCAATGTGATGAAAGCTTCCTTCCACGTTTCTGGTGCCCTCTTCCCATCCATAATCTGGTTGCATACCTCCAACAAAGGTTGTATCAAGTAGTCCTTCAGAGTCTTATAATATTTGGAGGTAAGCCCATCCGGGCCTGGAGATTTGCCTAGCTGCATACTTTGAATGGCACCTTCAATTTCCTGTGAAGTTATTTTAGAGTTCAAGATTGATCTTTTGTCTTGAGTTATTTTTGATAGTCCATTTGTCTTTAAGAATTGGTCTATCTCAAATTCTTTCTGAGGCCCCTCTGCATAGAGTTCTTTGAAATATCTGTGGAAAAACTTCATAATTTCTTCTGGTTTCTGAACCATTCTCCCTTCAATCTCTAGATTTGTAACTGTGTTTAACTTTTGTCTTTTTTTCAGCTGCCAAGCTAGCAGCTTTCCACATTTATTTGCTGATTCAAACGATCTTTGCTTCATCTGTTTAATTTTCCATTCGATTTCTTGATTTATCAATTTAGAATATTGTGCTTGATGGAATTTGATTTCTCTCAGCACTTCTTTTGACTTTGGGTTGGTTCTCAATTTTTTCTCTCCCTGATGAATCTTCTCCATTATTTTGTTCTTCTTTCCATTCCAGAGCTTTTTCTTGATTGAATTTTGTTGTATAAGAAACCCTCTCATGACAGCTTTGCTAGCGTCCCAGATCATTCTTTTTTCTACTGTAGTGTTCAAATTTATCTCAAAGTAGTCCTTTAACGTTTTTTGGGCCTTTTTCACAATCTCTTGATCTCTTAAAAGGGTGTCATTCATCCTCCATCTGAAGGAACCGGTTTGAGTAAGTCTGAATTCTAATTTCAAAGCGTTGTGGTCGGAGCATGTTTTTGGGCAGATTTCCACCTTTCTGGTCTTGGGTGCCAGCCCTCTAGACGTCCAAATTTGGTCGATCCTTGTCCAGGACAGGTGGGCCTCTCATCTGAGCCACATTTTGACGAACTGAAGTAAATAAATGACACTAAAGAAGCTTAATTCTATAAGCTTCTGGGGTGACAGGAGTTTCTAGGGTGACTCATAAATACACTAAATACTCATTAATATTCTAGCTCAAACTGGGCTGTTGATCAAACTTGAGGTTCTGGTAAGAGACTGGCCAAGTGTCTTCAAACGCTTCATTCTAAGGAAATGTCATCAGGTTCATCGTGACCAGAGCTTTCATTACCTCCTGAACTTTGTCTGGAGGTCACTCATGCAGAGAAGCTTCCATATTGCTCAGCAGCAGCAGCAACAACAGTCATGGGATTCACAGTGTGCCACAACAAGGCAGCAGTCAGAAGCTTGCAGGGCATTTGGATTGGTCTAGCGGGGGGAAATGCCTCTTTGTAGCAAATGTGAGAAGGTCTTACAATAAGGGAGTGAATAGATTGCATAGCTCATTGACAATAGCTCCCTTTTCATGTCAAAGCATGACTGTATTCTTCTCAGAAGAGCACACAAGGAACATTTTGTTGAAAGAAAGCAAAGACATACAATGCCAACTCATCATTGTCTTCTTCAGTTCCAATCATTCTCATTATATAATAATAATAATAATAATAATAATAATAATAATAATAATAGACTGTACTGATTAACAAAATGTAATTGCAATTTGTGTGCCTATTAAGTTTGCTTGAATTTGATTGATCGGGCCATTGTTCCTGAAATTGTGTGATAAACACAGTTTACCTGATTCTCCTGAGTTAGGCCCAAATACCTTGCCTGAAATAGGACACTCATGTTTGTAAAATACTTGACTATGACAGGTATGTATTATTTTTTTAATTAAAAAAACATACTGCCATGCACTTTTCTCTTGTAGAGTTCTCTTTTGCTTTTCACAGCTGAATGGCAAGGAGAAGTTTGGCCTGGTGGTGCCTTCTTTTACTGCAGTACATGTGCCAGAAAAAGTCACACTTCCCAAGGTTCTTGCATCTGATGAGGTTGGCCTTAGTCTGTGAATGCCTGTACCATAATAGCAATTGTCAGGATGCAATCCAAACCTTCAACTCTCAATGGTGGGGCTTTACAGAGCGGCAGGGTCACTGCCACAGCTGTAGCTCTGCCGCTCATGCTAGTTGGGCCAGAAGGTGGTGTGCAGTAAGATTGGGCTTGAGCTGTCACATGACAGCAGTGCGACCAGCTCAGGAGCCAATGGATCCTGGCCTGGCTCAGACATGACCTTGTCCTAGACTCTGGAACACCCTGTTTCAAGGTCTTCTCCTGGCTATCAGTGGTGAGCATCCTGACAGCATTACTACATGTCCTACGTGTTCAGGGGGTGGAAGGGGGAGTGCTGCACCAGTGGAGTGATGCTTGTGTCACTCCGTTGTCACAGATGCAGGGACAACTCTGCCAAATGCACACACCCCCAGCCTTGCCCGCGGGTGGGGTGGGTTCTTACTTTATTCTCTAAGCTGCCACGTGCAATGCTGGGTCCTCTTTCTCGATGATTACTCAGTGGCAATGTGGCTCCTTTTTAGGGTCGCCATATTCCAAAGAACAAAAACCCGGACATAGGGCAACCCTACCAAATGAGAAGGGACGCGGGTGGCTCTGTGGTCTAAACCACAGAGCCTAGGGTTTGCTGATCAGAAGGTCGGCGGTTCAAATCCCCACGATGGGGTGAGCTCCTGTTGCTCAGTCCCAGCTCCTCCCCACCTAGCAGTTGGAAAGCACTTCAAAGTGCAAGTAGATAAGAAGGTACCACTCCAGTGGGAAGGTAAACAGCATTTCCATGCACTGCTCTGGTTCACCAGAAGCAGCTTAGTCATGCTGGCCACATGACCCGGAAGCTGTCTGTGGACAAACGCCAGCTCCCTCGGCCTATAGAGCGAGATGAGCACACGACCCCAGAGTTGTCTGCAACTGGACCTAATGGTCAGAGGTACCTTTACCTTTAAAGCTGGTGTGCTGTGGGTTAAACCACAGAGCCTAGGACTTTCTGATCAGAAGGTCGGCGGTTCAAATCCCTGCGATGGGGTGAGCTCTCGTTGCTCAGTCCCTGCTCCTGCCAACCTAGCAGTTTGAAAGCACGTCAAAGTACAAGTAGATAAATAGGTACCGCTCCGGTGGGAAGGTAAACGCTGTTTCTGTGTGATGCTCTGGTTCGCCAGAAGCGGCTTAGTCATGCTGGCCACATGACCCGGAAGCTGTACACTGGCTCCCTCAGCCACTAAAGCGAGATGAGCGCCGCAACCCCAGAATCGGTCACGACTAGACCTAATGGTCAGGGGTCCCTTTACCTTTACCAAACGAGAGTGTTTAGTCTGTATGTATGCTGCATTAAAAAGAGAGTGTTTTATACGGTACGTATGTGTGGTGAGCATAGATGCTGGGGGGTCTGTATGAGGGAGGGGAGTGTAGGCACACACAAAAATGCACGTATGTTGTCCACTTTGGCCCTGCCCACCACTGGCATGCAGATCTCGGATGGTTGGTCAACTCCCAATGTGGCATTTGGGCGAAACAGGTCTATACTCCTCATGTAAAGGAACATTTTCAAAGTTATACATTTGGGAATTTTTGAGAAACTGAGAAGAAGGAAGTTTAAAAAGTGCCTATGAGACTCTCAGGATGTATTAAGAGGATCCTACACGGATCACCAGATTTCACCTGAAGTGAAATCTGCAGCATGTTCATGCACAGATAATCATCATTATCCTAATCTGAATAATTCGGAGGAAAGTTAAGAGAGTTTTGATAAGAAGGCCAATGCCACTTCCCAGGAAGATTTGATATGTCCTGAGTTTGGACCACAAATCTCATAAATTAAATTACCAAACAGAGGCACATTGAACAGTGGCACACCATATATAATCTATTATCACTTGATAAAGCACCTGTCAGTGAAACTGGCATGCAATCACTGCCTTATTTTAATGAAATCTCTGCTCTGCTAACTTTTTTAAAACAATCTTAATCTATTATGGGTTTAAAACTAGGCTCAGACTAGCGGCATGGACAGGAACATGAGAAGTATTGAATTACTATTATGCTTACTTTTCAGCCAAGCCATGGTGACTTCCTGCAAGAAATCAATATACGATTTACAGCATTTTAATAAATAACAGGTATAAATGGTTACTATAAATAATAACTCTGATTATCATGTGCAATCAAACCCTTCACCTGCTGAGAGGCACGCCACATTTATGCAGATCAGCTTTAGGCCTTTCATCCATGAAATTATAGAATGTATAATGTGATGGGCCATGATATTTTTAGTGTACTGTAATTGCTTATTTATAAAAGAGCTATCAACAGCCCACTTTAAATAAATTCCAAAATCACCGTAGGGCATTTGGAAATGAATATTTTATATGACATTTTTAAAAGATTATGAGCGTCTCTTTGAACAGTAAAATTAATGGCTGTTTGGCTGTTTAAAGTCATTCTGTGCAGACTCAGGATAATCACATATAAACTGTAATTACAGTATTTGTGTTTTAATAAGGAATATCACCACCACCTATCTGGCGATACAGTACTGTGATTTTAATGTATGTGTGTGAGAGAGAAAGAGAGAAAGAGAAAGGGATTGAAATGCGTCAACATTTCATTCTATTTCCTAGCAGAGGGTAGGAAAATTAAAACAATGAAATCACCAGTGAGTGTGGCTGGGATGAGCTAGCTTGGATCATCTCTCATTCATCAATTTATTTATTTCAGCCTAGTCAGCCAAGACTCAAGAAAGCCAGGAAACCAGCTCTCCACGTGGCCCTGGCATTCCTATATATTTCACAGCAGGTAGGTTCTGAGATTTTCAGGAGGAACAGAATTTTGGAGGCCCTCCTGATGTTACTTTTACTTGCAGGGATGCGGGACCTCAGGCCTGGGGTTCCCTATGTGGCCCCCCAAAGCCTATCTGCCTGGCCCCTGGGACCCCCCAGCCTTAATCCCTCTCCAACTGCACTTCCTCCTGCCCCTGTGTCATACCCTCTCTGAGTGGTTTTGCTTGGCTGGGATGCGTCTTTCAACTCTGACAATAGCTCTTGCTTCCCTGGATAGAGGCTAGAGATGGGTGTGTTGAGTGTGTGTAGGAACTGACCAACTATATACAAAAGTACGATTGCTCGTCTTCTTCTGCCTCTGGCTCCAGCCAGCACTAGCACGTGGTTCCTGGAAGGTGTCTCAGAGGGAACACAACCCTTGGGCTGAGTGGTTGTCAGCCTTGTTTTTGTGCTACCAGAGCTTCTTCACTGCCTTCCCCTCCTGCGCTGCTTCAGTCATGCCCTACAATCTAGGTCAAATGGAAAGAGGCCATGCTGTGTCTACTTTTTTCCATCCCTGCGATGCTTCTCCTGGCAACCAGAGCAATGTTGTTATAAGAAGAAGGCACTTTATGGCTTTCTCCCACATGGCCTAGATTACATTACCAGCTTACTCTAGGCAGCGCCTGCTGTTGCAAGAAAGAAGGTTTTTTGAAAAACAACAACAGCAACAACCTAGTAGCAGAATTCACTCACACTGTTGATTGCTGTCTTGACTTGCGAGAGGAATGTTCCACATCAGGATTCTCTGTTCATTCCTCAGACACAGACTTTATTTAAAACCATATTTTATTGATTTTCGGATAGAACAAGACTAAGGAAACAACCACAACATTATTACCAAACAACAGAGGCTTTTAAAAGAAGGGTGATAAAGTATTTTTGAAACAACAGGGTGAGAAGCCTACAGACAGCAGCCTAAATACACAGGGTGAAATCCAACATACTGTTAACGTAAGAAGTTCGAGAGAGCGTGTTCTCCTTCATGGAGAGCACGTGTTGCGGTGGGGTCTGCTGAGCCACCCCTCTGTTACCAGGCAGGGTCTCTAAAGATGGCCTGGGGCAGTGATTGGTTCACTGGGTTGCTGGGGTAAAAGTTATGTTGCAATTTTGGTGGGAGGGGTAAAATGTTTAAATACTCTGCACGCAGCCTGGAGCTTTCTCTTTGCTGTGTGCAACGGATCACCCGCCCACCCGCCCTTGAGTAAGGGGTTGTTGCATTGACCTTGCTATGCCTTTCATGGGGTCATCTGCCGTTGGGGCAGGGGCCTGGTAGGAATTTTGTCCATCTGGCAGATTGGCTGGGCCATTTGGTTTTTGCCTACTGCGTAGCAAATCGTCACAACTTGTAAGGTTGCGGTTAGGCATTGGTTATAAATTGGTGGAGGAGGGGTTAGGATAGGCTGGGCCTGCCCCTCCATGGTTGCTGCGGAAAGGGAATTCCGTTAAAGGAATCCTGGGGCTTGCCATCTTTTCGTCCAATCCCTGGAATGGGACTAGGGTCGGCAAGCCTTCGGGGAGCAGGCGGGTGAGAGGTGAGGGTCTGTGACTCAGCTCCATTTCTCCCCGACTTGCTTTCCCCCGCACTGTCTTTCGGTGGTGCCCGGAAGTCAGTTCTGTCCCCAGGCGGGGGGACAGATAGTCTTAACCAATGCCTAAACAACCACTCACGGTTTTGTATTTAAATAAAGTTGTGGCCAAAATTATGCCAAAAACCTTAAACAAAAATTAAGTGTGCGTTGTGAGTTATTTGGGGGGTGGCTTGGGGACCTCGACACGCAACAGTATTGTATAAGCTTAAGTATGGACTATCAATTTACAGTATAATAATGTTTGACTATTGGCTCTTGCTGAGAAGATAACATGATATAAAAGTCTCAAAAAGAAGAAAAAAGCCATTTAGCAGCTATTTATTTCATATACCAATAGAACTTGATGACAAACAGCCAAAGTCATATTTTCAGATTTGGATATCATGGGCTCATCTCACAAAGCTGGGACTTGTGCATATGACCAGTTTCCATTTGGCCTCCTGGATGCTGAATGCTCTAAACATCTCTTTCTTGTATGGTTCAAAACTAATATGTGGACATACAACCTGATGCTACAGGGATCATATGAGTGCAGGATCTGGAGGCTGTTGTATTCTCTGTGTTTTTTTGTAAACAAAAAAAAAGAATTATTAGAATTAAAAAAAATTAAAAAACTGTCACTGAATATGTAATTGAAAATAATAATAGTTATTGCATTAGAGGTTAGCAGCATATTTTGCAATTCTGAGAAGATGCTCATTGGATATAGCTGCGCTAAGAACAAGGATCCTGCTGGCAAACTGGCTGTTGCCTGAGTGGACTGCCACAACTGGATATCACCCATAATGTCACAGCACTCCTATCTCCTTATAGCTATTTTCAAGGAAAATTGCTGAAGTATGAATTGTTCCTATGTACAAAAGCAGTTCAGCACTGAGCATCTATTCAACATTTACTCTAGCAAAGGCTATAGAATTACTTTTTTGCAATCTACCCTTTAACAACCATTTCTTTGTCGTCTAACCGCTTCCCTGACTGATCTTTTAAAAAAGGTTTTGGTTAAAAAATATATTTTTATCAATATGGTTCTCAAATTCTCCCCTCCCTACCTTTTTGACTTGACTTATCACCAGCTTATACTTATTTTGTCAGGGTTTGCTCCTGTCCGTCCTCTTCCATTCATTAATGGAGTCTTTCTTACCTGTCATTGGTTTTTTGACTGTGTTCATGTTGGCAGGCTTTTGAGCTTGTTCATACCTTTCCTAATTTATGGTATAAGGCTTTTATTGCTGTATTTTTAAATGGCCTCCAAACATGCTGAAGTGTTTTCACTTTCTTGCTTTCCTCTTTCAACTTTAATTTTAAATAGCATTATTTTTTTACCCCCTTGATAACTTTCTACTTACATGCATGTTGAATTGTATAGGGCTGTGGTCATTATTCCAAATCAGATTGACAACACTTACAGCTCGTACCAGTCTTGGGCATCAACATTAGTCCCTGCAACCTAATCAGTTCCTAAACAAAGCTTGAACCCCAGCCATTCCTTGTATCCAGAAATGATTTCCCCTGAAGTCTGGCAAGGCCTGTATGGCTGTTGGCATGATGTCCTTGGAAGAGTGGTCTGTGTTTATTTTGAAGGACTGACACCTGGTTCTGTAGCCACTGATTCTGATGATATAGAGGAGATGCTGATGTTACTTCCTAGGAGTCAGAAGAAGGTGGAAAAGCCCCCTGCTCAGGCTGGGAGGGTACTGAATGCATCAGCCTCTATCTTCTCCCCATCTGTGTCTGTCCTGGCAGCACATGGAGTCAGGTTAAATTGTCATGACACAAATATTTTGCCTAATGTTCAAACAGTCTGGAAGCAGAACAATTTCAATTTTGGCACAAATCAGATCACTCACGTTTTATGAATCTCTCTCTGTGTGTGTTTCTGTGTGTGATAAGTCTTAAGAACATTTATGGAAGAGATGCTTAAAATGCTGCTGTTTGTGGAGGCTTTCTCAAGGCATGAAACAATTCCTCGCATTCTGTATTTATTTTTTTAAAATACATGCTTAGAGTCCCAGTAAAAGCAAACAGCTGTAACTTTATTGGCAAACAAAAATATCCCTCTTGATTGAGCTTGAGCCAGTTTTTACTTTTCTGGCTTCATTGCACAATCCTTTGGCCATCTAGAAAAGGAGATATGTTCACCAAGGATCAACTCAAAGTCATTTCTCACATATGTTTCTGTAACTCTAATACAATGGGGAAATTTTTCATTTCGCAGAATCCCACATCTCCACTTGTCTTCCCACTGCAGCATTTGGCCTATACTATGAAACTGGTTAGGGATGTGGGTGGCGCTGTGGGTTAAAGCACTGAGCCTTGGGCTTGCCGATTGGAAGGTCAGCACTTCGAATCCCCACAACGGGGCGAGCCCCATTGTTCGGTCGAGCTCCTGCCAACCTAGCAGTTCGAAAGCACACAGTGCAAGTAGATAAATAGGCGTTTCCTTGCGCTGCTCTGGTTTCGCTGGCCACATGATCCGGAAAAACTGTCTGCGGAAGCGGACAAACGCCGGCTCCCTCAGCCTTTAAAGCGTGATGAACGCCGCAACCCCGGAGTCATTTGCAACTGGACTTAATTATCAGGGTTCCCTTTACTTTTACCTTTATGAAACTGGTTAAAAACACTGGCTGGCTCAAAAAGCAAGGAACTGATATGTTTTATTTCAGTTTCCCATTCCTCTAGTTGCTTTTATTTGATTTTCTGTCAGGATTTTCATGTTCCTTAGGAAAAGGGCAAACTATTGACCAACTAGGGAAACTATGACTTAGGCACGTCACCAGGAACTCCACCCAAGTTAAAATTTCACCACAATGACTGAGGAAACTTGGAGAGGCTGTGCCAACTCTAACTACAATCTCAACACTGCGTATTAATAACCATGGCCTGTTTTTTTATCCCTTGCTTTTGTAATGTTAGGTGTCATCATATATGGTGCTACAGAGGATCAAGAGGACTAGTCCCACTCCACATGATGTTGGAGCCCTGGAGTAGTTTACATCGTAACTATTATTACTGTGGTTACACGAAGGATCTATTGTATTCTGTTGTATTCAACTTTTTAATCAGGAATTTTTGTTGGGTGTCTTGAACAATTCTGAAGTATATATACTTAAATTAATAAATACCGGTATGTGCCATGAAATGACCCTAAGAAGCTTAAACGGGCTTGTTTAAACTCCATCCAGTTCAGAGCTAACGCCTTGTCATTTCCCAACAATGCCAGCAGGACAGTGAAGAGTTTGAAAAAAACCCCACCCCCCAAAAACCCTTCTGTGAGTTCCCTACTGCCATAGCAACTTATGGGCCCATGAAAGACATCATGATGTATAATTGTTCCAGTCGGGTCATCCTGAATCAAATTGGGACAACTGGACTACTATATCCATTTGGATAGGAAGCATTACTCCTTTTTTCTAAATTGATGGAGGATGTTAAAGAAGACAAAACTCTGCTGTTTGGTTTTTAATAATAGTAAGCTTCCCCTGAAAATTAACATTTTTTTACAACCCCTCTTAAAGTTACCCGAAATGCCCTCATAGCTTCTGCATGTGATCAATGGCCTCTGAGAGTGTTAGGAGAGAAATAATATTCAGCTTTACTCTAATCTGAATATTCACTATTCACTAAATAGTCACTAAATGTTACTGGATCACAGTAGCTAACAAGGTGCTTTCCGGATGTTGCTGGACCACAGCTCCCATCATCCCTGGCTGAGGTTAATGGAAGTTGGAATTCAACATCACCAGAAGGGCACAATATTGGCTATCACTGTACTAGAACCTGACAAAAATTTCAATTTGCAATTCATTCATATTCTCTCTCTCTCTCTCTCTCTCTCTCTCTCTCTCTCTCAGATGGTGTTCCAGTAGGAAAGAAAATAAGAATAACTAAACTTTTGACCACTCGTTATATAGAAAAGGGGATTTTAGCAAATGCAGCATTTCTAATAGCAGCAGATTGTGACTAGATAAGCTGCTCCTGCTGAAATTTCCCCCTGTACAACGGTTAAAAAATCAAAAGCCTAACATTGAAAGGTTGGTCATCTCTGAAATAAAGAATGTATCTCATTAAATCATTTTAAACTCCATTATAAAATAACAGTTTATAGACTAGTAATCAATGAGCCTCACAGAAAGTGCTCTCATTTTCAAATAATAAATTGATATATGACTTTACCCAGTGATAATATAAATCAATCAAAGAATGTGATCCTAAGGACATTAAATAACGAGAAGCAAGTTTTATGGAAATCAATAGTACTATACTATACTTTCATTAAAAAATTTGCTTAGATTGATTTAGAAGTACAATATTGATCATGCAGCCCAAACTCCCTGCCCTGAAGGGTAGCATGTTCCCCACCTGAAAAAAGAAACGACAACTTATTTCAAATGTTTCTTAAATGCCCACAAAGAAGATTCTGCAGCTGTCTTGACCATATAAGAAGTTCCTACTTATGTTCACATTTTATTTCATTGCATTTTAGCATTGTTTCCTTTGTCTGCTATCCTCAGTTGAAGAGAAATTATTCCACCTTTTTAAAAAAAAAAGAATGTGTTTTTCAAACCTACCTTTAGTCTTTTATTTTCTAAACTAAACTGAGTACCCTAAAACTCACATGGAGGTTTTGTGTCCTAGAACTCTATAATCTAGGTGAGAGACAGAATATGGCTACATTTAGACATCAAGCTAAAGTATGAGTAATGAGCCCTGGAGTCACAGTATGGCCACATGAAGGCTTTTGCTTCTGGTTTTGATTAACCACAGTTTAGCATGTTGTCCAAACCCTAAACTGTGGTTAATCTAATGATGGCTTGTTTAAACCACCCAGCCTGTTTGAATCAAGCTGAAGTCTCAAGCTCTGACAAAACAACAAACTGAGATTAATCTTCCCAATGCCTCCTCATGGTGATGCTGGAGGAGGAGGAGGAGGAGGTGGAGGTGGAGGAAGAGGAGGAGGGTGAAGGCAGGTGAGAGAGCAAGCCAGAATTGGGCTCACATTCTTGTCATGGTAAGCTATGCTTCAGCATCTGAATACAGCTAATATGCTAATGCTTGTCGTAGGGGTTTTGCGAAAAACTAAAATGGTAAACGCATCCAAAATGCAGCTTTTGCAGCTCTCCTGCCTCAGTGCCCCAGTTGTACTTCCACTATTCCTTAGTGGAGGAAGATGCTGGAATTGTCTTTTGGCTGTGATGATACTGAGTGGAATAGGAAGCAATTTTCTGCAAGGGATAATACATAGCTGTTGCATCAGGTTTTCTTGAAAATTCCATTGGATTCAATGGAATTGACTCCATAGAAAGTGTGGATAGGATTGCAGCTTTTGAGCTGGTTGACAGAGGCTGATTTTGACTTTCTGTACAGGACACAATTCATTTTTTAAAAAAATGTTATAGTATTTAACCTAACTTACATCTAAGTAGACATGGTTAGGAATGCAGCCATAATAAATCTTACGAGCATCACATTGCCATTTATTTTTGCCACAAAATTCAGGGAGGAATCACAGGTTTTTAGTTTGTTAGCTATTCTCAGTCTCTGCCTGTCCTGGTAATATTTCAATTACTCCAAAATGTAGCTATGAAAATGATAATCTGGTGCATGCAAAATCCCAGAAAGGGCAACGTTTGCATTTGAGAAATGTAAGCAGTGTGACAAACCATTAATAAACTTCTGTCAGTGTCTTCTAAGTATTTAGAAAATGTACAAAGTGACAGCCAGGATTCTTATGGGATTAGTTTAATGATTTGTCACTGTGCATTTTCACCATTCATTGTTACCATTCCATCTTTCATGCCTTACAGAATACAGCGTTCAATTCCGAATATAGTTATAAGAACCTCTCTCAGCTTACTTACTGGAGGCTTGAATTCTTGGGAATAATTTTATTCTTGATATGCAATTTGGAAATCGATTAAATGATAATAACAATTGATTTTTCTGACATGGAAGATGCAAAACCATGTAGTTTGCTAGTGGTGGATTATTAGAAACCCCAAGAATATACAGATGGCAAAAAACCAATTGCCTAAACTAGAATCAAACTGAGTATGCGGAGGACTCTGGTCTGCTTTTTTTTTATTTTGGACCAAACCTCCCCACTTTTTATCCATGTACAGAATGCAGTTCTACAAATTAATCAATGAACCAATTGGTGAATGAATCCATATTGTACTTATGCAGTGGTCTGAAGACTGCCTCTTTCGTTAACATTTTACATGTGCTTAAAAAGCAGCTAATGCCTCCTCTGTGGCTACGATATAAAAAAAAATCAGTTTTGAAGTTCTCCCAGAATGTGACAGTATGTCCTACTGTCCAGTCCCTTCCTGGGGAATTATATGGAGAAAAGGATGATTGACTTCCATGTACTTACTGGAGCAGTCATCTTTCACCAAAGCCAACACCACACCATACAGTGTCCTCAAAAGACTACTTCTGCATCTTCAAGATGCAAGGTCAAATGGCGGTAAAGCATTTTGAAATGCACACATTGCTCTGTACTTCAGATTCTCATATGACCAGTGTTTGGTTTTTTCCTGGGGGGATGCAGGGGGACGCATACCCCTAAACATTTTGTGAATCTAAGTTTGGCCTCATTGAGGAGCAGCATTTCAATGTGGGTAGGAAAATGAGAGTACCCCTAAACATTTTTTTTAGAAAAATAACACTGCACACGACTCTCACACATTATTAAGTAAGTTTAAAAGCTTTACTTACTAAAGCCAAAGGTCTGCTTCATGTGTTATTCCATGCAGCAGCAAGGAGAACACAGGCAGAATACTCTTGGGTGCAAAAATACAGATTATAGTTTCAAGCATGCAGCCTGAACTTTGGAGCAAGTTCAGACTCATCCACTTAAAAAACAACTCCCTTCTCTCCTGGTCCTTTTGGTGTGGTTATTTAGAGGAATGGTGCCTGTATTGAGAAAGGACAGGGAAGCTTGGATAGTCATTTGAAGAGCATAGCTGTTTTAGCATCCTGTTTGATTTTATGTTTGATTTTGTTTTGAAGAATTTTGTTGTTGTGACCCTAGGGGGCACTAGGAATGAATTTATGGAACTAAAGTGGCAGTGGCCCCATAAGAAGTTTGGGAACGACTGATTTACATGTATCTGATGGTTCTATAAAGTGCGCTCTCTCTCTCTCTCTCTCTCTCTCTCTCTCTCTCTCTCTCACACACACACACACACACACACACACACACACACACACACAGCAGGCCAAAAGTATAATCCAAACCCTGACTGGGCAGTGGTAGAGTTTCAGAGAGCCATGGGACCACACTGGACAGAAGATCAAGGACAGGCAAATCGCTGCTGCAGCCTGGAGCTGGTGTACCAACTGGACACAGCCATCATGCGACAGCAATGAGGCCAACTCAGGATCCAGTAAATGCCAGACTGACTCAGCCTCTCCCCACACCAGAATGCCCCACTTTGCAGCTTTGAACAGGCTACTGCATCAGGGTTTCCTCCACCAAACCTTCATTTTCAGCAGGCAGAACAAGGAGGTCCATGTACGGAAGAGTGAGCGTGGCTGGGCGGAAAGACACCTTCATCCAATCCTGACCTAATCCCAGTGCAAATTGTAGTGTGGCAGATTAATGGACTACTGTCGAATGATCTTGTATGGAACTAATAACTTTTTAGCTGAAATAAGAATCAAAGTTCATTTTAAGCAGGAATGTTGTTGCAGCCAATATCATCACTGTGAGATCAGTGCTTTCAACGAAGGTATCAACAAAAATCCATAGTTTTTTAAAGGGAGGACACAGAACTGTTATTGCATCCATTTCATAGCTGGAATATCCAAGTTGTTGTTTTTCACCCCTGTTTCTCCATCTTAGCTTGTCTGCAAAATTGAGGCTCTTGGGCGTTAAATGCTCCATTTAGCAGAATGGAACTCCTCCAGTCCTTGATTGGTGCTGCTGAACTCCAAATGGGACTTTATTATTGTTATTATTCCCTGCAGATGGGCTTCAGTGTTTGCAGGATGCTGCCCTTCTAAATGGAAAGTGCTGCCCTGCCTGGCAAGAGGTAAAGATCCATGAATGGAGGCAGCTGATTAACACAGCTGGAGAGGGTGATTAAGTGATTGGCTCTGAGACCTTTGTAGCACCTGAATGTCTGGAAAAGTGAGGAGAAACTGACACACTCATTTTGGAAGGTGGAGCCTTGGTGTTACTTGGAGAAACAGGCTGGGTGATTGTTGAATCTATGCAGAAGTCCTTGTGTTGTTGAATAGGCATCACATGGAAGGATACTGATTTCTTTTTTTAAAAAAATAAATGTAAATAACTTTTATTCTTCACCATATTAATTTTTATTTTATTTTACAGTAAGCCTTGGAACATATAAAGGGGATTGTAGATGAATGGATTATGATCACATCCATTTCTTTTATTGCATGTGATATAGTGCACTAACCAAATTGGATTTCCTGTGTGTTGCTGTTTCAGTGGTGTATGTTGCAAAATACAAGCGACCTACATCACCTATGTAATGTGAGAGAGCCAGTGTGTTGTAGCATTTAGAGTGTTGGACTAGGACCTGAGAGACCAGGGTTCAACTCACCACTGAGCAACCTTGGCAAGTTACTGCCTCTCAGCCTAACCAACCCCACAGGTTTGTTGTGGGCATGAAATGGGGAGGGGGAGAACCATGCATGCCACATTGAGCCCCCTGGATAAATAAGGGATATGAATGCAATAAAGAAATAAATAAGATGGCCCTCAAATCTCTAGTTTGCAATGTTTGCAATGCAGCTAGAAAGCAAATCCCTTTACATTCGCAGAATCCAGGGCTATGCTGCTGTCATAACACACCCAGTTTATCTGCTTTGTTTGGTGTACCTGTCCCCAACCAGTCTTCTGCTGCTGTTCATGCTCTGGTGAGTTTTGCTTCCACTTGGAGTTGATTTCCTATTCGTTTAACTTTCACAGGGCTCACTGTAGTCTCTAATCATAGTACACCGTAAGTCCTGCAAAACAATCAGTTCTGCTATAATTGAGGCTGTATATTTTTGCACCCTTTGTGATTTCATTGTACTACCGCAGAATATGTATCGCTGCCAGCTATGAATGTATGTGGGCACTGCCCAGTGAAACTTCTGCGGCCAAAGGGAATCTAAATCAGGCACATGGAGAGGTGAGGCTTCAGTTTGTTCTGCGCCATTCATTCTGACTTTATATTTATTTATTTAGTATACAGCCCTGCATCCGTAGATCTCAGAGTGGTTCACAACATAAAAATACAAGATAAAAAAGACAAAATACATAATAAAAACAAGAACAAGAACAAACTAATAACCCCCACCCACATAACGTGTTGCAGTAATCTAATCTGGAGGTTACCAGAGCATGGAAGTGGCGGCTGAGACCATATAACACCAGTCTTAAAAAAGACCTACATTGGCTCCCAGTATGTTTCTGAGCACAATTCAAAGTGTTGGTGCTGACCTTTAAAGCCCTAAATGGCCTCGGCCCAGTATAACTGAAGGAGCGTCTCTCCCCCCCCCCCTTGTTCAGCCCGGACACTGAGGCCCATCTCCAAGGGCCTTCTAGTGCAGTGTTTCCCAACCTTTTTTGGGCAAAGGCACACTTGTTTCATGAAAAAAATCTCGAGGCACACCACCATGCCAGATGGGGAAAGGTCACTTTTTACTTATGTAAAAAAAAAAAAAAAAAAAAAATAGTAACAGCATAGAAGGTAATGGTTAGGCTAGCATCCCTCTTCCTTTTTTTTTAAAAAAAAAATATTTTTTATTGAGTTTCTTTTCTTAAAGTCATAGACACAAAATTAGGGAAAGAAAATACAAGAAACAAATACAAAACCGAAATAATAAAAAAGTCAATACAATCCAATTTTCAGTCGTTTTTTCAGTATTCCAAATGGACTTCCCCACATCCTCCCGACTCTGCGTTCTTTGTAATAAAAGTTTCAGCAATTTGTTACCCTGTTTCTTAACTTACTGTATCTTTCAGCTATTATGTTTCTAAGTTCACAATATTATATCCCAACTTTGTACATTTAAAATTAACATAATAAAATTGTTTCATATTACCACCTCTTTTTTCTTGTCTTAATTTTCAGTTTACCTAATCAAGTTGCTAAAGCAAAAAAATTTCCTAATCGTGCATATTTCTTAACATTCATACAACTTATAGTGTTTTTGCAAATAGTCCTTAAATTTTTTCCAGTCCTCTTCCATTGTTTCCTCTCCCAAATCTCGGATTCTGCCAGTCATCTCAGCCAGTTCCATGTAGTCCATCAACTGCGTCTGCCACTCCTCCAGCGTGGGTAAATCTTGAGTCTTCCAGTGCTTTGCAATAAGAATTCTTGCTGCTGTAGTAGCGTACATAAACAAAGTTCTGTCCTTCTTTAACACCTTCTGGTCCACCATGCCCAATAGGAAGGCCTCTGGTTTCTTGGGAAAGGTATACCTAAATACCTTTTTTAACTCGTTGTAAATCATTTCCCAGAAGGCCTTCACTTTTGGGCAGGTCCACCAAAGATGGAAGAATGTCCCTTCTGCCTCTTTACATTTCCAACATTTATTATCAGACAAGTGGTATATCTTAGCTAACTTGACTGGGGTCATGTACCACCGGTATATCATTTTCATAATGTTTTCTTTCAAGGCATTTCATGCCGTAAACTTTATACCGGTGTTCCATAACCTTTCCCAGTCTTCAAACATAATGTTGTGTCCAATATCCTGTGCCCATTTTATCATGGCAGATTTCACTGTCTCATCCTGTGTATTCCATTTAAGCAGCAAGTTATACATTTTTGAAAGTGTCTTAGTTTTTGATTCTAACAATTCCGTCTCTAATTTCGATTTTTCCACCTGGAAAGGCTAGCATCCCTCTTCCAAATATGCTAGGTTTTTATTTGCAGGGACTGTTCTACATGGGAAAGCATTCAGCACTGTCATTCTCCCATCTGCCATCTGAATTGGTACTATTCTGGGTCAACTTACTCTGCTGCATGTGTAGATGAAAATGGCACCAAGTGTGGGGGAGGGGGCAGAACAGGTTTCAGATACAGGATATTAAGCATACACGTACTTCAGATTGAACTGGTTGCTTGCTTTGCAAGTTTTCATTTCCCAAATGACTGCCTTGGCAAGCGCAATACCTACCAGGCTCAACGCCAGTCTCGCGCTGCCGCTTCCCGTGCTCTCAAGGACCCGGGAGGAGGAAGGCGTGAAGGGAATCCCGAAGGCGCGAAAACCTCACGCATGCGCAGGCCTTCCGCCTGCGACAGCCCAGTAGGCCGGCCGAAGCGAGCGGCGATGGGATGTGGGAGGGAGGGAGCTCGCCGCCCCGCGTGTGCCTATGTGGGGCACGTTACAGCCCCGTGACGTCAGCGCCACGCAGGCAGCCAGGCAGGCAGACGGCGAGAGCCCCGCGCTGGGCGGCCTCTCCTCGCCGCCGCCGCCCCGCCTCTCGCCGCCCGACTCGCCCGCCTCCCTCCAGGCAACATCTCGCGGCACACCAGGCAACGTCTCGCGGCACACTAGTGTGCCGCGGAACACCGGTTGGGAAACACTGTTCTAGTGGTTCCCTCACTGCAAGAACTGAGGTTACAGGGAACCAGGCAGAGGGCCTTCTGGATAATGACATGAATTTAATGGTGCAGAACCTTTTCTACCCAAAGTGGAGTAAACAGAATTTGACTTGGGGTCGAGAGTCTGGGCCTGTTCACAGAGTATACAATGCCCTTGTGAACATCATAATGCAAGTTTAATAATTCACAAAAGTTGGATACAAGAACATGTCCATTGCAAGATAATTGCGCAGCAGCTGCACAAATCCATTGTTGCAAGAAAAGAAAGAATAGTGTGCTGTGCTGCCATTTGAGTGATAGTGTGCCGTTTACCTTTAAACACCTCTCAGAACAGTCAAGATTCCATTAGGAAATTTCTTTTTTGTTTTGCGTGTGGGAGTAGCAGGGTTAGCATTTCTCTCTCCTGCAACTGTCAGATCAGAAGGGGGAGGCGCTTTTTCAGTCCTTTCAAAGCTAATGACATAATTAGCAGAGAAACCAAAAATTTACAATTCTGTAATTCCTCCCAGATAGCACACGACAGAAGTGACATGTGGGGCCCTCACAAATGCAGTTGCATAGCCTTTCATTTTTCTCCCTTGGCTTTCTGACTCCTTTTTCTTCCTCTTTCCTTTACTCTCCTTTGAATGTCCTTAACTGTGCATTCCCATTTATCCAAATCACTTTTGGAACTCATAAACTCATATTAGGCTTATTAAACACTCCGTTGTATTTTTAGAACTTTCTTTTCCTTTTTTCCTTACATACCTGTGTGCAAAATTCAAATTGGTCCTAGGGTTGTCATTTCTCATGGGGGGAAAACTTCAATACCTACATGGAAGGCTGAACTTCAACGAGTGTAGTGTTTGTCAGCTCAAGATGCTTACCATACCTAGTATGGGAGCCATACTGGAAACAGAAGGGGTTGATTGCGAGACAGTGATCATTAGATATTTTTTTCTCCAATGAATTATAACAAAAGATGCTAAAGACAGCTAAAGGATGAGTACACAGCAGGATTTGAGAGGAATGTTCCTAGAAGAAATAGGGAACAGCCATTGCTTCTTCATCCCAGAATCCTAGATGTATAACCTGACACCTGTAACCTGGGAGAAACATTTGCAGTTTGCTATCTCCACCTTGGAATGGAGTCAACAAGCTGACCTCATGATGGCAACATCAGCCTCAATTTGTACTTTGCGATTCCTATTTCTTTCATTCCCCACAACCCCCAGCTTTGTGTAATTTGGCCCTGATGAAAAACTCTGGGCCACCTCCACACAGTCACTATTTTGCAGGAGGAATTCAGCCACATACTAGAAATTTAGATTTCTGCAATTAAAGAGGATAAAGGCACACACTCATTCCAGTGCAACAAATCCTTAAAAAAAAAAAGACATTTTGGATATGCACTTAAAAGTGTGGGGTACGACTGGTTAATGGGCATGCTCAGGATGAATGTTCATTGTCATATAACCTTCCCGCAAATGAATTGGAACAAGTGCTCAATAAAGACTGGACATTGTTTAACTTCTGGGTTATGCACGCAAATCAGAAATGAATGTTCAATAAACAGGTCATCTGGAGCTGCTGGAGAACTCAAAAGCTTGCCAGACTTTTGTGATTTTTTTAGTTGGTCCCAATAAAGATCCTGCTAAACTGTAGGCTTTGGGGTTTATACTAATTATACTAATCGGGCCAATTTAGGTCAACCCAGGATTTGGCTGGAGCAGGTTGAGGCAGCACTGGGTAAGATCAAAACCTCCCAGAGCAGGCATAGGCAAACTCGGCCTCCCAACGCTTCGGGACTACAGCTCCCATCATCCCTAGCTAACAGGACCAGTGGTCAGGGATGATGGGAGTTGTAGTCCCAAATCATCTGGAGGGCCGAATTTGCCTATCCAAGAGCAACCCAAGGCTTTCACAAGGAGGGCAGTTGGGCGATGATGTGGGTGAGAAGGAGACACAAGCTAGTAGCCTTGCTGACCATATATATTAATGAGGGTGTTAAACCCTCAGTAAAGACTGTGCAAGGCTCCTGATTCAGTTTGGGACCCTGATCTTGGTCAGGTCTGTCTCAGATCATCCCAAGTCAGATCAGGGCTGCTCCGAGGCACTGGGTTGGATCCCAAATTAGTCTGGAGGCAGGCATGCTCAGCCCTGGTTTTTACATATATCTTGTTGCTTATTCATCAGCAGTCAGTGTAGCAAATGCGCATTCTGGCTTACTGTTCATTTTTCTTATCACTGACTCTCCAATTTCCATTTTACAATTAACTCAGCTGATTCTGTTGGTTGGCCAACAGGGCTTCCAAACTCCCAAAGCTGTAGAAATAATTTAGCTCTTAAATATGGTCAAATGATTGGGGAGTACAGAAGTGTTTATGGCTTTTCCTCCTGGCAATACACTTACTGTACACCAATAAAATGAGCATGGATAAGAAACCTGATGTATTGTGCATTTCTGTGGATTTATAATTGGGCCAGGAAGCGATGATGCCAATGAGCTGCTGCTTTGTTTGAAACGTAGATGGAGAAAAAACAGCACTAGGGTCTAAGTTAACTTTAGCCAAAGTTGCGCTACATAAAAGAGATTTAAACAAAAGGTTTCATGGTTGTTGTCACTTAAGCATAACAAAATGGTGTAATGACTTGAAGTTCCAATGAATTTTTTTGGTTGTTAAATACAAGCTCCCCCTAGGGTGCTGAACACTATTATCTAATTTCTACAGTGTTCTTAACAGAGTTCAGAGCCTTGTCCCAACTAATTTTTCCCCACACTTTGCAAGGAGATGAGAAGCTCTTAATTGGAAATCATTGAATAACAATTTATAGCTGTATAGTTATTATTTAAGCACTTATAAAGTACTCTAAAACTCATTTCACTATTCAGTAGGCATGTGCCATGGGTCCATAACCCTACAGTCTGAAACAGGGAGCTTTTTGTATCCATTGATGCTTTGGCCACACCTGTACCGAACATTTAAAGCACTCTTAAACCACTCTGAGCAGTCATGTCTTCCCCCAAAGAATCCTGGGAACTGTAGTTTAAGAGTGCTATTCCCAGAGCTACAATTCCCAGAGTGGTTTAACAATCCTCCCTCCCCACAGAATTCTGGGAATTTAGCTGTGTGAGGGGAAATAATGGCATGTACCGAGTTACCATTTTAGTGCTGCGGTTTAACTTTGGACAATCCACAAGAAAGACTTGACTGTATTAACATCTGTAATATATTTATGGCTAATGTTTTGCATTGGTCACTTAGAAACAGTGAAGTGCTAATAAGAACAGGGCAGAAACATCTTGTACTGTACTATCCCATAACCTGTGCGTGCCATCGTGCATTAGAATAAAAGCCTTCAATCTGTTTCCTTGTCATTGTTCTTGTTGCTTTATAATTTATGGTCCAAATGAATATTTTAGTATCATCTTATGAAGAGGCCAAATGACTGAGTGTTTTTAGGGGATGACTCTGCCCATGAATGAGAACTTAAGAAGTCAGATTATGCAACTGATAGATGGGCTTGATTATAAATAAATTTCCTTCAGATCTCTCAGGTATCCTATTGATACATTTCTGGCTAGATGGAGCTGCTCTTCCATGAGTCAATGGCACATAGCAGAGTGATGCAACTATACAAGTGCAATTGATTGTGTGGTTCTGTCCTTTGGAATCAGCCCTTCTTTGGACAGAGCAATGCCCTCAGCGCTTTGGAAAAGGACATTTCCCAAAGGCCCTCTCAGAGAACCAGGGATATATTGTATAAGTGGACAGAGAATTTGAGCAATATGACTGTCCAGTTAAAGATTAGGAGCTATGGAAGTGTTAGATAACCAGACCTTCCTTGAACTACAGCTAGTTTGGCCATGTGTCTGACTTCACAGTCCTCTGCTTGAAGGAGCCCTGCCTGGTCCAAGTCTGGTTTGAAGATAAAAGGGATGATTGAGCTAAGGTGTGTTAGCAGGAGCTTCTCATATAGAGCAACATAACTTTCCCCCTCTTGTCTGCCTGTGTATGCCCTATGTACCCTGCAGAATTGGCTTGGGGTGTGTGTGTCCTGGAGAACCTGCACAGCAGTATGCAAGGGAAGCAGAGGGGAGATTGTTCCATCAGGCAAGCTAAACCCAAGAAGGGAGAGCAGGGCCTTGAAGTTGCCCATCAGCAATTAGTAGTTGGACAGCAGACTTTGCAGAAACAAAGCTCACCTGGTCACATTCTTCCCCACTATGGTGAAATAAAAAATAGTCATTGTACATTTGCATACATTAGCATATGCAAATCCTGTTTTCTCCTCTCTCTCTTATGTGTGCTACTTTACTTCTTCTTCTTTGATGATGATTTATACCTCCACAAAACCACCTTAATAAGATTTGAAATAGTCATATTTCAGCGTATTGTACATCCCCCCCTAGGCATTCATGGATTCTTTGTCTCCTTAGAAGCTACATTCTGTTCCATACAGCAGTACATTTTAAACATGTCTATACTTTTCTTAGGCTTTCTGCTAACAATACGAGATGTAATCTGTCACACCTACAAAGAATATCTTTGTAAGAGACACATAATGCTTTTAGGGCTTAACCTTAAGTAAGTGATCTTACCCACTGAGAGAGGATTGATTCTTCTGAGGTGCTTCATTCTGTATTTTACTGCTAAGTGATCAAAGTTCACCTAGAAAATGGAGGGAGGGACATCTGGAAGAAAACAAATATCCTTGGAAGATGTCCTTGAAAATGATCTGAAAGATCAAAAATAAGAATTTTCTTGTGTACTTAGAATCATAGTATTGTAGAGTTGGAAGAGACCCTGAGGGTCATCTAGTGCAATCCTCTGCAATGCAGAAATCTCAAATGGTCTACTTTAAAACCTCCAATGAAGGAGAACCCACAGCCTCCTAGTGAGTCCATTCCACTGTTGAACTGCTCTTAACGGTCAGAAAGTTGTTCCTGATGTTTAGTAGGAATCTCTTTTCTTGTAACTTGATTCCATTGGTTCAAGGCCTACCCTCCAGAACAGGAGAAAAGAAGCTTGTCCCATCTTCCATGTGGCAGCCCTTTAGACATTTGAAGATGGCTATCATATCTCACTCAGTCTCTTCTTTACCAAGCCAAACATACGCATTTCCCTCAACCGTTCCTCATAAGGCTTGGTGGCTGGGGCAACCCAGTCAGATGAGTGGGATACAAATAAATTATTATTATTATTATTATTATTATTATTATTATTATTAGTTCCCAGAATCAACTTGCTTGCCTGCCTCTGCACACCTTCATGCTTGTCAATATCCTTCTTAAACTGTGGTTCTCAGAACTGGACACAGTGCTCCAGGTGTAATCTGACCAAGGCAGAATAGAGCAGTAATATGACTTCCCTTGATATGGACACTATAGTTCTGTTGACGCAGCCTAGAATAGCATTAGCTTTTTTTGTTGCTGCATTACACTGTAGACTCATGACAAGCTTCTGGACTACTAAGACCACTAGATCCTCCTCACTTGTACTACTGGCAAGCCAGGTGTCCTCCTCCTCCTCCTCCTTGTTATTTGTGCATCTGGTTCTTCCTGTCTAAGTGCAGAACCTTACATTTGTCCCTATTGAAATTCATTTTGCTAGTTTGGGTCCAGTTCTCCAATCTGTTAAAGTCATGTTGAATCCTGATACTGTCTTCTGTGGCATTGGCTAGCCCTCCCAGGTTGGCGTCATTTGCAAATTTGATGAGCATCCTGTCAATTCCTTCATCCAAGTCATTTGGATGAACATGCCATGATGAAGCTGGATTTTATGCTGTTCTTTTGCTGGGTTAGGTTTAAAGTAAGTGTGGGGAACTTGTGGTCCTTCAGTTGTTGTTGGACTCCAACTCCCATCAAGCCCAGCCAGCAAGGCCAATGGTTATGGATGATGGGAGTTGCCCAAAAATCTGTGATGTGTATTTCAAGCTCCTCCTGGGTTCCAGAAAATCTCGGCACCTGGTTAGAATTGTTCAGTGTTCATAGTCATAAGAAATATTTTTTTGAAAATGTAATGGTGAAAACCTCACAACTTTATTATATTTCCACTCTCCTATTTTCAATGACCATGTGTGAAGGACTGGTTTCACCTTTTTTCACTTTGCCTTCCACATAGGGCCTTCTGGGGGAAGGCCCCAAATTTATTTATTTATTGGATTTCTAATCCATATTTTCAGAAAAATATAGCAAGGCAGAGTACAAGATAGAGGGATAAAATCAACAATATTATTGCAAACTTTTTTACTGTATTTTCATATCAAATACCTTTTGGCATTGAATTGTTTTGTTGCATATATTACCTTGGGTATTTGTGGTGTGGCACTGTATAAATTAAGACAAATGCAGCTAATTAAACCTGAGCCTTTTCAACGGCGATAGATAGCTGGGAGATGTCACCACCGCAGATAACCTAAAGGTCCATCAGCCTTCACAGATCAGGCTTTATGCTGGAGAATAAATAATCATTGTGGGTAATGAGTAAATTAATATCACTCTTGTGTGCCAGTGTCACTTTTGAATTAACTTCCATTAGTGGTGTGCTGTCTACTGTGAGATGCAACCTCTCTTCTTGACAGCCTTTCCCCTTACTGAAGACCAACGCTGTGATTGGTGAAGCCTCTAATACTGATTGGCTGAGCTGCTATGGGAGGCAGGATTTTCCTAGGACTCAGGGCTTGGTGAATCAATGGAGCGACACAATCCAAAATGCAGAGGGCAGTGGAAGAATAGTTGCTGACTTCCACATATGCATTTGAAGTGACCAGGTAATGCTCTGGGATGCAAGCTTTTAGTTTGCCTGTAATAAAAGCATTTTTTTTACTGCACTGCTTGATATTTTAAAGTCTCTAAGTGTGCACAGTCTAAACAAACACACATATTCTACATCACTTATTTTTAAAAAACAGCAGTATAAAAGCTAACAAAACAGAAATTGAGAGGATATGAATTTGTTGAAATTTCAAGAAAAGTTATGTGTATGTGCTGGCTGCTGTATATATAATTAACCTTTCAGATGTGCCTCCTTCATTCTACAATGTCCATGTTTAGATGGGGAGGGAAGGACCAGTTTAAGCTTAAATAAAGCATCGGTCTTTATTGACAAAGTAGCAGCAAGCTGAAATATCAGGGAATAATGTCTTCCATACAATTAGCTTCAACCTCCTAAGGGGAGATAAACTATAGGAAAAGAGAATCTGACAGTGATGATCGTATGTTTGAAATGGGTAGTTCAACAAAATGATGAGGCTTGTCAGAAAGGCCCTATAGTCATACATAAAAGAAGAATCATTTAGATGTGGCATTATGGTAGTTAAGAAAACAATAAAAGCATCTTGGAAAGCATTCAGTCATGCAAAGCAGGAGTGCAAGAGATACATTTATTTGGTTAAATGTCAAGGTATGAGCGTGTATTTAGTCTTAACAATTATCCTTCTGTGCTAGGGAATCTAATTATGCTGGAGTCATTTAATATGAGCATAATGTTCATTAGACATGTAAATAAGAGCAATAAAGCTAAAAGTATAAAGAAAGAATTTTTCGGGTATGCCATAATCTTGAGCCTAGAAGGAACTTGTGAGTATACAGGATACTCAGAATTTCTTGAATTGGAGCCAATCTAGACATGCAGAGAAAACAAAATGCATAGGTGTTTCTGGACTGCACTACATCATGGAACACCATTAACACAAAATGCTAAGTCGTTTTTTTTCCTGTTTGTCAATTGAATATAAATTCCCAAGTGTTATGCATTAAGGTGTTGGGTCAGACTTCTTCAAATCCCAAAGTGAAGTGGGATTTGAAGCTGTGCTGGTAGGGGAATACCATGCACAAAGGGGTCTGGTGCATAGGTTTTAATGTCCTTTACATAATTGTGCAGAATTTGTGACACTACACTTGTAAGTGCATTTTCATGGCCCAGAATCTTGTATTAAATGACCATATCAGTGGTGGACCATGGTGTCTCAAATTTCAGTGGTGCCCTGTGTAGTGTCAAAATTTGGGAGACTCACCTTTCTCTTTCCATTCTAAATAACAGTTATGGCATCCCCAGTGGCACCCCGAGGCTCTGTGCCCTGTGTGACCAAACCAGTCACATTCCCCTAAATCTGCCTCTCACCTTATGACTAGATCACAAGATTAAACATCAAGAAGATCAGACCTTATAATACTTTCCCCCAATTTTGCACTCAGAGCTCTAAGGCTTGTAGAAGCATATAGAAACACTTCCTCACTCATGCCGTTTCCATTTGATAAAACTTTTCATCGCAGACAGCAGTGTGAGCCTGAACTCTCAATACTGGTTGAAAACTAAATTTTGCCTCTTTGTTTCATTTGGTATTTTAGGCACAGCTATATTTCCATCCTGGCCTTGAGAAAAAAAATTCTGTTTGGAATGCACCTTCAGTACAAATGGAAGCCTTGTCACAAGCAAGTCTGAAATGCTAAGACTGGTGAATAGCTGCCATTCTTAAAGGTGAGTATGAAGACATTTCATTCAGATTCCACTGTGTCCGCTCCTCTTGCTGCCTAAGGCGATGTCAGTTTTGACAGGCTCCGTGATGAATAGGGTGGGTGTTGATGGGCAAAGACAAGGGGCTGTAGCAAAAACACAGGGAATCTTCCAGATCTTAAGCTTCTGATATTACATTTTGCCTCCACAAAGTCAAGTGATTAGAATGGATGAATAAATGTCAATGAGCCATCAGAGCAGCTACTGTTTATTGCATCCTTTCCCTACATCCTAAAAAACGTTTTTTTCCCCTGTGTGTCAACACATGCTTAAGCTCCAAACAAATACAGACACAAGTAATTTTGTCCAAAGATTAAAAACTACAGTGGAACTTTCATATTCAAGTTCTGGTGCAGAGAATAGTTCTCTTTCTCTCTCTGAATCAGGGCGCTTTCACAATTACAGACAACAACCCCAGTTTTACGTATAAGCTAAACAAGCTATAGCTTAGGGCCCCACTCTCTTGCCCCTCATACTTATTCTTAATTGTATTTTAGTTCAACAGTTACTTTGATAAAATACATATATTGTTATGTGCAAATGGCTTTAGATACCTATTAGGTCCGTAAATTGCCATATAGCATATATTCAATACAAAAAACAACAACAATTTGTTGTTGACAAACGACAGCTGGACATATAAAGGGCCCCTTTACCTTCAGTAGCTTAGGGCCTCAGCAAACCTAAATCCGGCCCTGTCCCCACCCTCTCTTTGCACAAGGCAACCATGAAACATTTTCTCACGAGGTAGACTTATAATCCATAGCCATTTTCTTGCATATGAAATAGCGAACCTTTTCTTCCCCTTTACCAATAGGACAGCTGTGTTTTATTTTACCCCACTTTAGCAATGCTAGTGATGTGTGAATGTGATAGACAATGGGTGGTGGGGCAGTTCCAGCTTCCAAGCTTTCCCCCTCCTCTTTACTTGGCATTAGATATAGATATATAAACTAGAAGCCAACCAATTTTATTGTTGAAACCTATCAATTGTTCGGCCCACACACAGAGCTGATGCAAACTCCAGCGTATACAGTGGTACCTCGGGTTAAGAACTTAATTTGTTCTGGAGGTCCATTCTTAACCTGAAACTGTTCTTAACCTGAGGTACCACTTTAGCCACGCGATTTCTGTTCTCATCCTGAAGCAAAGTTCTTAACCTGAGGTACTATTTCTGGGTTAGCGGAGTCTATAACCTGAAGCGTCTGTAACCCGAGATACCACTGTATAATTCTTCTAAAACGAAAGAAAAACCCAGCACTTTCCACATGCAATGTTTATCACTAAAGCAGAAAAAGATGTACTCAAAACAACCAGGCAGTAATCACATAACACGGGTTGCTAGAACTGCGATCCAGAAAAGAAAAGAAAAATAATAATCTACCAGTCTTTTCGTTGCATAAAAGAGCATCCCTCTATCTTTTTTATAGCAGACGCTGTGTGTATAGACACACACATCAATGAACCATTTTGTACACTGACCATTTTGTACCAGTGTAGCCCCATACACTGTGGTATACTTTTCTCTGTGTCTGTTGGGAAAGAGCTGTGAGTCTCTTTAACCACAGCCACTTGCACACAGCTTCTGTCTAGCTGCTAAACAAGATTAATAATATATAGTCCACACATGAATTATTAATATTTGTAATATTTAACCAGAAAATAAAGCTGCAGTTCTTTTGCCATTGCACACTCAAAGGTTTCCAGGAACAAGTGGAAATTAAAGAGATGAAAATGCCATGCTTAACGCATTCAGAAATCAGTCTACTGTTGTTTACTATTTTAAGCTTTGCATTGCCGGAAGGATGAGGATTCTCTCGCTTCCTGTTGAGCTACAGAAAGGATTGTAATTATATTTTTCAATGGTATATATTTATTCATTTAGGAGATCTCAGGCCCTCAAATATATGGCTGTTGCAAGCCCTGAAACTGATCACATTTTATGGAATCTGCTATTCATGTATGATTTACCACCATCATCTGTTCATTCAAGTTTTCTATGAAGTTTGTTTATTAGATGTTCCTGTAATAATAGCTGAGAACTATAGATCTAATTCTAATTAGGCTATGGCAAATGCTGCAATTGCCCAATGGTGGTGGCAGTGGGGTTTAATAAAAAAAAACAGAGAATAAATATTTTACAATTAAAATCTGCTTGACAACACAGGATCTAAGAGCTGACATTAAACAGCTCAACCCAAGTTCAAGTAGTGGTCTAGAATAGCTCAGTTTTATGTAAATAACTTTCAGGTGTGGGTTTTTTGAGGGGCAGGGGAATTCAGTTAGTGGTATATAGATTTTGCTGGAGAAGTAAATAAAACGTACCTAGAGATGAATGAGGGGGCATGGATGGCGCTGTGGTCTAAACCACAGAGTCTAGGGCTTGCGGATCAGAATGTCGGCAGTTCAAATCTCCGCAACAGGGTGAGCTCCCATTGGTCAGTCCCAGCTCCTGCCCACCTAGCAGTTCAAAAGCACATCAAAATGCAAGTAGATAAATAGGTACCGCTCCAGCAGGAAGGTAAACGGCGTTTCCATGCGCTGCTTTGGTTCTCCAGAAGGGGCTTAGTCATGCTGGCCACATGACCCGGAAGCTGTATGCGGACAAACGTCGGTTCCCTTGGCCTATAGAGCAAGATGAACGTGCAACCCCAGAGTCGTCCACGACTGGACTTAATGGTCAGAGGTCCCTTTACCTTTAGAGATAGATGAAGCTGTCTTTCTGGTTTGTGTTATCTGAAGTTCTGTTCCACATTGATCTGTAATTTAACATGCATTAAAATTGATATTTTGTACCAAACTATACATTTAAAATCATATTTTCTTTTCCCATGCATATTCAGGCATGTATTTAAATGCAAATGTGGATATATTTAAAAACTGCTGAGAGCACCATTAAAACAATTAAGTTCATTGCATAGGTAGGATGAGATCCACCCTGTAGTTCTGAAGGTACAGGTCAGGACATTCAGAAAGACTAAGTTCTTTTAGCATTCCTAGCCCACCTATGATGAAACTGGTGACAAGCAGCAGAACAGGCACTAGACAACAGCTTACTTGTCCATTGCATGTGGGCTAGATTGGTAATGATTTCACTCAACAACAATTGAGAGACAGCAGTGGATCCATGAGTTTTGTTGCAGGCATTGGAGTGATACAACAGTCTTGAGTGGACAAAGGAACATGGTTCTTCTTTTCCTTTCTCTGACTAACCTCAATTCTGGTGTCTGTGCTCCTCTGGTTTGAATGGAAGAGCAGAAAACCTATGCTTCCTGCTCTCTGTCCTAGCCTATGCAAAACATCTTGGCTCAGTGCAGAAACCAGCGGATCCTCTCCTCTGATCTGAACAATTGCCCGGAGAAGGTCTACATGCTCCTTTGTGTTAGCTAACAACAGATGCCCTGCCCTGGTAGGCATGGCTTGGGTCCACACTACACACGGTTAATCATACTTTAAAAATAAAATAATGTTTGATGATACCACTTTCGTTTTGAAGGGAAGGCAGCCATGAGGTCCCAGTCAACTCTGCGCTCTCCATCTTGTTCTCATGATGACTTCTAGCTGAAAATCCTCCTGTCTTATTCTACCTGCAAGGGTGGTCTTTGCTGTAAATAGCAGCCAAGGGTGGGAGGCAATTTTCCACCAGAAACCAGATCTCTGGATCAGAACATGGTTCAGAATTGGGAGTGTGGTGCAAGATTGAGGGCCCTCTGGCTGCTTTTCCTTCAACAACAAAGGAAGAATGTGTGTCTGCTGCTGGAGATATTCCTTGGTGGCTTGAAGAAGCACACAAGCATGACCCTCATCACCTAGGGCCAAGTTCTGCTGTTCTGACCTCCTTAAATTTTTGCGACAAAGTAGCAGGTCAACATCTCACTTGGAGAGTAATACATGTAGCGCCTGCAATCTAACAGCCACAGGAGCATGGCTGATCTCTCCGAGGCTTCTTGTTTGGAAAACACTGTAGCTCTTTCCCAGCTCATGTAATTATACTGCCCTATAAATAGTTTTCAACAGCCACAGGAAAAAAATAAAAAAATCTTGTTGGGTATCTGTTGTTCAGAATTAAGACTGAGTGCACTAATGCTTCCCCTCTCAATAATATAATGTTATTTTAATGGCTGCTTCCTTCTGCAGTCTATTTATGGAAGGGATATTTAATTATATGCCTGCTTTATCATTACTTATATTAATCACATCTAGGGGGTCATGTGGTACCATATTTAATATTTAATGTTTTGAAAATAAATTAAAATACAATGATTTAAGGCTAACAAATTATCCAACATTAAAAAAGGGAATTGCAAAGCTAATTATGCACCCTGTTGCTCAAAGGACTGCTAAATGGAGCCAGAGACTTTTACCTCTCTGTTTAATAGATGAAATCAAGTACAGTTTTCTAGGGGAGCAATTATGGAATATATAGCTGCCTGTATAATTGGTTGTGTTACAGAGCATTTCCTATTGATGTCTACTCATAAATAAGTCCCACTCCAGTTCACTGGAGCATACCGCCAGGTATGTAGGTATAGGATTCCACCTAGGATTATATGGCTAGGAATAATGCAGGGGCCCTCAAGCTGTTGCTGTACTACAACTCCCATTATGCCTAGGCATGAGGCATGCTGCCTGAGACTAATGGAATCCAAGAAATTTGGGAAGACTACAGGTTCTTTAGCCATGGTGCAATGACTTGAACTCATGCTACATTAGCATCCTATGAATAGCAAGTCAGGCCAGCAAAATCATGTTCTGCAGCAGCACCAGGATCTCTGGGATACATAGAACCATACAACTGGTTCCATGCACCCAAAGCTGGCTTTCAGTGTGCATTTCCAGAATAGTTTCCCACGCAGCATCCTAAACTCTTTTAAAAATGAAACCTTAAACAATAGTTTGTGATAGGGGATGGGGTGTGGCCCTCCTATTCTTTTTAGAACAATGTCACAATGAGCATATCCAAGCTCTTAAGCAAGCCTAACTTGAGATCCTAACCATTATAAAGGTTTCCATTCTAGCAACTCTACCTTAATAATTGGATTAGAATCATAGAATCATCGAGTTGGGAGGGACCACAAGGATCGTCTCGTCCAGCCCCCTGCAATGCAGGAATCTTTTGTCCAACATTGGGCTTGAACCCATGACCCTGTGGTTAAGAATCTTATGCGCTATTGGCTGAGCTATCATATGGGTCCGATCCATCAATGCGCTGTCCCATACGCATGCTTTCAGCAGCAGCTCAGGATGAATAACTTTAGCAAGTCACGTTTTTCTCAAGCTTCGCACAGTGAATTTGCTTTGGGTTCAGGCACATCACAGAGCATGAAAAAGCTGGCAATCCTAGAAGGATATGCCATTTTTAAACATTTTACACCAGATGAAGAAAATAAGCCAGGCTTCCTCAACCTCGGCCCTCCAGATGTTTTTGGCCTACAACTCCCATGATCCCTAGCTAGCAGGACCAGTGGTCAGGGATGGTGGGAATTGTAGTCTCAAAACATCTGGAGGGCCGAGGTTGAGGAAGCCTGAAATAAGCTTTGGGAATCTGTAGTAATAGGATCACTTATCTACTAGTCACAGTGGCTAAGTCCCGCCTGCACTGTTTGGGGCAATAAGTCTCTGAAGGTCGCTTGCGGAGAGTCACAAATGGGAAGAGTGCTGCTGTGCTCAGGCCCTGTGTGTGGGCTTCTCATAGGCACCTGGTTGGCCACTGTGAAAACAGACGAGATGGGCCATTGGTCTGATGAAAATGGCACTGAAATGTGGTTGCAATGAATTGAGTTTTTCATATCTTGGCTACCAATTGGTTTCCGGGCCCAATTCAAAGTGCTGGTTTTGACCTATAAAGCCTTAAAGGGCTCAGGACCGCAGTACCTCAAGGACCACCTCTTTCCATATGAACCTACCCGGACCCTGAGATCATATTCTGAGGCCCTTCTTCGTGTGGCTCCTCCTCGAGATGTCCAGAAGGTGGCAACACGAGAACAGGCCTTCTCTGCAGTGGCTCCCTGTCTGTGGAATGCTCTCCCCAGGGAAGTTCACCTGACACCTTCATTATACACCTTTAAGCACCAGGCAAAAACACCCCTTTTTAACCAGGCCTTTGGTTGACCTGATTAACATCCTATACCCTTTTAAAATGTGACTCTTGGGGGGGGGTGTTATTGGGTTATTGTTTTTAGTACTTATTTTTATTTTATACATTGTGATCTTTTCTGTGAACTGCCCTGAGGCCTCTGGGTACAGGGCAGTATATAAATCCAATAAATAAATAATAAACAAACAACATTGTGAAGATTGTCTACTGAGTCCAGCCACTGATTGCCCCAGGTGAAATTCCACCTTGAAAGCCTTGCTCTTCATTCTTGCCCCAGACCCCTTTTGCTTGCTCACAATGCAGCGACTGCCGCTCCAGTGGTGCAGCAACCAACCAATAGCTTTAATGCTCTCAGAGACATTTACTGCATGGACAGCAGAGAAACTGGTGCAATCATATGCTGGGAAACTGCTTATATTGGATAGCAGGAAATATTTTAGGAAATAATACCACTTTATTTCTACCGAGATTTTGCTATCCACTTGCAATTGCTTCGTAGCATTTTTTTATTTTATTTTATTTTTTATCACTTAATGTTTCCAGGAGATTATTTACAGCATGCATTTATGGATGTGAAGATAATTTCTCTAAGTATGCCATAAAAAGGAGGGAAAGTCGATGAATCTGGGAATGTATAATTTGCAACCATAATGTAATTGACATTTGGGTTAAGATAATATGGAAAGTTGTTTTGCTTGTGGATATACAGCCAGAGGGAAATACTGCTGACAACTGGCCTTTGGTGCCTGAATTCTTTGAATACAGCATTGTGCTAAATTCCTACCTCATTAAATCAGCTGTTTAGCTGCACTCATAGTTACTACAGCAGCGCAGGACAACATCCCCGATGCTGCCTGTAAAACCTTGTAAGGCAAACAAGATGCCTAAACCATGATGTGTAACATAATACAAAAGTCAAGCCAGTCACATTCTTGACTATGTAAGTAAATTTCTGGATTCCTTTATAGATCAAAGTGTTCCAAAGCTGGATTTTTTGTTCCCTCTCTCTCTCTCTCCATTTGTTTTAAGCCCAGTGTTGGCATTGTAGGATGCAAGCAGCTTTCCCCAAAAGTCCAAATAGCATTTAAAAATAGTTTGGAGGAGTTCCTTATGTAAGAGGAGTTCACATTCCACCACCGCTGCACTACAGACATAGAAAACAGGATTTAAGCGTTCTCTTCAAAAGAACGAGGCCGGCCATTGTTATTAAACTGCTGTTCCCGGAATCTTCCATTCACGTACAGGTTAAATATCACCAGCCTAGAGAAAGTATGAGAAAAGGTCATGCTGTGTTCCCATCTGTGCATCAGATTTGGCCAGAGTGAAGGCAAAATAAAGAAGAAGAAGAAAGAACTACGGCAGGCTAAACATGAATAGGTACACTGTGTGTGTGTGTGTGTGTGTGTGTGTGTGTGTTGCTGGCTTTGATTGTTCAATAGGTAAAAAAAAGGTAAAGAACCCCTGGACAGTGAAGTGCAGTCAAAGGTATTATGGGGTTGTGGTGTTCATCTCGCTTTCAGGCCGAGGGAGCTGGTGTTTGCCCACAGACAGGTTTCTGGGTCATGTGGCCAGCATGACTAAACCGCTACTGGGGCATGGAGGACCGTGACACGTGCACACGGAAAGGCTGTTTACCTTCCCCACACAGCTGTACCTATTTATCTGCTTGCACTTTGACGTGCTTTCCAAATCCTAGGCTGGCAGGAGCTGGGACAGAGCAATGGGAGCTCACCCCATCGCAGGGATTCAAACAACCAACCTTCCGATTAGCAAGCCCAAGAGGCTCAGTGGTTTAGACCACAGTGCCACCCTTGTCCCACTTGATTGTTCAATAAAGCCCTCCTGGCAGTGCTGAATTTTGGGGAGATGCATTTAGTAGCAACCAGGAAAAAATGGTCTTTTGTGGTGGCACCCTCACTGTGGAATCACCTCCCTCTTGATCTCAGACAGGTACTTGTTGTCGGAACCAGGGATGGAAACCAGCTGGCTTGGCCCCAGCCGGAGCATCTCCCTTCTCAGCCTTGCTGCTGCAGAGATCCATCAGCCATCCTCCTCTGACTTGTATCTGCAACTCCAGCTATTTAGCAGGAGCACACATTTCCTCAGCAGTGTAAACTGCACAACAGATCAGGCTCGAGGCATGGATACTATACTAAACTACACATTTATTATACATAAATCAGGACAAAGAAAAACATGGCCTCTCTCGTTGTCATTCTTCTCGGTGAGAAGCAATACAGAGCGGATGTTCCGCTCACAGGACTCCAGCAATCTGTGCTGGAATGTAAACAGACATGTGACATGCAATAATCCCACACATCTGCATATTATTGCTGTTCTAGTGTAATTTTTATTTTTGTACCTAGGCTTTTTCTGGTACTCAGAGGGAGCCCACAGCATTTCACTACCTGAGGCAAAATGGGAAGGTGCCATTCCCTGCCTGCCTGCTCCCCCTCCCAGCCACCAAAGCCTTCCAGTGAGATTTCGTGACCATTCCATAAGATCTTGCTGAAGCCAGTGCTGCCATTTTTCACTTCTGGTGTGTCAGCAAGGGCAGGAGGAGTGCCCCCTGCCCATGTTGGCTGCCTCAGTCTGCCTCATGAGTGATAGATCATATCATGCTGGTACTGCCTTGTGATATCATATGAAAGGTAGTATAAAAATGGTGAAGTAAATAAATAATAGGAAGTAAGTGTGAATATTGAAATAGCTCGTGAGCATCTGAACAGGATTGAATTACAGTTTATTCCCTCCACCTGAAATGCCTGGTCTTGCATTGAATGTAGTATTGGCAATGTAAGACCAGCAGATGAAAGAGCTATGGTATCATAACTGATTTACAGCTCGTGAAACTTGGGTTCTATGCATGGTTGAGGGTTGGCATTGCAGGAGACCAAGACTTGCATGCCTTTAACAGTGATGTGGTAGGCATTGCTAGTATGCAATTATGGGGAAAGCTTCAACTCTTGATATTCTGCCTGTTGGGCATCTTATTACTTGTGTGTGAGCCCTGATTTATTTTTGGATAAATCCCATCTGCAAAAGAAGGCACACATTTGCATATGATGTAAAGTGTATGCAAATGTTATGTAAATGTGTGTCTTCTTTTGCAAGTGCAGCAATCCACACACAACATACTGGGCCCAAAAAAACCTGTTTGGCACCCCTGAACACAAAAGAACGCACCATATTGTGTTCACAAATTATACATAATCAACAGTGAAATAAAATTGTCACCAACGGTTGACGACACATCATGCTTCCTGTAAGTATTTTCAGCAAGAATCACACGGAAGTCAGTGCAGCAATAAATATCCAGCAGGCTTTCATTTCAGCCTGAGACTTCTCAGCCATTTATAGGTATTGCAAAGTTCATCTCCTGTTTGGTGGTATTATGCACAGGATGCAAATATTTCAATCATTTGACAAGTGCTTTCTGTGGCCACTTGAAATCATTTGCCATTCATGGGAACAGAGAGGAGATGACCTCCACAAAAGTGATGCAAGCAGAACCATCAGTGTGAAATCATTTGGTAATACTTGAGCTTCTTCCCAAATTGAATGAAGATCAATCAAGGCAATAATGCATCACTGGTGGTATCAATTTCAAATATATTCAGAAGGAAAGCAGATATATGAACTTGTAGGCATGGTGCCCAGAAATGACAAAGTCCGCTACGATAAAGAAAATATTGTCAGGAAGACATTTTCCTTCTGTCTCCACCATTCAACTCTTATCAAATATTTTTCTTCCTTCTTAATTACATAGTCACAGCTGAAAATGTGGCTATGGATTTTCCAGGGTGGGCTAATCACTTTGGCCATGGGATAAGCATCATTAGCAGGCACTGAAACATCAGTCTAAAACATCTGTACTTGGTGCCCCAGACAGAGTTCTAGTTCCACCATATGTATTAGAGGCAGCACAGCATGTCTAGGATTCCAGTGTCTTCTTTTGTAGTCTGCACTCTGCGGGTTCTTGTTAAAAAAAATTAAAATACAACCCTGTATCTGACAGCAGACATGAAGGAACAATCTGTATGTGGCAACTGTAATATAGTTTAGTAATGGTTTTAATAGTTATTATTACATTTCTATTCTCTCTTCTAAGAATCTCACTGTTGTGTGCCTTTCCACAACAACCCTGTGAGGTAGGTTAGGCTATGAGACAGTGGATGCTCAAGATCACCCAGTGAGCTTCATGGCTGAGTGGGGATTTGAACCCTGATCTACCAGGTTCTAGTCCAACACATCACAATCACATTTTAATGGCAAATTCCTTTCTAAATTAGAATCAAGTTTCAGTCTCAAAATCCAGAGTTCACAACTAAAATCTTTGCTGAGTATTTTGTGAACTACCCTCTCAATGAAATTATTTGATATTGGGATGTTGGAGTCACTGGCACTGTGAAGAAGCAAGATGCTGCTTGAGGCTTTCAGACATCTTTCATAACACTGCAGATGGATTCAGAATGGATCCAAACTGGGCATCACTGCTGAATTTAATGTGCACTTAGTTCCAATAAATGATGGGTTTAAGAAAAGAGTAGGGTAGTTGTGAATGAAGATTGTTCCAAGTAGGGATAGCTGCATATTTCCATTTTACTTTTTATCATTTCATTATTCCTCATTTCCACATGAGATGATGATGATGATGATGATTTACAAAATCATTTTCATATGCATTTCATGAAATGCAATTTTACCTGTAATACACATTTTTACAAGATATTTCCTGTAATATAATGCATTCATGGTCATTATTTTTATTCTTTTGTGATACTTTCCCCGAATATATAATGCCTTTTTTGGTTGTGAACTGACTTCCAAAATTCGGAAAACTGCAAATTTCAAAGGACAGCAGTATTTTAGTTTGCATATTGATAGATTGATTGAAAGATTGATTGATTGAATAAACAAACATTTGTTCATATTAGTTGAGAAGCATGAATTGGGGAACTGAACAAATGTCTGCCTCATTACTAATTCCCGGCCAGGGCAACATGGTGGAAAACACAAAAAGCAGAAACGGAAGAAAATTAAGAAGATATTTATTATCCATAAACTTTACCTCTTCTGGCAAATTTAGACTTTTTCTTAGGTCAGCCAGAAACAACAGGTTTTTCCCCTGGTGAGAGGTTATTGAATGAAAATAATAAACAGAAGTGCATAAATAGCTCTTGGTAGTTTGTAATATCAGATGGCAAGCTCAGTTATGTAGATAAACAGTGCTACTATTTTATAAAGGACACGATGAGCTAACAGTATTCTTACAGTTTTAGCTTTCATGTTAAATCTCGAAAGTAGCTGCTATTCATTTGAATTCATTAGCAACTGATTTTTTTTTATACTGAAAATAGAAATTAACAAAATGATTTTAATCACAGGCAAGCCCGGAAAGATAGTTAAATTTAAGCAAGTCAATTATTAACCTACAAGTAATTAGCTTTCTCAATTTTTAGAACATCTTCCTATTAAATATGATCTATGAAATCTATATAGCTATTAAAAATTATGTAAAATAATGTGGGTGTAGTACAAAGGAAATGGTAACTAATTGCATAAGACTCTTTTCCGAAGAAATGTAAGTCATTAAAGTGTGTTGAACTCTTTATATAGAATAATGCTTCCTAATTAAAATGTAACTCATGGAAAGTATGAAAGGATTTACAAACAATCTCAAACAATTGATTCAGTACACTTATTAAGTCTTCAAATACTATATATTTCCCAGTGTACTACTCCAAATACCATAGGGTTGCCATTAACGAAACCGCCCAAATTGTTGAGGTGATTTTAAGCTTTTGGAACTGTTTCCACCAAGGGCATATGAACCCTTGAGGCTATACTCCCATTTACTAGGTCCTTTTCATTCTCTCTTCACACATATTCCTACACTGAAAGAGCAGCCAGAGAAACACAACCTTTCTATCCCAGTTTTGAACTGCCCTATATGTGACTTGAGAAAACTTCAGAGCTGGACTAAGACATCTTGCTGCAGCACATGATATAAGAGTACGCATTAAGATCCCTGGCAAGGTCATGGAACAAATGAGCACAGCTCTTGGATTGCATCTTCGTACTGCTGCATTAACCCCTCTAGAAACAGTGCTGCTGCGAAGAGACTGCATAGAAGACCTAAGTTTTATAAGTTTGCAAGCTGCCATGCAGTTGTTCCACATATGGTGTACGTGCCCGGTATCTCCAGATACACTGTTAGCAAGGTCCACATCTCCCCATAGGAACCAACCTGGATCTTTCAATCATCATCTGAGGCCTTTCTCCATCTGGAGAGTCAACACAAGAACGGGCCTTTTCCCCACTTGTGGAATACTCTCCTCAGAGAGGCTCACCTGGTGCCTTCATTACGTATCTTTGGTGCCAGGCAAAAACATTCCTCTTCTACTAGGCCCAGTGCTTTTATTCCCCATAAAAAAAATGTTTAGGGGTAATATCATTTTGACTCAAGAAAGCCACCATTTTATAGTTCAAATTGGGGGAAATAAATACAGTAAATGGACAAAAGTACTGGCACAAAGATTCACAAAATGTTTAGGGGTATGCGTACCTCTGCATCCCCCCAGAAAAAAGCACTGCCTAGGCCTTTGGCTACCTAAACAAGCAGTGGCCTTTTAAAATGTGTGTGTGTGTGTGAGAGAGAGAGAGGGGGGGTGGGGAGGAAAGGAGAGGGAGATGGTTTTGTTTCTTGTTGTGGTATGTATTTTGTGCTTCTATACTGTAAAGCACCCTGTGAGGCTCAGATGAAGGGCGGTATAGAAACTTCTTCTTCATTTAATTATATCTAGATCAGCCTTCCCTAAGATGCTAGACTCCCATCAGCCCCAGCCAACATAGCCAAAAGGTCAAGGATGATGGGAGTTGTAGTCCAGCACCTTCTGGCGGTCCCAGGATGGGAGAAACTGCTCTGGATTGGCCTGCCATTTACTCTCTGATGTTACTACAGAATTCCTCTCTGGTGAGGAGCATTCTGTACTAACTACGGTTTCTAGATCAATCAAAAAGGAAGCCTCACATAGACTGCGTTGTAGCAATCCAACCTTGAGGCCACAAATGCCTGAACTACTGTGGTCAAGCTCTCCTGGTCCGTGGTACCGGGTGCTGCAGATAAAAGGAGCTGCTAGCTACCAGTGGCAAAGCTGGACCCAGAAGCACTCTCAGACTGTGTGCCTGCTCCTTCAGACCTCATCCAGAGCAGGCAACTGACTAATTTCTCAGACGCAGAAACAACTCACCCATGATGCCCCTATCTTGCCAGGATTGGAGTTTAGCTTATTTTCTCTCATCCATCTCAGCACTGCATCCAGGTAATGTTAGGAGGCATTACACATGGGTTCCTGCCTTCAAAGGTTCTTGAGAGATAATGAAGAACCTCCATTTGATGTTTGGGTCTCAACTGACAGATAAGGGCAAAGCATCCCATGAGATAGGCTGGCCAGATCCAGGACACCGTGTGCAGATCTCACCACTTAACACCTTGCTAAGTAGCTTAGAAGCTGTAAAGCTGAGAAGAGCTTCACCTTTCCTGCCTGTAAGGAACTCCTTGTGTATTTAGCACAAAGTCTATATGTTTTGCTTGCTTTGATGTAATGGGAAAAAGATTCTCTGGAGTTCTTAAAGAGACATGTAGGGATTTCCTTAGCTCAGAATGACATAGGAATCTTTGACTGCAAAAGATTCTACCTCAATTCCACAATGAGGAACTTTCAAAACCCCTTCAGACATGCTCTTTAACATGACAGCATAGGAAGAGACCTTCTTCCAAGGCTACCCAATATCTTTGTCAGAGGTCCTTCCCATCACCACCTACTACAGCATATGCCAACCTGGTGCTCTCCAGATGTTTTGAACTACAACTCCCATCAGCCCTAGCCAGCTCACATAACAGGTCAGCATAGGTTGACTACCAGATCCCTTTATCTAGTAAACTAAGTTCCTTAGTTCTGAGATCCAGATATGGTTTTAGGACACTGGTGGAGATTGTTGCCCTATTCATAAGCCAAGTATGATCACAATAAAATCGAAATTAGTACTGTAACTTGTAGTTTTTAAGACTGAATTGTGATTAGATCTGAATTGCATTTTGTCTCAAGAATCAGCTCTGCTAAGCTATGCTTCATCTAGTTGGTGAGGATAGTTCATCACATTTCTGTTGTCCATTCTGATCATTCCTTGCTGTTAAAGAGATCTCTGTTCTTGGGCTGCCGGCCTTTAAATCTCACCAATGATAAAAGAGACATCATCTATCTTTAACTCTCCCATCCCATGTTTGCTCATTGCGGCACTATCTTATTCCATTGAAGCCCAAGCAAAGTTCTCACTGACTATAATGGAGTGGATTACACCCTACTGTGCTCATTTCTCTAGATACAAACCAGGTGAGCACAAGTAGCAGGAAAGTCTTGACCCCCATTGCTTCTTTTTATACATTTTTTCTTTAGTAAATTGATGATGGAGGGAAGGTTGTATAACTGCTTTTTACTAGCCACCAAATTCAATTAAAAGCCTCTCGTCTCAGATATTTGTATAATGTGTGAACCTTTTCCCAGAGTACTGCAAGCTGCAAATGAAATTGGATAATGAATTTGTCTTCAGATGTAGCTGACTGAACCTTTTCTAAAAAAAAAAAACCCTTTAAAAAATAGAGCGAGTGAGGGGGGGGAGAGGGAGAGATTGATGAATCTAACTGGCTACTCTAGGGAGCAGAATGACTGCTGTGTAGTGTCACACAGCTACTAATCCTTCAGAATCAAGTGGAACAGCATTGGAGAGAAAAAGAGACTGAAACAGAAGCCTTTCATGTCTGACTTCATAGGTCATCCACCCCATGCTATGTGCTTTTTTTCCTGTGAATCTCTCAGCTAAGTACTTCCAGCAACAGCAGTTCAAGAACACTGAACAAGAAAAATCAACAAAGTACAAGACACAATGAACCATCTAGAAATACCACTTAGCTGGCACACTGCAAAACCGAGCACTGGGTAGCTCTCTTTGCAGTAAACAACTCATTACAGCATCCATTTTGAACAAAACGGGGAGCGTTTAAGATTCACCATCCTTGAGAATCATACATAATAAGACTAGAGTGAAATTTCGCAGGAGAAAATTAGGTCTACGTAAAATATAGATTGTCAGATTATGAGACAGGAAATGTTCCCTGTTGGAAACCCTGCAGTGCCACTACTAGTCAGCTGTGGACAATACTGAGCTAAATGGACCAATTGTTTGACTCTGTTTGAAGTAGCTTCCTTATTGTAGCGTTGCTTTGTTCCCATGTATGCATGTTCTGTTTCTTTTAGCCTCCTTTTCTCTGTTGCAACAGGCTTGCAGGTTTCTGGGTCATAGTTAATCATGCAAATTTTTTGAATAATGATCATCATTAGATGAGACTGGACACCAGGTGTGGTATCCACTTGGGCCGTGTAACCCCTGTGTGGCAAAGTAATACAAGCACAGTACCGTTTGTGTGATCAGATTTGTAATCCATTTTGCTCTGGTCCTCCTTGCTGGAGTGGAGCAAATGGCAAAAAATAAGAACTTGCGCTATCTTAGACATGTAGCCCACAACGGAAAGCGTTTGCTTGCCATCTACCCTCAAATGGTATAAGGCAGCTTCCTATTTTCATGTCTAAAGGACCAATATGAAATTACTTGGGTGCTTCGACAGTGAGATAAAGCCCTCTTCCATGGACCTCCACTATCTGAGATGTGGTAGTTGGGTACATGGAATAAATCTGCTCCCTGGCCCCCACCATCTGACTTTGCTTGCACACCTTCAGATCTTGATTCATTAAAAAGTCTGCATTTTCAAATGTTCAATTGTGTGTCCAACTTCTGCACTTAGCTAGTTCTGTTCCTTGGAGAAGACACCAAGCTCCATTGGATCCTTGGGGTGGAGAACCTGTGGCCCTTCTGATGTTGCTAGACTACCAGTACCATGAACCATGCTGGCTGGGGCTGGTGGGAGTTGGAGTCTGGCAATATCTAGACAGGCCCAAGTCCCCCATGTGTTGTGCAAGGCTACCCCACAATGTGTTGGACTACAACTCCCATCATCCCTGACCCTAGGTATTGTTGGCTGGGGCTTTAGTCCAAAACAGCTAAAAGGCACCAGGTTGCAAAAGACTGTGGGAAACTGAGGCAGAACCAAATTCTCACTCAGTTAAAGACTCAAGAATTTCAGACTAGATGTGGAAGACTCTTATTACCCATATAGGAATGAGCTAACAAAAATAATTTTTGTTAATGACTGCATTGTTTAAATTGCTGTTGTAAATTATATCAAATTATCTGCAAAAACTTCAGACAGCTTTACAAAGGATTTTATCTTAGTCCTGTCAAATGTTCTCACTTTCAGGAGTATAGATTGTTATCGCCTTTTTTCACTTTTTTGTTCTAGCAAATAATTCCTTCTGTCTTCGGCTCTCGATTTTGTCCTTATCATCACCCTCACTAACACATTAATGAAAGTCATATTAACTCTATTTTCTTTTATTTGTATTCACTTTACTGAAAAACTTGCCTTTGATCTGCATCGAGTTGCACTAATGATTTTGCCACAAACAAAATCACATTATGCTGTTAGCAGATTTAAATGTTAATAACTTATGGCTGATCAAACCACACTGACAAAAAAGCCCAGCCAGTGGAATTTTTAGCCACGGAATACTTGTAATAAATTTATTAAACGTTAAGGGAGCTAATTAATGAATACTGTATCAGAATTATAGATGAATAATGGCTTGACCATCTTGAAGAAACAGGTCATTAATAAAGTTTGCATGCGGTTTCTGGAGGAAATTTTAAACAGAAAAAGTTAAGGTTACTGTTTAGGAGTTAAGATAAGGTATCCAATTGTCTATGATGTGGTTGTTGTTTTACTTTTATGTTGTTACTTTTGTTGTTGTTGTTACTTTTGTTATTTAACAATGAATTGATTTCCTTTCCTATCTCCTATATTACATAAACCAGACGTATCAAATTTCACATGAGTAAAAAAAAATATAGCAATATCAAACATCAACTTCTATTTTGAAATGTCTCTATTTTGTTTTGGTGCCCCTACTTTGCAGGTGTCCTAAACACATGTTTAATTTCCCTATAGGGTAATCCAAGGTATCACCATTCACCTTTGTGCTTCTTCTGACCCGCTGGGGCATCTTTGCACAGAAAACAACAAAGAAGAAAAATAAAATAAACACCACACAAACAGTATCCCTCCATAATCTCAGGGTTTAAAAGGACAATTTGGGAACTGAGGCAGAACCTTAAAACATTGAATTCTCTAGGATGACAGAGAACACCAGGCCAGCATACAGCAGTCAACTGACCCTGTCTCACTTTTGTGGGATATTTAAAACACAGTCAAACCAACAGTTCATGTTTGGCTAGATAAGCATCTGATAGGAGCTGAAGCTCAGAGTTTTCCTGTAAGCTTACTAGACAGAACCCTGTGAGAGACGTTCCCACTGTGCATTGACAGGGGGAGGGTGTAGCTATATATTCTCCTACCTGCCTGTGCTCACCCCTTTCCTCTTTCCATCTCTTTCTGTTCTGCCAACAATGTGAGAACATCTGCCATGTCTGAGCTCCACATTTTAACCTAGACTCAAGTACGCCTTTGTAACTGAATTAACATTTTAAGCCTGCTTGAACAAAGCTGCTGTATCTGTTACTCTTCAACAGGTATTCCGAGTTAGTAAATGCTATTTTTACATTTTACTGTTGTTCTTTTAAGGAGGAGAAAAGGGGTAAATATCAGGAAAATCCAGTCTGCCTTAAAGCATCCTGGATTACTTAAACTAAAAAGCTAAAACTAGCCTATATAAGCTTCCTTTTAAGTTGCAAAGGGATGGCACTCTGCTGAACTCACAAACATGAGGAAGGAAGGCTAATATCTAATATATATATCCTCTACTAGCATTTATTCACATCCCAACAATTTTCATATACTCTCAGTCCTAGTCCATGTCCTTTTGTGATTGTGACAGTTTTAAGGGGGTATCAGAAACATTTTTTTTTCTCTCTCTCTCTCTCTCTCTCTCTCACACACACACACACACACCCAGATACCTGGGAATCACAAGATAGGCATTTGGTTTGCTGTCGCGAAAACAGAATGCTCAGCTAGATCCAGGAGGGCTCTTTTAAGAGGAGCCTCTTCTTAAGGAGCAATAGCAGCAAGGAAAAAGCTGGCACTGGAAAAGGAAAGTCTCTTGTTCCCCATTTGCTGCATTAAAAGTGCTGCTCTCATGTTGCCTACAGTAGCCTGGAGGTAAGGCCAGCTCAATTAGCATCTTCTAGAATTACTGCAGAACACAATTAAGAAAAATTGTAATAACAAGGAGTAAACATAAATGAAAATGAAGCACAATGCACATCTCTAATTATGCTGATTTGTCCTGGTTCCTTCCCACTGGCTTTGGGAACCAGACTCAACTTCCTAGCAGGAGAAGCAGCAGTAATAGGAAATAACAGCTCACTCATTAAACTAAATATTTGAAGATGATCTGCGGGTTGCTACATTAGCGTATCTTACTATAGAATTTATTATCATTTTAGGGGGGTTTTGCGTGTTGAGGTCCCCCAAAACCCCTTCCCCAATAACTCACACTTCACTCGTAATTTTTGTTTAAGGTTTTTGGCATAATTTTGGCCACAACTTTATTTGCATACAAATTGAGAGTGGTTGCTTAGGCATTGGTTATGACTATCTGTCACCCCCCGCCATGGGTGACAGCTCTGACTCCCTAGTCAGTCCCGGAGGAACACGGGACAGAGTCAGCTGGAGCTGCGTCACAGGCCCTCAGCTACTCCGCGCATGTCCCTTGAAGCTTACACGGCCCGCACCCTGCCGTCAGGGTTTGGACAAAGGGGATGGTAAGCTTCAGAATTCCTTTAACGGAATACCCGTCAGCAGCAGCATTGGAGGGGCAGGCACAGCCAATCCATACCCCTCCACCAACCAATTTTAACCAATGCCTAACCGCCAACCTTACAAGTTGTGACGATTTGCTAAGCAGTAGGCAAAACCCAAAAGGCACGCACTAATCAGCCGATTGGAAAAATTCCTACTGGGCCCTCGCAACAATGCGAACGACCCCATGACAGGCAAAGCAAGGTCAAGGCGCAAGCCCAAACAAGGGAGGGCGGGCGGGAGATCCGGTGTCCACAGCAAAAGAGAAAGAGAAAGCTGTGGACCCTGCTTATAAAGCCCTATACCCCACCCCTAAATTGGCAACATCAAATTTGCCCCAGCAACAACATCCACCTTTCTACGCCCAGGCCTCTAGCCATCTATGGCCTGGCCACTAAAATGGGGTTTTGTTCGGCCCCAACCGCAACACGTGCTCTCTTTTATGTGAACACGCTTTGCGTGTTGAGGTCCCCCAAAACCCCTTCCCCAATAACTCACACTTCACTCGTAATTTTTGTTTAAGGTTTTTGGCATAATTTTGGCCACAACTTTATTTGCATACAAATTGAGAGTGGTTGCTTAGGCATTGGTTATGACTATCTGTCACCCCCCGCCATGGGTGACAGCTCTGACTCCCTAGTCAGTCCCGGAGGAACACGGGACAGAGTCAGCTGGAGCTGCGTCACAGGCCCTCAGCTACTCCGCGCATGTCCCTTGAAGCTTACACGGCCCGCACCCTGCCGTCAGGGTTTGGACAAAGGGGATGGTAAGCTTCAGAATTCCTTTAACGGAATACCCGTCAGCAGCAGCATTGGAGGGGCAGGCACAGCCAATCCATACCCCTCCACCAACCAATTTTAACCAATGCCTAACCGCCATTCGAGCCCCTTACGCTCGCCGCCAACCACTCACAAATCAAGCCACACCCTCAGCCTGGACACTATCGCATCCAACCACACATCATTCCCAACTGGCGAGAGATGAACCCCGTCATCCCTATAAAATTCAGTTGCCTTGAATGAAATCAGAGGGTGAGGTATAACAAACCCGCCCAGATTCACCACCAGCTTGCTTGCTGCGGAATTAATCCGCTTCCTGGCACGTTCGGTGGCAGCAGGGCAAGGACTACCACGCCAAATGCGGCGCTGAAGTAGCTGTGACCAAATTAACTTAGATGTCGGCACCAGTGCCGCCAGCTCCCCCAGGTCCTGTAAAATGGCAACACGCAGCCCGTAGCAGGAAGAGGAAACCATATCATTCTCCCCGAGCTGCACCACGATCGCCGAGGGAGGGCCGGACTGGAGGACACGCCTTCGTATGAGAGGTAAAAATTCTCTCCACAGCATCCCCCTTCTGGAGATCCAGGACACATGTACATGCTGCGGGAATCCCAGGCCTTCACCCCGTCCGGACTGGCGAGCTCTGTCCGCAGCCCAGTGCACAATACTGTGCCCTACTATCCAGATATGGATAGCAGCCCGACCTAGGGTTAAAACACACACATGTAAGTATAAGAACAAATTATTTCCGCACATAGACCTTGAACGCGTCCGATCTCCATCGACCCAGGTCCTTTATCCTTTTTACTGACAAACCCCAGTGGGCAGCGGTTGTAGCAGCTCCAATCCTAAAGGAGTGAGGGGCGAACTCCGGAGCCGGAAGGCCGCAAGCCGCGACAGCTTTGCGCAGCACACCCGTAAACTGGTGTCTCGCTAGCGGGCGGCCATTTTCGTGAATGAAAAGGGGGCCTTCACCGCCGGGTCGCAGGGCTAAATACCTGGTAAGGTCTTTCACCGGGCAAGGGCCACTCTCACCAGTTGCAGGGAGCGTAATAATAGCGCCCCTGCCCAATTGGTCTGTCTTCGAATTCCGGACATTAACCTGCCGGTCACGTGAAGACACACTGACGTCCTGTATCAGCAAACCCCTTGAGCCTCCGTCCTGCTTAGGCTCAAGGACCACCTCACCAACCCTCAGGGCCCCAAAGAATGCTAAGGAAAAGGCTGCTGAAAATAGCCGAGCCTCGAATTTGGACCAACATATGCTCCGCAGTTTAGACCGCATTTGCGCCAGCAAATCAAACGTAATGGGGCGTCTGGGAATGGGCCTGGAAGGGGCGAGTCGCCCCCATCCCTCCAAAGCCCTACGGACCACGAACTTCTGGCATGGGTCCTTGTCAAAATATGCCCTGTTGAAAAAGGAAATTGCTGCTGAGTGCAGTCGGAGGGTCCTAACCGCCCGACGCATCTGGAATAAATGCGCCAGATACCGGAGCACCTGAGAGGTGGAATGGGAGGTGGAAATTTCCCCAATAGACTGCCCATTAAATAATAAAAAGTCTGCCCAGGCCTTCTCATAGGACCTCAAGGTAGAGGGTGCAACAGATGCAGCTACTCCCTGTAAAACTAAGCTCTGCCAATGTTCCAGAGATGATCCGGGAAAATTTCCGGACGGTCTCGAGCCACTGGCACCAGGGACCTGAATCGCTGCATCTGAAAACGGGACAGAGCATCAGCAATCTCGTTAGAAATTCCCGGGACAAAACGGGCAGAAAACACAATATTAAAACGTAAGCAATGCAACACGAAGGCCCTCAGGAGGGCAGATACCCTAGGAGACCGTGAAGACTGCTTGGCCAGTACCTTCACCACCGCCTGGTTATCAGTCCAGAAACAGACCCGATGGTCCCTGAAATGCTCGACCCACAAGTGCACTGCCACTACAATAGGAAAAAACTCGAGAAAAGTTAGGTCCCGAGTAATAGGCCGCCCCTGCCAAGCAGGCGGCCAGCGCTCAGCACACCACCTGCCGTCCCAATACAAGCCAAACCCCAAAGACCCTGCAGCGTCAGAATGTACCTGGAAGTCATTGTGCAGGTTCAATGTGTCCTGCCACAAGGACACTCCATTGAAGTCCTCCAGAAACTCCAACCAAATACCAAGGTCGGCCCGCACCTGACTAGGTAGGCGTACCCTGTGATGCGGGGCTTGCAAGCCCGAGGTAAGTTTTGCCAAGCGGGAGCAAAATGGCCGCCCAGGGGAGACCACCCTGCACGCAAAATTCAGATGGCCCAGCAGCGACTGCAGCTGCCGCAAGGTAACCTTTTTCAGGGGCAAAAGATCCCTAATAACCTTTTTCAAATTAATTATCTTTTCGGGTGGTAAGCTGGAAGTTTGGGCCACAGTATCCAACAAGATACCCAAATAAGTCAGCTGCGTAGAAGGACCCTCGGTCTTTTCAGCCGCTAAAGGGACGCCCAGATCTTCCGTTAAGGAAGCAAAGGCCTGTAATAACGCCACGCAATCCCCTGTATTGCCTGCCGAGGCGACCAAAAAATCATCGAGATAATGCGTGACTCCACCCAGTCCGGTCCTATCACGCAAGGCCCACTCTAAAAATGAACTGAAACACTCAAAAGCCGCACAGGCAACAGAGCAGCCCATGGGCATAGCTTTATCAAAATAAAATCCTCCTTCAAACTGAAAACCCAGCAACCAAAAATCGTCGGGATGGATCGGAAGCAGCCGAAAAGCCGATTCGATGTCGCATTTCGCCAGTAAGGCGCCCGGCCCAAATTTCCGAATCATCTTGATCGCGTGATCAAGAGAGGCATATTTTACCGAGCAAAGCTCCGGGGGAATCACGTCATTTACTGACGTGCCTGTAGGATGAGAGAGGTTATGAATCAGGCGAAATTCCCCCGGAGCTTTTTTGGGAACTATACCCAAAGGCGAAATGTGGAAATTGGGAAAAGGAGGGGCGGCAAATGGACCAGCCATGCGACGTAAAGCCAATTCTTTTTCGATTTTCCTGCGTGCCACCTCTGGCATATCCCTGATCGATTTCTGGTTAGCTGGGTTCCTAGCCACAGGGGTGGAAACTACTGGGATCCTGAAACCTACGGAAAACCCCTCTCGCAAATAGGATGCCGATTTGGTATCAGGGTAGGCCTCTAACAATGACAGCAACGGTTGTAACCTTACCGGGGTGTAAGCTAAGGAGGATAAGACTCTACTTTCCTGCTCCCACGGCAGGGGCCTGAGCAGTGGTTTTTGGGGGCTGCTGAGAGCCCCCTCCTTTGCGAAAGGGCCGGCGACCCCCTGCACACGAGGAAGCAGAATGGTTCCCGGAACACTTGTCGCACGCATGCGCGTATTTACAAGGCTGCCGCGAGCAGGCACCCTTATTAAAGTCCCAGCAGAACTGCTTGCGGCCCAACCTAGCCGGGGCGGCCCTGAACTTCTGCGGGTCAGGAAGCTTCTTATCGATGCGGGGGGCCACATACGTGGTCCAAACGTCCAAATCTTTCCGATCCCATCGGGCTGTGGGGATCTTGGCAGCCCTACGTCTGAAGTTCTGATCGTAGGCCAGGGCGGCGGTCTCCCCGGCCATAGTAAAGGCCGAACGGACAATTGACAGATACACCCACAAATGCAGGGATCTCCTGGGATAAGCCGCAGACACAACTCCAGCAAAGACCTGGAAGCTATCTAACCACCTTTCAAAAGTCCTATCTGCTTTTGGCAATACCGTCCGCTTTCTGGACACCGGCAGACCCCTGTCTAAGGGCTCCTGACCTTCGAGCGGGGGGGCAAGGCCGAAAATATCAACATAGCGGCCATCCAAAATCCTGGACCGCAGTTTTGCAGACAGGTGGGCCCCAGGGATGATATCCCTGGCCGAATTGGTGGAGACCTTTACGTCAGGCACCAGTGCCCCATCTCGACACTCCTGAACCGCCCCATACTTGGCCCTATGGGAGTTGGCCCTCCGCTCCCACACCCATTTCGGGAGCCCCGAGGTCTCCCCGAAACCCCAGTATAGCTTAAGGGACGTTTCCTCGTCACTACTAGAAGTCAATGAGGAAGTACCTGACGAAGAAGACGAGGTGCCTCTACGTCTCCTCTTGGCACGCCTCTTGGAGCTTCTCTTGCGGCGACGGAGCCCACCGGAAGATGCCCTCGGCGGTAGGGGAAGGCTATCCTCCACTGAAGATTCCGATACATCCGCCTGCTGCACTGCACCTGGGATCAACTGACAAGAAACTGACTGTGAATTACCCGGCGCCTGAATCCTTGTTGCCGAAGACCGCGGAGGTGAAGCCCCCAACACGCGGTCCCGCGTTGATCCCCTCCTGCTGGCCCCTGCCCTGGTATGGCTACGACCCCTCACCACAGTAGCCTGCGACGCAGGTAATACCGGGGTGCGTGTTGTTTGGCTATCATGCAACAACCCCCCGGCTAACGATGTTCCTCCTTCATCTTCACTAGATGACGCCACCGTGGGCGAGGCACCTAATGTAGGACTCAATATTGCAGAGGAAGTCGATGGGGTGGAGGAGCGGCGGAGCAGACCATCCATCTCAGACTCCACCCTTGCCAAAGCCACTGGGTCGCCTGCCAGACTGGAGACCATGGACTGGATGCGTCGAAGAGACTGGGCAGGTTGCGGGGAACGCAGAGCCTGCGATGGGCCTTTTATGGGCCGCTTTGCAGTAAGAGCAGGACCAGACTTCCCTGCTGCTTTCTTTGGAGCCATTCCTGTTGTAGGCTTAAACAGAAAAAATCAATTAAATTGAGGGGGGGGGGTAAATTCAGGACCAGATTAAACAAATTAATTGAAATTAAACAATTGAAACGAAATAATTAATAAGAGTAATACTAAAATTAACAGTAACTAAAACAAATAATCAAGAAAAGGAAAATAATCAGCAGGTACGGGAATAACCTACCGCCGGCGTATCAGGAGGCCTATGCGACCGTAATAAGCAACAGGAATTACCAGGAGCCCCACCAGCAGGTAAAATCAGAACCCTGCAGTACCAAAACGACCACTAGAGGCCACTGCAGAGTGGATTCAGGAATTACAGCCAGACCCTGCAATTACCTAGTCTGGCCACCAGATGCCGCTGTGCAGCCAGAGAGCACAAGGAGAAAGAAAGAGTTTATTCTCCTAATTGGGCAAGAAGCGGCCCACCAGGGCTCCGCTGCTCAGAGCCTCCAAGGCCCCACCACCCACACGGCCCCCGTTGTGTGCCTCCGAACCGGGGTGAGGCGCACCGGCTCCCCGGGGCCACGGGCTGAAGCCGGGAGAGGAGCTGAGGCCGCGCGGGCCCGAGCTAGGCCGCGGAGGGCCGTCCGATCTCCCTAGCGCCGCCGAGGAAGCGGCGCGGTGCCGCGGGCCCAGCCGGGCCCAAAGGTAGGAAGCCGGGGGACGGGGTGGCCGACCGAGCCGCAGCCGGGCCGACCCCGGCCGCGGAACGCGGGCTCCCAGGAGCCGCCGCCAGACGCGGCCCGCGCAGCGGCTAGAGCCGGAGCGGGTGCCGGGAAGCGGCAGCCCGCGGATCGGGGCCGCTAGACCGGCCGGCGCCCGCAGGCCCCGAGGCCGGGAAAGCGGCCTAGGCCGTACAGGCCCCGACCAGGCCGCAGCGGGCCGCGGAAGACCCCGCACCTCCGAAAACGGCAAGGACGCAGCGCGGTAGGCCCGGGGAGGCCCGCGCGCGAAAACGGGAGCGGCGAGGGGGTGACCGGGAGCCGCAGCCGGGCCGAACCCAGCCACGGGATTGGGGGTTCCCTAGCGCCGCAACCGGCCGCAGGCCGCGAAGGGGCAGCGGCCGCCCAAGCGGGCCCCAGGCACTGTAGGCCGCGGGTCAGGGCCGGGAGCCTTCTTGGGGGGGGGCGCCGAAGTAAGCTGGCCCTAACCAGGAGCAGGTTCTCTCCCACTGAGCTGCACGAACCTTTTTTCTGAACCCAGTGGGAAGACTTAGGCCAACCGCCCCCTGCCCAGAAAACGGCTCGGCCGAGCTCGGGCCGTAGGCCGACCGGGGCCGGGAGGTCCTGCACCCCCCCCCCACCGGCGTCCCGAGGGCCAGGAGAAGGTAAGAAAGGACAAATGAAAGAAAAGAAAATAAAATTAATTACCCTGGGGTAGTTTGAGGATAAACAAAGAGGGGAAAGGAAGGAGAAAAGAGGGGAAAATCTGAGATTTATACGACCGAATATCTCTTGCTGATTCGCTCCGGTGCTACAGATAGATCCGGTGTCCACAGCAAAAGAGAAAGAGAAAGCTGTGGACCCTGCTTATAAAGCCCTATACCCCACCCCTAAATTGGCAACATCAAATTTGCCCCAGCAACAACATCCACCTTTCTACGCCCAGGCCTCTAGCCATCTATGGCCTGGCCACTAAAATGGGGTTTTGTTCGGCCCCAACCGCAACACGTGCTCTCTTTTATGTGAACACGCTTTGTCAGGGCTCGTGGTCCATTTGTTGAAGAATGCATAAGCAAGCAAGAAAATGAAACTAAGCATCCATTTTTAAAATTGTTGTTTTCACTAAACCCATTCCTGGGCGTATTTTATTTTTTTTACCTTGGTGGTTAACTTTTCATGCTGCCCCTCATCCCACTTTTGGTGGTTTTCATCTGAATTTGACCTTGCTTAAAAGAACAGTACATGTTTCATATTCCATTTTTAATTTTTTTTTTCCCCACAGCTTTAATATATAGCATCATAGCATATACATCATGCAAGCAATGATAAATCTCTTCCGGAAAGATCAAGGCTGGCTAATTTCTTTAGTGTTTGGTTTGGTCTCTTTCTTACATTAACAGCAGCCATTGTCCTACCCTATTGGTAGGGCTGTCCAAGGACAATCCTGTTGGAAGGAGTCTTCTGTTTGAAATGCTATCCACTGAAAGCCTGTTTTCAAGACAATGAGCCACAATAAGGTGTATCAGGGCCCTTGAAGTTTCCTATCTTTTCCAAGTACTGAGTGGGCACATATAGCACCTGGTCACAGACATACTTAACAGGGTGAAATGTATTTCTGTTGAAATTACAGGCATTACATTACTTCTTAATTCTCATATCTACATATAAATTAGCGTATGCAAATGGCTCCCCAACTAGAAGAGCATTCTAATACAGGATATGAGGAATATGAAAGCTGGGGACAGGGGCATGGCATTCACTTTGGGTTCAACTGTTTATAATGAGTGCAAAGTGAGCTATCTTATCAGCCATGTGGGGGGAGTTATGCAAGGGGGTATCCACACCAACACCAGTCTCTGGGAAGTGCAACTCATGCATACCTCCCTTCCTTTTTTTTAAAAAAAAGGTATTTTGCAATTTAGACTTCTAAAAGATTGGCTGCTCCAGTTCATATTTTGTTTTTCATCCGTCTTCTGCAAGGCTGATAAGCACAGAAGATTTTAAGGTATATAAGCTGGGGTCCTTCTCAGCTTGTATACCTTAAAAGGTATTTCTGTTGCATGTTTGAACAGCACCAATTCCCCAAACACCATCATGTTCTACTTCAAGCAGCATTCACAGCCCTCATTTGTGCATACAGAGTAAAAAGATGAGGTTGCAAGTTAGTTTGGTTATTTTGAAGCCAACAGAGATTACCTTATTTTTCGTCCTATAGGGCGCACCGGCCCATAGGACGCACCTCGTTTTTTTGGGGGGGGGGAATGAATAAAAAAAATTATCCCCCCCCCCAGCCGCGGCTGCCACCCCAAGCCTTGCGCACACCTGCCCGAAGCACGGGGCGCCCTCCGGAGGACTCCCCGTGCTTAGGGCGGCAGGCTGCTGCCCCAAGCCTCGCGCACCCGGCGGGAACTCCCGCAGGGCTTGCAAGGCTTGCAAGGCTTGCGGATAGCTTCCTGAAGCCTGGAGAGCGAGAGGGGTCGGTGCGCACCGATGCCTCTCGCTCTCCAGGCTTCAGCGAAAGCCTGCATTCGCCCCATAGGACGCACACACATTTCCCCTTCATTTTTGGAGGGGAAAACGTGCGTCCTATGGGGCAAAAAATACAGTATTTTTACATTCATGTCATTTAGTGAGCACTTTGGGCCCTTACCCCAGTACCCTGGAAGTAATTTCCATTACAATCAATGGGCTTTATTTCCAATGAATGTGTTCAAGCCTGGGATGTTAAATGTTAAGGATCTCCACCTTACTTGTTACTATTATTAATTATAATGCATTTCAAAATTCTATACACTGAGTGTGCTTTTGTGTCTGACTTCTTTTCCTTTTTCTTTTAAACCACACTGACACACAGAAACAGGCTCATGCAACTTGACTGATATTGCATATTTGTGCAGTCTATTGTGCTGGGCAATCTATTTATGGCATAATGGAAAAGGAGAACTAGACTGATGGGAGGTGAGTGCTTGGCAGTTGCAGATGCAATCTCACAATCAATATTCCAGTCATGAACAATCTGACAAAATGCAGTAAAAACAAGGATGTACAGGCTTGTGTTATTTTGTTATGAACTAGGACATTCAAAAGCAGCCTAAGGAAGGAGAAAACCCAACTCCCAATGAATTCTAAAGAAATCAGGCTGCTTAATCCACTCCCCAACTCAGAAAGCAAAATCTCAATGCATTGAATTCCAGTCGAGGTATATTCCTCTGTGATTATCTTTTGCACAATTCAGGGAGAACAGGTTACTGAGCATGGACCTGTGAAATCTGGGTTCAATCCAACCATTTTAAAATTTGACTTTGTAGTTGAGATAGCTCCTTCCTCTCCTGTGCTGCTGTGGGAGTCTTAGTAAGTTTATTTACAAATATGTCCTAATGATTCAAAGGTTTGGATTTTGGCCACATATGTAGCTCATTGCTGTACATACTTACACAGATATAAGAAATTGTGCAAAAGATTGCAGCCTTAAATACAACTCCTTTTTCCATAAAATGAGAACACTGGCCTACTTTGCAAGTTTATTGTTTGAAAGAATAAAAAAAGAAAAAAGAAATTTACGTAAATCTTTTGCAAGCTGAACAGCAATAAAGATATGCCATTACCCAACATGTTCCTCAGGGGAAGAAAAGCATTTCAATTCTACTTTTCAGTTGACTTTAAACTTTTCAAGATCTGTCAATACTGCTGTCAATGTCATGGTGACCTTGTTTTTCGGCATCCAAATAATACAGTTAACACACACTTTTACATTGCTCTGACCATATGAACAGTTAGATGGGAAAATATAATTTAGAGCTCTGGAATAACAGCTTTTCGGTAACTGGTTTAAAACTCCTTCTGATCTATCAGTGTGGGAGTCTGATCTTAGGTAATGCAAAGCTGAGATATTTCAAATGCAAATGAGTATTCTCAGCAAAGTAAGTTTTACAGTAATACTACAAAGCAATGCAATCAGACCGATGAGATGGAAGTCATCGGAGGTCATCTGCTGGAAGAAAGCAGGCCTATAAATGCAGGCAGCAGATCTCCAGAGAGCAACCTGAACAGCCTCCCACAAGGTGGCTCCCCCTAGTTTCATCTTTCACTTCCATTTCATATATAGAGCACCCTGTAGAACATTCATCTCAGACACTATGCATGCAAGTGAATTGCCCATTCAGGAAAATATCCATAGATATTAGGACCTCCTAATTAGGACCCAAGTTCCCTTACCATTCATTTATTCACAGTAGTCAAGATGGCCAACCCACAAGGATATATTTGTCTGTGATGGATGGAGCTGGTGATAAGTGTAGTTCCAAGCATATGAGCCAACCAGGATGGAGAAGGAAGGACTTAGGGTACCTTGCCCGTTGTGGGAATGTTTAGGAAATGACCCTGATGACTTCTTCCTCTATAGTTGGTTTTAAGATGGAGTAGGAAGATCTTTTCTCTAACTTCTTTTAGTCATTAATAGCTGTACTAAATCAACAACTCAGCAGGGATAAGGCAATTTTCTTTCTTGACGAAACCTTTGCTTTCATTGCTCTCTGAAAGCAAGACAAGGTCTATTAAAATAACATTAAGGGAAGAGCTGCCAGCTCAAATTAGGAAAGTTTCAAACATCTTGAAACAGAGGGGGGGATATGATTAACAGGCTGATCGGATAAGTAAGGAGGAGGAACAACTAGCATGAACAACCTTCGTGCTTAATTATATCTTCCTTCCTCTCTTTCAGTTTATCCGCTTTAATTACATGTGTTTCGGAATATAAACATATGTTCATTGTGCACACACATTCACACTCTTTATTATAATGGGCATCGCCTCAATTTTGTTTTGTTTTTAACCCAACAAGTCTAAAGCTTCATTCTATTGCCTTCCCACCCACCCAAAAAAAAATGCATGTGCTAGAAAAATAAGCATTTTCAAAGACAGTTACACCCTAACCCTGAACACCCACACTTAAATCGAATGCACACAAGCCTAAAAGTGTGCAAGACAGAGTCCCTGATGATTTTGCTTCCTTCTCCACCATAAGAAAAGGCAGAGATCGGCCATCCTAGAAGGGGGCAGTCCTATGATCCCTAGGGCAGCATTCAAGGGGTCAGTGGATGCAGTGGCGGAGAGCATGCGGGGGCATGTCTGGTGTGCATCCCGGGGGCATGGTGCACATCCTGGGGGCGTGGCATGCCACCCACAGGGGCATGCCACCCAGCGGGGGGGCAGCCATAATGTCACCCCACAGGGATCGTGGTCTGGGGGCGGTGCGCTCCCCCGTCCCCCTCTTCCTCTGCCAGTGAGTGGATGGACAGGACCCACCAACCTGAAATCATGAACCGAGGTCTGACGTTGGTGAAACAGATCCAGTGCTGGATCCCACCACTCTGATGGTGACAGCTTCTCCAATGCTGTGGTCCAACTGATGGGGCTCTCATGTCAAAAAGGCTAATAAGGAAGCTGCTGGCATCCAAATGACCCCAAGCCCTTCCAATACCTTGCCATGCCTCCACCAATCAGAGACAAATTTAGAAGTGCTTCTGAGCATGTCTAAACCTCTGTTCCCCACTAAAAGAAATTGTTTTTGTATAATTGGAGACACTCAGATTTGAGTGTTCCTCTACCCCCCCCCCCTTCTGCCCTACCGCACACTGGATGAAATGTTAAACTGCTTTCATTTCTCTCTGTCTCACACACATGCACAAACATCCTTAGGATTTCCTAAAACTAAGGCTGCAAAAGTAAGTGTCTGTTATGTTGCAGTCCTAAGCACAAGGCACATGCCACTGAAATCAACTGAATCCACTTCAACTAAAAAGAAATTGAATCTACTTCCAGCTAAATTATCAGACCACAGCCAAAGGTCATCTAGCCCAACCTCCTGCCAAAGTAAAGCACTGCAAACAATATTTTCCTGTACTGTAGTCAATTAAGTGAGAGAATGGACAGGTTGGAGAATAATGCTGTGCTCACAGTTGGAGGTACTTGTCTTCAGATTCAGAGCAGCATTATGGCAATAATTTTCAGTGCCAGGACTCAGCTCTGTAGTATACAGACCATATATATATATTACATAACAAATTTAAATTCAAACAAATCATCCACATCATCATTTAGGAATCCCTGAATCCATTGACAAGATAACAAAAGCATTCTGGGAAATGATTTACCATAAACAAAGATTTCTTTTGAAAATGTGCTGAGTGCAATTTCCTCCTAAATGAGGCACTGTTGTAGGGCAGGTTTTCAGATCAGAGATTGCACCTTTCTTACAAGGTTCAGAGCTTCAAAACAACTGTCTTTTGTTTAACAAAGTGCAGACACACCATTTAAGAATATGAAACCAATTCTGGTACACTGCTAGTTTTTGTGCCTTGTCATGGAATTTGTTCCTCTCCAAGCTCTATGCCCCTGCCGCCCAATTTTATTTTCAATGTGGGCTCGAACCCAGCTTTGAGCAACAGATTCCTGCATTGCAGGGGGTTGGTCTAAATGACCTTTCTGGTCCCTTCCAACTCTAAAGTTCCATGATTTTATTATTATTATTAAAAGGTGGTGGTGGTTGTTGCTGAAAATTCCTGAGGCCACAGTATTTGATTCAGAACTACAGGCTTCCTAGAATACTATGTTAACTAACTTAATAGAACACTGCCAGTCATCCAAAGAGCTCATATCAGCAATCTCCTCTTCCTTATAACCACTGAAACAGTCTCTGCCCCAGTAGCTTTGTGTCCAAGCAAGGATCTGAACTTACATTTCCCAGTGCAAGTCCCACACCCCATCCACTAAATTTCCCTGCCTCTTGAGGCTTCTGTGTTGCTGGTATATATGTTAATGTAACATAGTTTTGGCCCCTTGATCTTTTCCTTATGAATGAATGTCTTCAACACATGTGTGTTTATATTGAAATCAATTCCAGCCATTGAACACAATAAACCCAGTAAGTGTTCCAGAAAAAAATATTCTGGCAAAAGAAAAAGAAAGGAATTTGTTAGATTGTTGATTTTCTTCCCCATCTCCTGCAGGCTGAAGACTTCAAAAAAAAGAAAAGAAAAAAGGTTACAAAACATTGCTATTTTTTAAGATCCTTAAAACTCAAGAGCGGCTTCCGTCACCACCTGACAGAAGAGAGGCACACATTTTCAATCTGTTGAAAATAATTGTGTGGAAAAACTCATTCGGTGGCTTCCAGACAAAATCCAATCAGTGTAATGGTTTTTGAGAACGAGGAACTGTATTCACATTTCATTCATGTAAAGAATGAGATAATAGAGGACTTTCATGGTGGATGAGCACCCTGCAGGTAGTTCAGTTTGCTGTACTGTATGCAGGGCCTTGCTGGGTCCATCGCATAAAGAAAAATCTCTCTTAATTTGTCCCCATCCCTCAGGCATCAAATACATTTTCTTCCAAAATGAATGGACTGAAGCAAGGATTGACAGCATTTGCACTTCAATGAGATTCCCTGTGAATGACAGCTCTGTTGCTTTGGGAAAACCAGCTGTGATTCTAGCATTCCTTTAATGCGATAAAATTGATGTAACCTGCCGATACCTGGGTCCTTGTCATGAAACCTGGGTAATTATTTCCTAAATCAAAAAAGAGGGAGAGAAAAGGGCTTTTCACATTCACCGTGCTCACTGTCTTCAGCTAATAAAAGGTTTAATTGAAAGCTAATAATTTCAAATCCAGCACAGCAGAATTAAGGCCTCCAAAAGTAGCATCACGTTCACTCCAAGTACTGCTACTCTAGCTCGAGTTGCCTGAGATTTTCATTTTGAACAGTGTTCTTTTGCCCCCTGTAGCAATTTATTCTTTTCAGACACAATAAGCCTGCAACTTATATGGGGGTTACCATAACCTCCAACATTTCTCCAATGAAAACAGAGACTTCCTAAGGAAAAGTGGGACAGAAACCAGGACAGCTTATCTAAATCAGGGACATCCCTGGAAAAATAGGGACACTTGGAAGGTCTGAGTTACGTTCCAGGATCACACCTAAAGCCAAAATCACATATAGTCAGAACACATTGGGTCCAATGGCAGGTGGTATTGCCAAAGTCTTTCTTCTCCAGATATCTACTTCCTTTCCAACCCCTTTTATTTTTTTTTTAAAAATATTTTGCCAAGCGTGTAAAGCTGAATACACACAAGTTAAATGTGTGTAAGTTGTGGGCTTACTGTACTCCAGGTAGGCCTGTGCAGGGGAGCAGGGGCAGCCAAGTACACTTGCCCCTTGGAGGGCTAAGCCAGCTTGGGGGTGCTGCCAGGACTGGCTTCTTCTTCTTCTTCTTTTCCTTTTTCTTCTCCTTCTCCTTCTCCTTCTCCTCCTTCTTCATCTCCTTCTTCATCTTTTTAGTTTATAATTTTATTCTAGCAAGACTCCTACCATGCTTCAGAGAATCAAGAAGAAAATATCACAAGTAGCAGCAGCCTATCAGGAGCTGGTTTTGTTGCCCAAGCAGTACTGAAAAATGGAGAGGAGAGGTGTAAAGCAATTGGCAAATCCCAGTATATGGTTGCTGAGCTGTGTTCAGGTTGGCCGAGTAGAGCAGTCTTAAGGGGGGATTGTGGGTTTGTTGTTGTTATTTTTACTATGTTGTTTGTGGTTTTTAAATTGTAGTGTACCACCCTGAGATGTGCGAATAAAGGATGCTATACAAATTTAGTAAATAATAGCAATAATTGCATGTGAAGACCCCCCAAAACCACCCCCAAATGAAGACATAAAAGACACAGATTTTAGTTTAAGGTTTTTGGCATTAAATTTTGTCCACAACTTTATTGATTACAGCATGTGAGTGGTTGCTTAGGCATTGGTTCCAGACTACCTGAACCTGCACAGTGACAGGAACAGGACTGACACTGGGCATCACCATATGTCAGTAAGGGAAAGCAACCTAGGGGAGCGAGAAATGGCTTTGATCTCACAGTTCATCCCAGATGCTCCCAGGGGCTCTGGCGTGGCCCTAGACCCTTGACAGGGTTCGGACAAAAGCAAGGTGAGCCCCTGGATTCCTTTAACGGAATTCCCTAGCAGCAACAATGGAGGGGCAGGCACAGCCAACTACGTCCCCTCCCCAAAACACTGAACCAAATGCCTAATTGCCAACCTTACAAAGTTGTGATGATTTGCTACACGGTAGGCAAAAACCAAGTGCCACCAACCAATGAGTCAAATGGCAAAATTCCTACTGGGCCCCTGCTCCAAAACAGACGACTCCTAGACAGGCATAGCAAGTCCATAAGAACAACCCTAAATATAGGGAGAGGAGGGTGGGTGATCTGCTGCATGTTGCAAGAAAGTGAAACTCTCCAGTGACATGCAGCAGCTTAAGTAGCCCCTCAGCAGCCAATAGCCAACCCAACTGACCAAATTTCTGCCCCAGCAACAGGGGGTCAACCAATGGTGTGTTGTGGCCATCCAAACGGTCCCGCCCCACAACAGGGAGGCAGTTTAGGTGACCTCACCGCAACACGTGCCCTCCATGATGGAGGATCCGACTAATAAAGTTGTGGAGGTCCCAGTTATAAAGAGAATGACTATGAATTCATTGAACACATTTTATGAATGTGGTTTATACTTAATGACAAAAGGATACCCAAATATATTTCTTCCAGTTTCCACAACTCACCCAAACTTGCAAGCTACAGTGGTACCTTGTTTTCAGAACAGCTTAGTTTATGAACAACTTGGATTAAGAACGCTGCAAACCCGGAAGTAAGTGTTTTGGTTTGTGAACTTTGCCTTGGAAGCAGAACATGTTCTGCTTCCTGTCGAGTGTGTTCGATTTGTAAATTGAGTCCCCCACTGCTATGGGAAAGCATGCCTTGGTTTAAGAATGCTTTGGTTTAAGAACGGACTTCCGGAACAGATTAAGTTTGTAAACCAAGGTACCACTGCATTGGTAATAATATTACAGTTGGATTTGCTTTATTTACTTGGCTTAACATTTATACATGAATAGCACAGTTTATGAAAAAAAATGCCACAAAAAATACCAAGCTCCAGCATGCCTTTTTCCACAGTGCTTCCTGTTACTCCTCAAGGTCTAGATGTGTAGGTAGAGAGTAACCTTCCTGCCCATTGTTCTGCACAAAGATGATAGTCAATGACTAGGCACAGTCCATGGCCTAATACTCGGTTGTAATGGGTCTTATCTAGAAGAGGATTCCAGCAGATGGGCGACAAAGGACAACTAGGGAAACAAAAATAAATGTAGTTTAGAAAAAGAACATCCAGTGGTTTGGCAACCCATCAACTCCATTTTAATCCCTTTAGCTTTGTGTTCATCACAGAGGCTGTAAAAGGTAGCATACAGTGAATAAAAAGAATTGCAGAAGAGTCAGCAAGAACGTTTTCAGATGGGACTTTTAAAGGTCACTAAAACATAAGGGTTTTAAAAGTCTTCTAGCAAGTCATGGAAACTAGAGCTTCAGTTTCCTGTTAACATTTTTGGCAGTCCTGAAAAATGCCTCCCTTCTAAAATGCTCTTAAAAAATAAATAAATCCCCTCATTTTTAAAACTAAAACTAAATGGCAGTAAATTGTAATACAAGCTTATAATTGTTTGTGTTAATCCATAACATAAGTGAGATACAGAGGTTAAAAAACATACTGTACAGAGTAAATGCCATATGCTTTATACAAGGGAGGAGGGAAACTGAAGAGAAGTAGTGAACATTTGCCGTCATCTATTACCCATCTCCCAGCAAGTTATATGGTTGCACTTTGTTATTCCAATCCATAATAAACAATGACAATCTATCAATAAAGCTCTTACTCCCTTGCCAACCTTCTCTGTTTTTGATCCTGTCCGTCAGCTTCAGCATGTATCCCATATCCCATTCAACCATCTTCTTGTGTCAGAGATTCTTTCTGTTCCCACTTTTGGCAGACTGCCATCCTGACAGCCGTAAATACATAAGTAAGCATTTCTCTATTCACCCTGTTTACTTCATTTTCTGTGTTACCAAACAAAATGATTAATGGGGCCTGCTTTGTTACAACCTGTCATTTCCTTGGTGTTCACCAACACTAACTCCCAGAACAACTTAGTACACATACACCAAACGTGATATTTTCACTCCTGTTGTCCCACATCTCCAAGATTTGTCATCTGCTCTGGGATATATGTGAATCGATCCTTTGATATGTTTCTGTACACCTTTTCCTCGCCCTGACTTCCTCTCGCTCTCACTTTTCTAACACTTCTGAATACGAAAGCATCCGTGTAAGCAGATGCTTTCATCTGCCACGGCTGCAACAAAACATGTCTTTCCCTTATAGGTAGGGTTGCCATATTTCAATCTGTGAAAAATCTAGGCAGTTGTTGAGCTTCTTTTAGTTTTGCCCAAAGTTGTTGAGCTCTTTGGGCAAAATCGCCCCCCAAAATTCGCCACTTTTGAGCTACTTTTATGGAAAAACTGCAAAAACGGCACTGCCGACATAGGCTGTCCGGATTTCCCCAGACATTTCCCCGATTTCTGCCCAGACACTGCTCCCAACTGCTGTATTCCAAATATGCCCGGGGAAATCCGGATGTATGGCAACCCTATGTACAGGTCTCTATAGCCACAGCAGGCACCCTTAACTCTCCACCGCCCAAAGATGCATGAAACATTGTTTCAAGACAGATGCCTACCACTCAGAAGGAAGGCTCATTGAATTCAGTTGGGTTTATTCCCAAGTAAGTATGATTAGGATTGCAGCCTTGTTATCCTGGTTTCACAGTTAACTGTAAACTTAATCCTGTCTTGGTTTCCTAACTCAGGTATCTGAGAAGGACAATTTAGCATCCTGTTGATGTTGATTGCATACATTCCTGCGGGCATATTAAACATTTACAGGCACTCTCCTTCAATTAGTTCCTTCAATTAGTGTAACACAGTTAAGTCCTTTCTGCAATGCAACATTTTATTCCATAATTTTTTTTTTTTTAAAGGAAATGGTGGTGTTTGCATCTGCTGAAACATAACGCTCAAGTTAATGTATGCTTAGTTTGATCACACGGGGTTCCATATTGTTCAGTGCTCTCTGAACTTTGAGCCACCCACCTTGAATGCGCAAGCCAGCACAAAGGCAACACCCAGGTGAAACAATTAAAAGGTGATTATTTGCACAACGTGTGAGTGGTTTTTTGAGGGGAGGAGAATCTGCTCTTCTCTTATTGGTTATTTCTACCTACAAATTTAAACTAGAGATCACTACATGGACAGCTAATATTTCTTTTCCTGTTTTCATATTTGCTTTCTTCCCTCACTCTACATAAGTGGAGATATTTAGAAAAGGAAAGCCCTTTCATCCACGTTTCCACCTCACAAACAGACATTTGGAAGCCTGCAAGGAGGAGGAGGGAAGTTTGAGGCAGTTTCTGCCTACTTCAAAGTTAACCGAGTTATTGAATTCTTGGCCTGGGGCCACCTTTGCAAAGCTGAGAAATGGTTGTGGGCACCATGCACAACGCACACCACAATCTATTTTACTGGCTGCAATATAATGTTTCTTGAAAGTTTAATATCAGTGGTGAATGGTGAGGATAGGAGCCCTGTGGAAAACAGGGCAGCCCTCTGTGGGTGCATTTGTGCCCACAGATCCCAGGTTGGTGCCCCCTGCATTAACCATTAGGTTGCTATCATGGCACAACTATGGCAAAAGAAGCTTGACTGATGGGTTCCCCCCCCCCCTCAACCAAAACAGTCAAAATCTTGAACTACACGTTTCAGGCATTTTCATAAATTTGCATGGGTGGGTTTATTTTCTCTAAGAATCAAAATGGAATTTTTAAATGCACAAATAAGGCTGCACTGTATTAATAAGGTAAACACTTCTCTGACTTAAGGATAGCTTTAAGGATAGTGTGTGTACAGCTTGTTGTATTTTTGAGGTAGTGCACAGCATTTGCCCAGCTATCCTGCTATCTGTTCTCCTTTGCCTCATTATGCGTTTCCTCATTAGTTCGTTCCTTGCCATTGTTGCTCAGCAATTCTTTACAGTAGGTGGTCATTGCTTTTATTTTATTTGTCCTTCTGCTTTGTTTCTCTTGGGAAAGGCTCCAGGTGTTCTGTCTATCATGTTCATCCTTGCTCTGTCTGGAACACCACATCCAGGACTGACAGCCTGGTTAAAGAGGAGCTCAAAATGAGGAGAATCTCCTTAATTGCCTGTATTTTGGCTTTCAAAAACAGCTTTCACACCTAAAGCTGGACTGGCTCACATCTGGGGCTGTCAGGTTTTTGGCTTGCAAATGAAGAAATCAGCTGCACCCGCTTCCCTCAGGGTTATCTGGGGGAAAGCTAAATTTGATGCATAAAGTGAAAACACACAGCCTAATTTCCATAGAGAATACAAACAACATATTTCCTTAATATGAACTCATATGAATTATTTTGAGTTATTGGTGCCCTCCCCCACCATCCACTTTTAAGAACAAATAAACAAAAAAATCTGGAGGTGTGCCTAAGTGGAGGCCATTTTGGTCTGAGAATAATGTTGAAATCTCAGTTATTCTGTCCCTCAGTGGGTGTTTACTGAATGTTATTCATTTATTTAAGGGTGCAAGTCTATGGTCCTTAGAAAGTTACCAGGATACAGGTCTATTACTATTACGATGATCAACATCACCATACTCATAATAACCATCATACCAGCAAAGTAGATCTACTAGAGCACAGCTGTGCAACAGAACCTCCTTTCCCTCTCCTCTCATGCCCCCTGCACCCTACTATGGGTTCCTCGACCCCCTGGAGCAGATTTGGGGAGCGTGCCTGGGTAGAGAAGAGGGAGGGAAAATTCCATGATGCAAGCAGGCATTCTTGCACTAGTAGATCTACTTTGTGGGGTCCCATCTATTGTTGTTATTTATTATTACAGTGGTACCTCAGGTTACATACGCTTCAGGTTACATACGCTTCAGGTTACAGACTCCGCTAACCCAGAAATAGTACCTTGGGTTAAGAACTTTGCTTCAGGATGAGAACAGAAATCACATGGTGGCAGCAGGAGGACCCATTAGCTAAAGTGGTACCTCAGGCTAAGAACAGTTTCAGGTTAAGAATGGACCTCCATAATGAATTAAGTATTTAACCTGAGGTACCACTGTACTATAATAGGTTTCTAAGCTACTGCAGCGGTCTTCCCTTGACTGGCAGGGGAAACCTCTGCCACTATAGATGCTTCACCAACAGTGCCCCATGGGTGGTAAGGGCAAAAGTGTAAGGGTGTTCTGGGGGCATGTCAGAGAGAGACTGAGAGGGACCTTTAGATCCACCCATTCCAAAGTTCCCTAATTTCTCAGAAATGCACATCCAGTGCAATGGGGAAAACTCTGCCGGACCTTGAGCTGGCATAGTTATTTCTGCTATAATTTGAAAAGAAACAAATGGGTAATTTAAAAAGGTGGCAAGAGGTTGAAAGCTGCCCCTCCATCTTCCACCTTGGTTGGTGGGAGCCCAGCAGGGCTTAGGAAAGAGTGGTCCTACTGCCACCAAGTCTTTCTCTGTCTCATACGCCCCTCCCTAGGATTGCTCTGTTAAAACCCTTTAGAAACATGATTCTGTTCTAAAGGTCAAGATGGCTTATAAAGGGTGTGTGAATCAATACAACAATTAAAATCACATTACAATAAAACAACCATCGAACCAAATAGAACCTTTTGGGCTTACAAGCCCAGATCAGTCCTATCTCAATACTTGCTGACACTCTTAAATAAGGTTGATGAAGTACGTAATCTCTTCAATGGTTCTTCCACAAGAGGTTTTGTCCTTCTATACGCCTAATAATGCAGACTTTAATCTTGTTTTCCAGTGGTTTACCTGGAATAGACATTGAGCTAGCTGTTGCCATTGGGGTTATACTTACTCATTCCCTGCATGGAGTGGCAGTGGAACTCTGCATGCAGCAGCTGTTCTGTTAAGTTGTGATCGTGAAAGGCAAAAGAGATCATAAATGTTTGACTAAAAGGAGCAAACCTCTGGTTGAGTGCATGGCATTTGGGACCTCCTTTTCTGCACACTGAATAATTAGTTTCGGTGCTAGGGGAGACTGTTTCTAGCTGTCAAGGAAGCAAAGTCTGGCTATCATATATAGTAAGTTTTCACAATTTATAAGGAAGTCATGGAAAGATTTGTTAGAAGTTCTGCTTTGAGGCATGATTTCCCTCTCCCATATATGGCTATCTCCAAGTTCAGTGCTAATGCCTTCCAGTGCAATCCTAGCCATGCCCACTCAGAAGTCAGTCTTATTGAATTCAATTCTCCAAGGTAAATAGGCTTACTAGCCACAATGGTCATTCTCTGCGTCCAATATCAAAGACACCATGCCTCTGAATACATGTTGTGGGGAATTTTGGTTGGGCAGAGTGCTGTTGTCCAACTTGCAAGCTACCCACAGGTATCTGGTTGGCCAGTGTGACAACAAGATGCTGGACTAGATGGGTTGTCAGTTTGATCCAGCAGGCTTATCTTATGCTATTAGACATGGGTAGCAAACTAAGGCCCGGGGGCTGGATCTGGCCCAATCGCCTTCTAAACCCAGCCCACAGATGGTCTGGGAATCAGCGTGTTTTTACATGCGTAGAATGTGTCCTTTTATTTAAAATGCATCTCTGGGTTATTTGTGGGGCATAGGAATTCGTTCATTCCCCCCCCCCAAAAAAATATATAGTCTGGCCCCCCACAAGGTCTGAGGGACCGGCCGCCTGCTGAAAAAGTTTGCTGACCCCTGCTATTAGAGTTAAGATTGCTACCTTAAGCAATTCCACACCTGTAGCAAAGAATGAGAGTCTTCTTCTTTTCTTTAATTACACATGAAGAGTCAGTTTGGAGCTAAGAAAATTGCAGCCCCCATGGCATTCGTTGCCTGAAGCACTGCTTCACCTAGCTTCATGGTTAATGCTAGACCAGGTATGGCCAAACTTGGCCCTCCAGATGTTTTGGGACTACAGTTCCCATCATCCCTGACCACTGGTCCTGTTCATAGCTGTCAACTTTTCCCTTTTCTTGCAAGGAATCCTATTTGGAATAAGAGAATTTCCCTTTTAAAAAGGGAAAAGTTGACAGCTATGGTCCTCTTAGCTAGCGATGATGGGAGCTGTAGTCCCAAAGCAGCTGGAGGGCCATGTTTGGTCATGCCTGTGCTAGACCTTTACATGTTATCTCTGCTTTCTACTTAGCAAACGATTGGAGCACGTGGAATATCTTCCCTGCAGCATAATAAACATCCAGCTAGTTTTTGAGTAGCAGATGTCAAACTACATCTCACACACATGCTTCTTGGGCTATCTTTAGCTGTCACTGGTGAAGCCAATAAGCTATATATTTGGATTCCACTTTCACCTGAAAAACAGACTATTCAAAAGTGGCTTATCCGTATCTTTATTCTTATAACTTGCCAGATGGAACAAAAAATGAAAGACTGAAATAGTACCTGTCTCTCCCTTCAATCCTGTTCACTTTCTCCCCCCCCCCCCCCCAATTTGTTTTATAACGGGAAGCCTTGCAGAGAGGAAGCCTGATAAATAGAGCCAAGGGAATGATGGCTGTTTTGCTACTATGCTGCAGTTATAGCCTTCTAAATCATAAAATGTTAACAGCAAAACTAAATTTAGACATGTTGATAGCTGAAACCATACAGCAATATGGCACATCCATTGCCTGCTATTCTTTGAGGACCCCCAAAAAACTCCCTCCTATGCCATTAATATAAACTGGTTAAATCACTTTAATACTCCAGGGGTCTCGCCCACCCCAACTCTTTGCCCAGTGACCTCCTTTCTCTATTCTCTGCCCTCCGCCTTCAATTGTCACAATGGTAAAACTAGGAGGATGAAAAACAAATCAAATAGACTGTCAATTTCCAGGGATATTCTATACATAAATCAAGTTCAATAATCTTCTCACCTGAATATTTCATCTTTAGTAAAACAACAACAATAACAACAACAACCTGGTTAAACAGGGCTGGTCTGGAGCAATTTGGGTTTTTGTCCAAAGGTTTCAGAAGAGCAGTAAGAGTCTATAAGCACTACAGTACAGCTGCACAATTTTTTTAGGCACCTTAAGACAAACAGCTTTAAAAGATTCCCTCCTCAGTACCTTGCCAGATGTGAAATTGTAACAGTGTTGTACGCAAGGGAAAATACAAGGTCTTGTATGAACCTTCAGGATTAGGAAATTATAATGTGGGAGAAGAAGAAAAGATAAATAAAGGCAGCAACCATGCACTTAGTAATATCAATATAAAAAAAGTATGCGGGACAATCCTATGCTTGTGTTTGGATGCAAGACTAAGAGTTTGATGGGCTTTACTCTAAGGTATGTATCCAGAGTATTACAGCCTGTGAACAGAATTGCAGCCACAATCTCAAACATCTGGAATACTGGAAAAATACAGATTCCTTCTCAATAGTCTGAGAACATATAAAGCAATTTATTTTTAAAAAATAAAAAATAAAATACCAACAACATGCAAAGTTTACATTTGACTACCTTGGATTTTTGACAGCATATATTTCATGCCCAAAGTAACCAAGGCCAATACCTCAGTATCCTCTCCACTAACCACTAAGAGCCTGTTTTACTTGACTATCTAAGGATGGCCTGGACTGATGTTAAGAATGTCTCAATCTGAAGCTCATAAAAGCTCATAAGAGTTCAGCCAGGGTAATCACTGAATTTTCCAGTCTCCCTCAGTTTAAGAATGCTATGCTTATAAGCAATGGCAAATCATTAAGTGAAGATCCCTCATTTATTTGATGATGCTACAGTCCCCATCTGGTGGTTTTTCTTATGCTGGGAAAAGCTATTAGATTTAGTAAATTGCAGAGTGAGCCAGGACATCTAGGTTCATTCCTGTCCCTATGTTTATAAGGACAGCCTTAATTGCTTCCTGCTTTAAAATGCTGAGAATAATACCCACCTTCTCTTGGAAAGTTCACAGAGGTATGCTATGTCCGTATAAGCTCATTCATTCTTGGGTACGGACCGTGGATGCGAAGGTGGAAAGAAGCCCTGAGTTCAAAGTAAAGATGCAGGAGAAATTCAATTTGGTTTGCATTTTAATGAGAACCTATCTAATTCACACTTCCTGAAACAATTTGCTAAAGGAAATGCAGCTGTCCTTTGAAATGCACACAACTCTGAATTTTGCCATGCAGTTCTCTATCCATAAACTGTATTAAAACATGTGCATATTTTAGTGAAAATGTATTAAATATATTAAGGAAACTTGTATGTAAAAAAACATATTATGAGAAATAAGCACTAAAATGCTGTCAAATTTTCATAAGTACTTTTAAAAAAAATGCAACCTAATGTGGAGAACCTAATTGTCACCTTGTTCTATCCCTCATTCAAAGGCCAGCCTGCTAGGGTAACTTAACTGTCCTTGAACTCCAGTTTCTTTTCTGTGAAGTGGGGCTGTCAACTTCTAGTTTGGCCATCTAACTCAGAATCCTGAAGAACACAAATGTTTTTGGGACTTATAGGCCACAATTCTGTACTCCAGTATCAAAACAACATGATCAATGGTCCCAACAGCACAGCATACTTCTAGAATGTGTCATCAGTCTATGGTAGAAGGGCTCCCATCCTAGGATTTGTGTTTGCTGAAGGGCAACTCAGTTTCCCAGCCAAATGCCCTTGTACTAATATTTGTTCAAGTACTAATATCACATCATTTAACATTTGTAAAGCACTGTCAAGTGGTCAAAGCACTGTTCATACTCATTATCTTGCAACTCTTGCATCAATCATAGAATTGTAGAGTTGGAAGAGACCACGATGATCATCTAAGTCCAACCCCCTTCAATACAGGAATATTTTGCCCAACGTGGGGCTTGAATCCACAACCTCATTTGGTGATTACTAGGGGTGCCCATTGGCTTTGTGTGTACCCCAAACAAGAAAAATAGGGGTGATTCAGGTCATGTCCTCGCAAGACACATCAACAAGGTGTCTT